>NW_020665140.1:4770523-4828616 GCF_002925995.2 Terrapene triunguis
GGGGGTTCCGGCGGCGTGGCGCTCGGCAGGGTGGGGTTCGGCGGCGCGGTGCTCCAAAGGGAGGGGTTCGGCGGTGCTCGTGCGGGGGGGCTTCAGCAGTGCAGCACTCCGCGGGGGGCGGAGCTGTTCGGCGGCATGGCGCTCGGCGGGGTTTCGTCGGCGCGGCGCTCCACGGGGGGCGGGGGTGTTCGGCAGCTGGGGGGGGACCAGGGGGTGTTCGGCAGTGCGGTGGAGGGGTGGGGGCTGTTTGGCGGGGCAGCGCTCCACGGGGGGCGGGGGTGTTCGGCAGCGCAGCGCTCGGCGGGGAGCGAGGGGTGTTCGGCAGCGTGGTGGGGGCTGTTCGGCGGCGCTCTGCTCGGCGGGGGATGTTCGGCGGCGCTCTGCGTGGGGGGGAGGTCAGCAGCGCAGCAGGGGGCAGCGGTTGTTTGGCAGCGCAGCGCTCAGCGGGGGGGGTTCGGCGGCGCAGCACTTGGTGGGGGGGTGTTAGGCGGGGCGGCGCTTTTTTTTGCTGCTTGGGGCGGCAAAAAAGTTAGAGCCGGCCCTGGTAGGGAAAAGTGGAAGAAACCCCAATACATAACCTTAATTCTGACTCTTGTGCATTTGCCTCACTGTACAGTCTTTAACTACATGATCACATACTAACTCTGAAATTCGATGCAGTAACAATGTTCTACAATCTTAGATACATATACATTGCATCTTGCAATTCTGTCTGTGTCAGACAGACTTCATGGAAGTCACTTATATGACAAGTACACAGTAAATGTACATACCAAAAATACTAGATAAACCACCTAAATTCACAATCAAGTAATCCACATATTTAACAGCCGTTAAATATTGTTATATTTCTGAAAGGTTTTGTTGCTGGTTGAAAAGTCAATGTGGAACAGTCGGCTAAGTCATTAAGATATAGCCTGTCATCTGTGAGGCATGTGATATAGAAAGTAAATAAAAATATACTGGACCACTGATAGGGAAAAAAATTAAATATTGAAATTTAAGCAAAAAGTGATTAGGGCAAAAACTGAAAGTAGTCATGGAACTGTCTATTTTCCACCAGCTCTAATGATGACTATGAAAGTAGTACAAGTTTTAAAAAAGTATTACAAGATACTACACATGTAAGATTATTATATTTGACCCCAATCCTGCAAGGTGTTCTGCTAGGGTGGAGCCCTGTGTCAGAGGCTTCAATGGGGCTACACAAGACACACGGTGTCAGCCATCAGCTTTCCCTGGCAGTCCAAGGCCTGGTCTACACTAGGACTTTAATTCGGATTTAGCTGCCTTAATCCGAATTAACCCTTCACCCGTCCACACTACAGAGCCAGTTAATTCGAATTAAAGGGCCCTTTAAATCGATTTCTGTACTCCACCTCGACGAACGGAGTAGAGCCTAAATCGATTTTGTTAATTCGAATTAGGGTTAGTGTGGACGCACACCACCGAATTACTGTGTTTAAGTTAATGGGGTAGTGTGGCCGCACACCACCGAATTAATGTGGTTTAAAACCGAATTAAGGTGCTTAGTGTGGCCGCGCACAATCGAATTTATACAACCTGTTTCCCAAATTCGAATTATCTAAATTCGGATTAATCCTGTAGTGTAGACATACCCCAAGAGCTTACATTGTGTTTGAGAAACAGGATGTGTCGATGTAACTGAACTGTGGGATAAGCATGTATATGGACAAGAGGCAGAGTTAAATGTGATTCATGCAACTTTCACTTAGGGCATTTCCGTGTGTGTGTGTTCGTGTGTGTGTGTGTTCGTGTGTTCTTACAAGTTCAAACTAAACATTTTTGTGAGCAGTTTTTCCTGGAGTTGTATATTAAACTTGCTGAGAGATGTGAATAGCATTTCCTCATAAAGCCTTTACTCATAAAATGCCAATTTTTCTTTTATGTTGCATCCAGGAATATAAATGAATACAACCTCTTTATAGTTAACATTAATAGGGAGAAAAATACACCTTTAAAATTTACTTAAATAAATTAGCATAGGAGCGCTTTTTGAAAGGGAAAAATATTTTCTTTAAATAAAACTTAGATAACGTTTTCACATCTTATGGCTTATTACAACAATCTGTAACCAACTAACCCTCCTCCCACCCCCAACTTTTTTTGTCCTATGACTGCAGAGTTGTTCATGGACCACTTCACCTTGAATGGTCCCTTGCAATATGTACAAACTACCTATCCTAAATATCTGTTCCACCTTGTATTTAACTGTGACACTCTGAGTACCTTTCCCAGACCAGAAGAGCTCTGTGTAGCTCAAAAGCTTGTCTGTCTCTCTCCAACAGAAGTCGGTCCAATAAAACATTACCTAACCCAACTCACCTCCCACCTCCTTAAGAGCAGTTGGCCTGTGTCTCTCCTCTGTCTTAGAGCACTATGTTCAATTAACTTATTTCATAGTTGATAACTATCAAAGCATATTTTGCCCACTCTGTTACTCAAAATGTGATGATTAAGTATTCTTTGAGATGGGTGAGATAGAACTATTAGAAAAATCAATCCGTTTTTGCTTTGAATTTTGGTGATGAGCAGACAGAGCATCTAACTCTCAGTGGCATCCCCATCCCAGTTTTTCACCTACAGAATGATTTTCCTATTAAGGCACAGCCAATCTTGCAGGTTTTAAAAGGCTGCGCAAAGGGCTGTGCAAAGGGCTCCCCCAGTTCCCCCCACTCACATAATGTCCTTCAACTTCAAATACAACAACCCTCCCTCTGTCTCTTCCCCGCCCCCCCCCCCACCCCCTGTGCTTCTCCAGTTCCCTTTTTCAGGTTTCCTTTCCCACTGCATCCACTCCCATGTTCTGGTTCTCCAACACCTACACCCATTTCTGGATCATCACAGCCTCCATTCCCTACAATCAGTGGTGCTGAAACAATTTGTATAGTGGGAGTGCTGAAAGCCAATGAACAGAACAGTAAACCCTGTACATGATGGAAACCACTTCAATGTAGGGGGTTCTGCCGCACCCCTAGTTCCATCACCTATGCCTACAATCATTCATGCAGACCCAAAGATTTCCCCCATCTGACTAGGACAGCAAAAATAGAAGCCTCTGAATGCAACTGAAAAGGAAATCCCTTCCACAACAGATAAAATGGAAGGAGGAGGGTGCTGCTATCACTGCCACCTGGCTGCTTAGGGGAGGCATTGATTATAGGTACCACTCTACCAATGACTTTCAGAGGCAGAGAGATGAAAACAGAGCAAAATGACCATGCATCAAATAGGCTCCTAAATCGGACTCTGCATTTGAGTCACAAGTGAAAGTTCGTTTAGCAGCTTCATCCTAGTCCTCTAAGAACCTTTATCCAAATCACAAAAGCACCACTCTAAATACACAAGTTGGCCTGCAAAAAAAAGAGAGAGTCTTGGATCCACGCTGTCCATAGAGTTGTATGGTGTACAAGCAATGTTCAGTAGTAGAGCTGTGTCCAGAAGCCTAACCCATGCTACTCCTGGCTCTAGTCATGCTATTTCTCCTTTACTTTCATGAGTACTAAGTTCATATACATATTTAATGAGACCGATTTTTCATGCTTCTTGAATTAAATGTGTAAGGAAATAAATTACAACACTTTTCTCTTCTACCTTTACAAGACAGTCAGGTACAGTATGCAAAGAACTCTCTTTGAAAAGATGTTGCAGCACCTGTCACAGTAAGGCAAACAATAATGTACTATAATACAGAAAGTCAATTAAGAGTCCAGACCAAAAAAAATATATATATATGAAACTCTTTGTATATATTTGCATAGAAACAGCTACATTAAAAGAATATTAAATGTTTCAAAGTCAGGCATTCAAAAGTTAGGAAATACCAGAATTGAGGTTGCCCAGGCAACCTTTATGCATTGATATGCAATTTTTAATTACATGAGCACATACTATTTCTCCCACAGTTATACTTAATTCAGTGCAAAAGAAGGACAGTGCTCACTGAATAAGCAGCTATTCAATATTTTATTTTATCCTCATTGTTCAGTGTGTGGCACCATCCATTATTAACTGTACACTATTCAAACCTTGCTCTGAAGACATATTAATTTCCTCATGGGCTTTTCTTTGGCACTCATGATTGTATTATTTGAACGCTTCACAACATTAGTGAATTTGTTTTCTCAATAGTCCTGTGAGGTAAGGTGGTATTAATGTTCCCATTTTAATGATGGGTAACTGAGGCACAGACACACTAATGTCAAAAGTGCACTCTAATTTTGGGTGCCCAATCTTTGATGCCCGTCATCTGATTTTTCAGAAAACTTAACACTCTCTCTCTCATATATTATAGTACACGCTCATCCTGTCGCACAGGCATCAAGTCATATACATAAAAAAAATAAAAAATGAGAGGGATGTTTGGGTTTATTGTGTATACTGATTATGTTGCTGGGTCCGGGTTGGGTTGTGCTGCAAGATTTGTGTGGATTTGTGCAAGTGGCAAATGAGGGTTGTGTGCTGTGAGAGGTTGTGTGCGTTTGTGGCTGTGCACTAGTTCGTGGTGTTGTATGTGTGGTTGTGTTGCGCTGGGGGATTTTAAGATTCCAAAAATGTCACTGTAAAGATTATATAGATAGAGTCTTTTACTTGTGCCCTTCTGGAGTCATCTCCACAAAGTTATAGGACTGGTTTCTGTAATCTGATCCAATGCCTTTTCATCACACAGGATTTGGGAAGTGAACTCCCTATCAGCCCAAGTAAGCTGGCTCCACTAACCTGGCATTTGGTATAAGGGGGAAACTTAGGGTGGGTAGAGGGCAAGGAGCAGGCATGGCAGAGGACAGTGAAGGATAGGTATAGATGAGTGGAAGAGTCCATTAAAGACCCTGTGTTAGTAACAGAGGTTAAAGCCGTCCAGAATCAACTTTAACTCTTTTTGTGGCCAGAGCTGGCCCTGAGAATCAGAGGTCAAACACAAAGAGAATCAAGTTTATAACCTTCCTCATGTTTACTGTCTCTTTCGTACAGACAGGGTAGAGCTTTCCTTAGGAAGTCTTACAAAAGAAAATGCAAAGCAACTTAATACATTTTTAGTGCAGCCTTACCTCCTCTCTCTCAAGCACAAAATACGACTATCAGTTAGCACTGAATAGAAGCACACTGGACTAAAAAGAATAAGATATAAGGTCCATCCCAGCATCCTAATTGATGTAAATATGGTGACTGCAATGAAGTAATCTTCTAACAATAGTTAAACTTACTTTTTTTGATGTGAGCTAAACCGCTAATGTGAGGGCATCTGAGGTTAACCATAAAACACAGGTGCACACAACTGCATGTATTATTCACCCTGTCTGGTGATGCACTTTGCTTTCAATTAAACTGAATCGGGGGGGGGGGGGGGGGAGAAATCAGCAGGAAGCAAATCAGAATAATTTACATTACCTATAAATTATAATTTGATAGCTCAATATCAGATTTATCATTTGGGAAAAGTAACTGATGTGTTTTTAATAAGTATAATCAATTATTCCAAGCCACTACAGGATTACAGTAATAACTGTTATGCTTAAAAGCCAATAATGATAAATAGAATAAGTGTTAAAAGGTATCAGGAATGTCATTTATTGCCTTGTGATGCACAAACTCATATTTTCATCCCAAATTATGGCATTTGAATAATCAATTATACCAGTTACGTATCACTTTTGAAGCACTGAAAGTATTGCTATGGAAAATCCTCATGCTAGAAAGATTTAGCATTTTATAGCTCCAAAGTGCATGAAGCGAATGAATATAATACAGAAAATCAGACTACAGTATTAAGGAGCATTAAATGGTCTTCCCCAATTTTTCCATGATAATCCGATAATTATTACAGTTATTTGATTCTTTAGTACAAACAGGAATCTTGCATGCATATCCAAAGACTGAATTTGACACTTGGTCTTTGCTCTCCTAAATACAAAGAATAATTGATCATGTTTATCAATGACCTTTACGCTAAAGTTGCATTTGCATCTAAGAGATAATCACTGGGATCCACTCTGTGGTCTATGGCAAGTACAAATGCCTATGCATCAGACACACATTTGATCAACATTAAATGTACCATTTTTAATCAATGCCATATATAAATGTTAAAGTGCAGTTATTAACACAGGTAGGCCAAAACAAACGTGATACCTCAAGTACCTGCTAACTACTCTGATTTGGATAATCAAGATATTTCAGAATACACCCAATCCACAACATAAAGTGTTGCCAACTCTTGTCAGTTAATGAAATATTTAGTGGTTCTGTTAAAGACCCAGTTCTTGGAGTTGGGAGATTGTCAGAACCTCAGCTTTCATTTTTAATAAAACTAAGTGTCTAACCCTCCTGGTTGCATGAGCCGCAAGTGCTCAAAAACAGAAGAGAAAACAAAAGAATAGAGAAACTTTAAAAATACATACATAGTTCTCATGATATTTTTGGGCCTGACTCATTATTGAAATCTCGGGGTTTGGCAATTCTGTGTACACTGCATCTTGGAGGGAAACTGCATAGTGACCTATCAATAATGTTTTGCGATACTGCCACATCACTCATTTGGGATAACTGGGAATGCCAGAGCATGGCAGCCTTGATCACACACAGCTGACCACTTATCCAGGATTTGAAAAAACTACTTTCCCACTCACCATGGGCAACAGGAAGCTGTCCTGGGTGAAGGCCCTGAACATTGCAGACTCACAAGTTCTAGTCCTTAATGTTAGGAAGAAATTTTCCAAATCATCACCGGGTTTAAGCCTCCTATGTGTTTGGCATTACAGACAAATAGCTACAAAGGCCCCTGTGCCTGTTCAGAGCTGTCCCTAGCTTCAGCCAAATAAAAGATGACTAGAGTCTCATCAGTATTCACTGCAGCTGCTGCTACTGGCAGGGAAAGCTGTTCACTGGAGAAGGAGCCCCCCCAAAAATACAGATGCTGAAGAATAGTTGTGATACCACCCACCCGCACAGCGGCAAGGAGGCTAAGAGCAGCAATAAAGTCTCACTCACACACACACACCCCTACCTTGTATCGAACAGGAGACAGGCAGAACAGAACAGAAAATCTCCTTCTCCCTTCTAGCAGTCAGAAGGAGTTTTTGGGTGGGGTGGACTTCAGCTTTATCAGACACTGGAGGCCAATACAAAAGACTGTTTGATATGGTTGTACAGGCTCATCCCAAGGTTAGGAGGGAAAAGAGGCATAGCCTTTCTGTAAGAAAAGCCATAGATGCCTGCCATTACTGCAGAGGTGAACAGGGGACTGGGGCAGAGCCAACAACAGGGAACTGGGGAGTTCTCTAGAGTGTCTGTCTGTTGGGGGGCTAAGGAGAAAATCAGAAAGCTTTTCCTTCACTTTGGTTGAGCTGGGTGACATAAGCCAAGCTGTGCGTCACATTTGACCCAGCTGAAGCAGCTATATTTTGTGTTTGTCTACGGCTCATGTTTGGTTCTTGAAGCAGTTTAAGAACATAGCAACTCCCATACTGGATCAGTTTAGTGCTTCAACTAGTGCAGTATCCTGTGGCCAATACCAGATACTTCAGAAGATGCAGCAAGAAACACTATAGCGGACAGTTAAGGAATATGTGAAATTTCATCATTAGTCAAACAGATATTAGCCTATGCTCTGAAAGATGAGAAATTAGAACACCTCCAAATCATGTGTGTGTGAGTTCATGTGTGGGCGTACAAGAGATTCTTTTTTTTAAATGCTCATTATTGTAACTCTGAATGTTCTTATCCATATAAATCTCCAGACTTTTACTGAAACCTTGGATGTCTTATAGAAATGAGTTCCACAAGCTAATTGGTAAAACCTCGTTTTCTTCCCTTTTCATATCATACTCATTTGAGGTGTCTGAATGTTATTCAGATGTGGTCCAAGAGGTTCTTATTCTCTCGCAGAGAATTTAAATATGGAGTTTGAAGAAAGGTGAGTTTAGAAATGTTTCACAAAAAAGGAATACAAGTTTGGGAGTGTGATTGGGTAGCAGTACCTAGCGCTCAGTCCACCCCTGCCACATGACTAACATTTTGAAACGTTCAATATATGTACATATAGACCTAGATGATACTGACAGAGAAAAAAGTCCTGGGAATAAACTGTGTTTGTGAGAAAATCCTATCATTGTGTCTTTAGGAGCCTGGAGCTTTGCAGAGTGGGTGGGGCAAGACTCCCTCCTCACCCCACCAATTTGGGATGAGCGAGGGGAAAAGGGAACATCATAAATGCTGCCTCCTCCCTCATAGTAGGGCAGGCACCAACAGGAGGCGGCTAGCCGCTCAATCCTCTCAGCCTAAGGAGTAACTGGGGAAAAGGGGCCACCTGAGGGAGAAGCTGTCTATTTTACAACTCAGCTCCAGGTAGGGGAGGAGAGAGACTGATGAACTGACAACCCAGTTCCATCAAGAGGAGCTGGGGACTCCCATTTTGAGGGAGTGACCATTTGAAGAACAACCCCATCTTCAAGAAGAAGGTGGGGGGCAGAGAGGTGTCTCCTGAATCAGGATGAGACCATACCAACACTTTATATGGACTCAGAACAGGGTGACCTGGGGCAACTAACGAAGCGAGTTACACACCTAGACCCAAACACTGTAAAAATAGGCCAGCCTGTCCCCAAAAGAAAGGGGGGGGGGAAACAAGGGCAGAAGAATAATGGGAATGGTGCGCTGAACCAAGGGGAAAAATGGACGCGTAGCAGGCACCGGGGGAGGATGAGCCAAGCGGCCAAGCCCCAAGCTTCAGTGTTTCCTCTTGGGAGGCCTGTTCCCTGGCATAGTCTCACGGTCTCTGGGGGAAGGGCTGTGACAAAGGCTGCCGAGAACTATATTGCTGTCATGCCCAGTAGTGGCGTCTCTCCATAGGCAGCATGTACATCACCCAACGACCTTAAAAGAATATAGGGGGTCCTCCCTCTTGTCTGCAAACAAGTCCTTGATAGCTTCCTGGACATCCAAACCCATCCCAGAGTTTTTCAACCAGGAACCCCTCCTCCTAGTAATCGCAGAGGCCATCACCCAGGCCGAAGCAGCCTCAACATCAAGGGCGGACTGCATGACGTCTTGGCCACCAAGCAACCTCAGGAAAGGCCTCAGGCAACTGGTCCACAAGCTTGGACACAGCTGACCAACTGAAAAAGTCATATTTGGACAGCAAAGCTTGCTGATTTGCAATCCTCATTTGCAATGACCATGAGGTATATACCTTTCTGCCCCAAAGGTCCAGCTGCTTAGAGTCTCTGTTCTTGCGGGTGGACTGGCACCTGCCCTACCGGGCTCTGTCATTCACCACCATTAAAACCAGGGAGTTTGGGGCCACCTAGGCTTGCAGCTGATCTGCAACCTCCATGCATGTGATCTCACCTTTGATCGAAAGAGACCTCACAACTTCCCACTTAGTCCAAGGGTGCCACTGGTATGGGTAAGGCATTGGTGGCCAGTAGGCGCAAGGCCAGGGGCCTCCATTCCAGCCTCGGGGCATATGACAATCCCAGTAGCCACACTGGTCCACCAATAGCCTGAGGGAGGTCTGAAGGCCAAATGGAGCAGGAGGATTAAGATTCCAACTCTGAAAGCAGAGTCGTCTCAGGATCTCAGCAATATAAGCAGAGAAACTCTGGAGGGAACCAAAGGGTGATCCAACTCATCTGTCACCCAAAACGAGGTTGGAATTGGAGCTCCTGATGAAGCTGGTACCGAATATACTGGTGCTGCAGGCAAGGCCGGTCCAAGTGCAAACAGCAGTGCCCAGAGTGCCTGAATGCCTCAACGTTGAGGTTGGACATGGAAGCATCTGCAACGTGGATGCTGAGGGAAGTTCTGATACTAGGGTCATCCGTACTGATTCCGGTGCCGTTTCCATCCCAACCACCAGGAGTGAGGCATCTGAGTGCAGTGTTGAGTGGCCTGAAGGTTTGGCAGCACGTTCTATCGGGGGGCCATTGAAGGCGCCAGTCTTGAAAAGTGTTGGACCAGCAGCAAGGATGGGACTGAAAGGCAGAGTAGGTCTGCCGCAGCCTGCTATTCAGACGTCACACATATAGTCGGTACCATACTCAACTGACGCCCGGAGGCTGGAACTGGAGTCAATGCTTTCTGCCCTCCCTACTTGGGGGGAGCAGAAGAGTCACCCCGCAATCTGGAGCGCTCACAATTGGTCTTCTGAGACCTCATTTTTGGTACTCACAACAGAGAACATCTGCATATCTTTGGAGAGGCACCTGCCTGGAGTGAGAGATTGCCCTTGGGCTTGGAAAATGCTGCTATCTGCAGCCCAAGGAAGGGGTCAGGCCATGTAGCCTATTCAAGCAAGTGCTGTTTGAGGCAATGGTCACGCACCACCCGAGTCCTCTTTCTGAAAGATCTACAGATCAAACAGCATTCTTTATGGTGGGCTTCGCCAAGTCAGAGTAAGCACCAAGTGTGGGAGTCATTGTCAGGAATCACTGCTTTACATAAAGGGCAATGCTTGAACTCCAGTGAAGGCATCACCGGGGAGCACTACCACCTTTTTCTTTTTAAAAGACCTTAAATGGACTAACTGTGTACAATAAACTAGACTAAAAATGAATGTGAAGTTGAGACTACAACCACACAGAGCTCTGACTCCAGCCAACAAACAGTGAGAAGGAACTGAGGAGGGTCAGAGTAGCATCGCCTCATACAGCTAGGGGAGAGGCTACAGATATGAGACAAGACCAGTGTCCCTCTATGGGTACTGCTAGGCAAAAGTCTCTGGCTCCAGCGTGCTGAGTGCACATACACATCTGCATCTACTTGAAGAACTACTTGTTGTTCAGTAATTTAGAAGAAGCTAGCCAAATTCAATCCTACTGTTTAATAAAATCTGTTATAATGCACTAGCCCATTATGTATTCCCCCTATGTTAACTGCTTCCAATTGTCCAATAATCATCTCCTTGCATAACAACTGTATAAGGTGAGAACAAAATTAAGACAAAAATAATCATTCAATTCCTGAAATCAATAGCAGCATCATTTGATATACACCATAACAGAAAACAAAGCAAAGATTTAAAACCACCTGAAAATGCATAGCCACCACTTGGATTAAATTGTATAGCTTGCAGTTTCTTTCAATGATTTGCCAAAAAGCAACCCCAAGCCTAAAAATAAACAAACTTTAAAAACCAAAAAACAACCACCCCACCAAAAAAACAAAACAAAACAAAATACACACACACACCCATGGGATTAAAAGGCCAGCTCTACTTTTGGCAATTAATAAACTTTTCCAGACTAATGAGGTTTTGTAACTTTATGAATGGCTATTAAAGAACATCCATTAAAACAGTTTAAGGACCTTCTATGTCTGGACATCGTAGTTATTTTTGTGCGTGTAAATTAGAGAAATATCACATTTTTCTGACATACAGTAAGAAGAAAGAAATGCTTTTCTTTATTTTTTTAACAGATAGAGGCAAAATTCAGTAGCAGCATGTTAGGAACCTCCATAAAAATTATTTCAATAAGCAAAGAAGCAATTTAGAGACTGGGGAACCTATGACAGACATGTCTTTAACTTCTTGTACAGATATAGTCTCATTCAGCTCCATGGAACTACTCCAACAAATAAAGATACTCATGAACAGAAACATTGCTGGAATTAGCAACAGAGGGTCCTGTGGCACCTTATTCAGACTAACACGGCTACCCCTCTGATACTTGATTGCTGGAATTGGGGCCTACCTCACCAATGCCACTCTAATTCACAATACACTGAATTGAGCCCCATTTTCACATGTTCAGTTAAGCTCTGGAAAGAATGGAGGCCAACCTTTTCAAAAGGGACTAGTGATTTTGGGTCCCAAGTGGAAACACTTTAAAGAGACCCGATTTTCAAAAGATGGATGCTCGTCACTGTCTCAAATTAAGATGTCTAATGTCAGGCAACCACAAAATTGGGGCACCCAAAATCACTAATCATTTTTGAAAATTTAGGCCTGAAATGCTAAGCGTATTTCAGGAAATGTGAAATACTCAGATGGTCCTTTTTTAGGTCAGAATTTGCATAGATTTAAAAAAGTCTAGACCTTCATTATTAAGGACTTGATCTTGAAATTCTTACTCATGTGCGAGTCCCAATGAAGTCAGCAAGATTACTTGTGTAGTGTTTGCAGGACATAGTCTTAAGATGAAGCCAAAACCTCTCCCCCCCACCCTTGACTCCTAAACCACTCTCCTCCCCCCCCCGCACGTGCACACACACACACGACCTGGAATATGAATATTAAAACATGTTTATACTTGTCAAAACGGTTAGCATGACAATCTGATATAGCTCAAAGAACAATAAAGCAAGATGGAAACAAACAAAAAGCCACTGCACTCTTACGGTCCACAGAGTGTCAGAAAAGGAAAGCATAAGACATTTCTGAGAACGATAAAGTAATTAAAAACTCACTTTATTATGAAACATGTTTGGCCAGGAGGCAAAAATTATAAACACTGTGACCCATGACATTTTCAGCAATGAAACTGGAGTGTTTTCCAAACACCAGCTTTCAAGTAATGCCAAACGTTGATAAAGGTAAACATAAGACACTCTGATTTCTGTAGCAACCAATGATATGCAATACTCACTGATTTAAAGTGATCATGGCCCCACTCCAGCAAAACTATGCCAGTGAGTAAAGGGCAGTCCCTGCATGGAGTAGCTTGTAGGACTGGCGCTTTGGGCAATACACAAAGTATGAACAGTCACATCTTAGTAAATGAAGAGGACAAAACCCCAGAGAAGCAGCGGCAAAATTATGCTGGGGAAAATGACAAAAGTGCACCATTAACAAAATATGCAAAGACAACTACATTCATATAGTCGATATCTAATCTACAAATTGCTTTAAGCACACTCAACAAAACCTAATTCCTATATAACCATGTGTGATGTCTGATACTAATAAATGCAGAATATTAACCATAACAAACCACAGAAGTCTATTCTGTTCAGGTTCTTATCAGCAGGGCATCAGAGCGCCTTTCAGCAATGCATTAAGGGAAGTGACTCACTTCTGTCAGGTGTGGTTCTCTTTCACTGTCTCCCAGGAGCTAAAATAGCATGCAGTGTAGTGCTGTGTTTTTGTAGGGCTTTATTATTTGTTTTAAAATGTACACACTGCTCTGTTTACACATTAGAGAAGGCAGGTTGACGAAGTGAGTTTTGCATTTGTAGCAAAAGGTGATGTTTGTGATAGGAGTTCATGGCACAATTGAAGATTAGTGCCTATGAAAAGTCAGTCTCCTGGACACACAAACTTTATCCTTAGGATATAAAGTTTTATTTTGCCAGAGAAGCAGAGCTGTCAACCAAAATCCTCATCTCAGAGCTTTAGTCATCTTTTAGATAGGCTGGGTCCAGGCCATTCAGCACCTTAAGACATGGACTGAGACCTTGAACTTGACTCAGTGAAACTGAATGGAGTTTTTAGCAAGAGATCATTTTACACTTTTTGAACATTAGGATTTCTACTGCTCTCTCATTTGAGAATATTTACCGTTAAAGATGATTGATGGCTCATTGGACAAGAGGTAATGGAATTTACAGTTCTCATGACTATTTAAATATCCTTCCTGGAGAAATAGGCCTTTGTCTTTACTAAAAACTTGCCATTGGGGCAAACGGATTCATGATTGTCTTTTTTTATGAAGACCATTGTGGCTTTATATGTGTAGGACTAAATTAATCTGGGACCTAAGCAATTATAACTCTGTGACACAATGTACATCAAAATGGCACCCTGTAACCCCCATATTCATCATTTATATATGGGTGTTATATTTCATACGAAGGATTCCACGCAAGATGATATATGAAAGGTCATGATCTACTGAAACCTGTTGCTCTGTCCAAATGTGTATCATTAGCTTGTATGACGTTGAAAGATTTTGCTGTATGATTGTTACTGAAATGTGCTGTAAGCTTGCTAGGGACATATAAAGGACCCCCACCCAAGTGGGTGCTCAACCACCATTAATCAGCACTGGAGTTGCAATCAAGGGATTTACAATTGAATGACAGTTGCCCAATTACCACACAATCGGGACTACTCAACGCTATGACTCAGTTGCCCAAGACCACCCCAGGATGATTGCTCAACACAGTAACTCTGCGAAGCCCACCAGGACATGTCTGGGAAAGTATCTTCTACGCACATGGACGGAGGGTATAAAATAAGATACAGTGGCCTCGTATCTTTCTCCTCCCCCCACCAACAATGGAAGCAACAAGAATGCTGAGAAGACGAAAATGTCAACTTAGGAGACTGTGTATTAAGAACTGTAACATCCAGTGGGGTGAGAAAATTGCTTGATCTAAACGCTGCCTAGTGTAATAAGGTTTCAGATTTAGATGGTTCACTTGTCTTATTTTCTTTTGTACCACTCTCTGATGTCTTATGCCTACCACTTATCACTTAAAAAAAAAATCTATCTTTCCTTAGTTAATAAACTCTGTTTTATATTTTACCTAAAACAGTGTAGTTTGGTTCAAGACCTTGGGAAATCTCGGCTCAGGTATAAACGGTGGTGCATGTCCTCTCCACACTGAGAGAAGGGCAGACTGGGTAATAAGCATACACTGGTCAGGCCACAGGTATAGTCTGAGGGTGCAAGGTTGGGAACCTGGGGGAATTGGCTGGTGCCTCCCTCTGAGAGAGGCTCAGGGAGCATTCATGCAATCTAGCTGGGTGTGGGGCTCCACATGCTGTTGTGCTGAGTGACTGCAGCACCTGGAAGGATTTGCTAATTGCCACTAGCAAAGCATTGTGAGAGAGTAGCCAGGCTGGAGAGTTAAGGGGTACCCCAGTTCCAGATTGTACCCCGGGAATTCCATCATAAACTCCACTCAAGTTAATGGCTTTACACCAGGACAAAAGTTGACTTGTTATCTATACTTCTCCTCCCTAGAGGAACATACAGATTAGCTGAGCATGGCTATGTAATTTACATATTTTAAATCAGCCTCAGTAAGGTACTGTTCTGCCAGATCATTATTTAACTAAACTGAATTTGGCCCCAAATGTCTGACACTGCTGTTGAAGAAGACGCATGCGTCTATTCCCCACCTTACTGATTCTTGATATGGGCTCTACATTATAAACCTTAAACAAGGAACCACCACCCCTCCTTGAACACAGAGCATTGTGCAAATGTTCCTGTCATTACTGCAACCAAAGATTTGTCCATCGCCTAAACACTAGCCCACAGAAGTTGCTGTTTGAATATTGCCTGAACAATCATTTTCTAAAAATGGCTTCAACTACTGTTACACTTGGAGGAACACGGACAGTGTGAGTAAGGAGAAACATGTCTGAGAAAAAGGAATCTGATGAGGTTCAACAAGGACAAGTGCAGAGTCCTGCACTTAGGACAGAAGAATCCCATGCACTGCTACAGACTAGGGACTGAATGGCTAGGCAGCAGTTCTGCAGAAAAGGACTTAGGGGTTATAGTGGATGAGAAGCTGGATATGAGTCGACAGTGTGCCCTTGTTGCCAAGAAGGCTAACGGCATTTTGGGTTGTATTAGTAGGGGCACTGCCAGCAGATCGAGGGACGTGATCATTCCCCTCTATTCGACATTGGTGAGCCTCATCTGGAGTACTGTGTCCATTTTAGGGCCCCACACTACAAGAAGGATGTGGAAAAATTGGAAAGAGTCCAGCGGAGGGCAACAAAAATGATTAGGGGGCTGGGACACATGACTTATGAGGAGAGGCTGAGGGAACTGGGATTGTTTAGTCTGCAGAAGAGAAGAATGAGGGGGGATTTGATAGCTGCTTTCAACTACCTGAAAGGGGGTTCCAAAGAGGATGGATCTAGACTGTTCTCAGTGGTACCTGATTACAGAACAAGGAGTAATGGTCTCAAGTTGCAGTGGGGGAGGTTTAGGTTGGATATTAGGAAACACTATTTCACTAGGAGGGTGGTGAAGCACTGGAATGGGTTAAATAGAGAGGTGGTGGATTCTCCTTCCTTAGAGGTTTTTAAGGTCAGGCTTGACAAAGCCCTGGCTGGGATGATTTAGTTGGGGATTGGTCCTGCTTTGAGCAGGGGGTTGGACTAGATGACCTCCTGAGGTCCCTTCCAACCCTGATATTTTATGATGAATCTAGTCCTCATGAATATTTCAACAAGAGTCATAAGCCATTCTGTCTGACCGCCAGAGTGCTGCATGTTTGGGGATAAATATCATCTCTTGTTTGTGCTTGCTTGTTTGTTTTAAGAAAATACTCTGTTTTATTTATCTTGCCACAAAATTGACACTCTTGTTTCTCCATCCTAGGCAGCCAGACTCCAGTGTGGGGGGAAAAAATTCTCCAAAAGCATGGATAAGCAAGATTCTATGTTGGTATGAGAAACTGACAAACGCCAGAGATAAGATTCACATTTCTGACATTTAAATTTTATCCAATTTATTAAAAGTAATTTGGATAAAAATCGGTGTGTACCTTTCACGCTTGATAAATTACCCTGATGGAATCTTTTCTGAAGTGTCTGGGTCTAATAAATAACTCAACTCGACAAAAATAATTGCAGTCTTATTTTATATTCAATCATGGTGTAGACTAAACTACTGATCCGTGACAGTACCTTTGGACTTCTCTAAATTTTTACCTATTCCTTAAGAATACCAGTCACCAATGAAGTATCCAAACAAACTGACATGATTTGGGCTCTAAGATCTGCAAGATTGTCTTCAAACAAAAACAAATTACCTTTCACAGGGGTTATGTGAGGTCAAATAAGGACAGATACAATCTAGCTTTGAAAACTAGCAGTTACAATAGAACGTTCTGTCCCATTTTTTACACAGTGAGTCACCATATTTGAGGAATGGATTTCATTAGGAATTTATGACGAATAAGCATATTTCTCTTAGTCATGGCAATGACTCACCATTTCCAGCATGTGCCTGATCCAAACCCCCCACTAAAGTCATTGAGAGTCCTGTGGCACCTTTAAGACTAACAGGTGTATTGGAGCATAAGCTTTCGTGGGTGAATGCCCACTTCGTCGGATGCATGTAATGTGACTAAAGTCATTGTGAGTCTTTCCATTAAATTTACTGGGATTTGGATCAGGCCACAAATGCAGTCATTTTAAGGCCATTTGTATATATTTTACAACAAAATTTTCTATGGGATTTGTTACTTATCTGTAGTTTTTGTTTACTTTCAGGAATCATTGTACACAGATGACCATTTGAGAAGCAACTTTCCATGAGCAAACTCGTAATACAGATTTCAAAACAGTTTGACACCACTTGATAATTTTGAATCATAGTGAGCTATGTATTGTTCATTGTTTATTATTGGATTCTATATAATGAATTTATAACCTCAGAGTTTTTAGGTTATAACTTCAAAACAGTTTAAGAGATTTAGACACATCTTCCAATAAAATAGAAGATTATATCTAAATCCCCTAGATTGTTCTGATAATCTGAGTCATTGTTGTTACACTGTATTATATATTATATCTAATCCTATGTGTTTATACAGTAGAGGCTTGATCTTGGTTGGGGCTTCTAAGGGCTACTGTAATACAGAAAAGAGTAATCATACAAAAGCACATGAAGACATATGTGCCATTAAAAAAAAAAAAAAAACTTGTGATAAGAGAAGGTGGTCTGGTTAAGTAGTCAGAAGTCAGGAAACTAGTCAATTATAGTAGTACAATGACCTTTTGCACATACTCATCAGGATAGTTTTTAAGGCTATGTATGCACTAGGAAGGGAAGTGTGCTCTTAACTCCAGGTAATTAAGGAAGTAACATCTAATGAAGGCAAGCAGTTAGTAGCTCTCAGGCACTAGTAGATCAAATTACAGACTACCCCCCTTCCCCATCCTGCTAACTTGGGAGAAAACTACAAACTGCCTTGTTCTCACTAGGACGTTACTTCATGTTAGTTACCAAAAAGAGCACACTTTTCCTCCCCTAGTGAAGACAAGGCCTAAGGGACTTCCATGGGCTTTGGCTCAGGGCCTAATTACACACTATTTCTTAAACACTAGATAAGATTATACAGTCTTCTTTCTACAGCCTCAAATACAAGTAATGAAAGGATATATCATCACAGTCCTGTTAACATTTTTGACCTGAGCATCTAGCCAAAAATTTCCAGTTTATTATGTTGTGCCAGTTAGGAGGAGAAAACTGGTGAAAGTAAATAAACTAAACTGCATCAAAGAAATGTGGCTAACGGAATATACCCAAATCCAGCATCTCTGAACAAGAAAGAATCAAATAGCGGGAAACAACTTCTGCTTACAGATACAAGCTTTTCAGCCAGAACCCCAGTTCCAAAAGTCTCTCGCCTGCTTTCTTCCAGGCTCATACACAGGGATTTGAGCTGCTCCTTCAGGCTCTCCGTGGCCTTCTTGTTTTGCCCCTCAATCTCTTTCAGTTTCTGTTCTGAGATATCTTTATCTACCCACCCCTCAGCAAAATCTCTGTGCCCATTCAGTCCAAAACTCCTAGGTGGAGTCACAACTCCTTTTGTTTTAGGCAGAGATCTTGCGATTAGCTTATCCTGACAGTTATGGTAATGGAAGAGTGGATCACACCCAGTCTTAAAGAGGTTTGTGGTCCATGCAGTCACAAGTACCTCACAGCGTAACAGTACTTAGAAGCCGTAGTCATGGTCCAGGACCCCACTGTGGTACATGCTGTACAATCATGAAAACAGAAAGACAGCCACTGCTTACAATCTAATTATGAGACAACAGATGGATAAAGGAATACAAGAAAACAATATGACGATATTGATCAGTATGCTAGACAGTGGTATCAGCAAACCAACCACTGTCAAGTTTATTGTAGGCATTACTGCAAAGGAGAGAGAGTTTAAAGGAGGGATTTTAAGGAAGATAAATTAGTAGCTTTGTGGATATTTACAGAGAGCTCCTACAAAGGATGAGGGACAGCAAGGGATAAAGCACCAAGGGGCTTGTCTGAAAATTTAACAAGTGGGCGCGATGGATGCTTGCATAATGGGCCAACTGGAGGAGAGAGTGGAGATAATGAATGACAGAAAATGGGTGAAGTGTGGCTAAGCTCTTGAAAATGAAGGACAAGCAGCTTATGTTTGAGGCAACAGAGAAGGGGGAACCAGTAGAGGGATTCAAAGAGAGGGGTAACATGGTAGGAAGTGATCTTTGCAGCAGTATTCTGAATCGATATACGAGTGAGACAAGACTGCACTTGTGAAGGCCAGACAGACGAACATTAAGGAGAAGACTAAGGGGCGGGATGAGAGTGGACTCAAGGGAGAACTGGAGATGGGGTCACTTGGGCAAGTAGAGAGATTAGACCAGGGGTAGGCAACCGAAGGGGGCACGCGAGCTGATTGTCAGTGGCACTCACACTGCCTGCGTCCTGGCCACTGGTCCAGGGGGCTCTACATTTTAATTTAATTTTAAATGAAGCTTCTTAAACATTTTAAAAACCTTATTTACTTTACATACAACAATAGTTTAATTATACATTATAGACTTATAGAAAGAGACCTTCTTAAAACGTTAAAATGTATTACTGGCACGCGAAACCTTAAATTAGAGTGAATAAATGAAGACTCGGCACACCACTTCTGAAAGGTTGCCGACCCCTGGATTAGAGGAAAACATGTGAGAAACTTGAGTGCGAGATAAGTGAGAAGGGAAGGCAAACCAAGGGTTGGGGGAAGGTCACAACAACATCTTGCATAAATTTCCTTTTGGAAGTAATTAGCAAGATTGTGGAGAGAGAGAAGTGAAGGATTTAAGGAATGAGTAATAAGTGTGTAATATTTTATCTTTTGTAAGCACATACGTGCAAGTATCTTGAGGGACAAAACTATGCAACTAAACCCCCCAGTCTTTGCTATTACTATTATATATTATTCTCGTAATGGCCACCTCGTCTCAGTTTTTTAGCCAAAATAGAACCCAAGCTAAAAAAAAAAAGACTAAAAGTAAAGCACCTTGCTCTTTCTACGGAAACAGCTGCAGCCTTCTGGTAAAGGTATACTATAGCAGAGAGAGGGAGAGAGCACGCCAGCAAGGCTAGATGGTCTGAGGTCATGCTTAATCCTAATGTACTTTACATTGAAAAACCTAAGATATTGCCCAGTCATGAAAGATTTAAAAACAACAATGAAAAACTCTCACTGCAGTTGCAAAGGTAACGACGAGGATGACACAATGTAAAATCAAGCAGGGGGAAAAAAATAAATAAATGCACTCAGTTGTTGATTTCACCTTGACCCAAAACTCTTGTCTAGTAAGGTAAAAACCTCCATGGCATTCAAAGTACATGTGTTTCACTGCTCATAGATGTTCAACCTAAGTAAAACAAATGTTTTTACTGTGCTAGGAGCATTCTGTAAGGGCTCAACTCTCAAATTTGATGTCTTGTGAGATACTTCTCAGAGTGCCCAGTGCAGTATATTGACAATTAACTAGATAATTATATAGACTTCTTTCTGCAACAGAGCCCTCTGTTTTGTTCCTTACCAGTGAATGCATCCATATTACACAGTCTAGTTTGAAATATACCTGAAAATTGGAATGCAGTTTCTTCTCTGAGGCCAAAAGCCAGTGAAGAGTCACTTAAAGGAAAAATAAAACAAAAATGCAAGCACATCTTAGGAAATAAAAGACTATGTTCAAACCATAATAATTACCGTACTTGTCTGGATATTGATGTGCTGTCCAAATTAATGTAATGCAAACTATTAAACTAATGAGTACAAGTACAATGTGAAAACAGCACAAAGACAATTACTGCAATATGACCACTGAATTATAGTAGAGCATTATCCCTATATTTAATTATTGGATTCTGTTAGATTATATAGAGAACCTTTACATTTCTTTTTGAACTTTCAGGATTATCAACTGAGGACACAATCTTGTAAATGGTTAAGCATTGTGGTTAGCCTGTTTGATTCATTATATTGGGCATAACTGAAGTTACTCACATGCTTATAAGTGTTCACAGGAACAGGCCCTATAGATGAACACAAGCATTAGAGGAGGGGCTAGAAATGACCCCTGTAGTTAAAAGTTGCCTACTATTTTCCATTACCAATGATTCTTGCAACCTTTTCTTTAATTAAAATAATCATCATCATCATCATCACACCTCCATTGTTTCCAGCAGACCTTCTCTATTTGATAGGGGAAAAGACCCTTCAGCTAGGGAAGTGCCTTTTCTTTCTGACCTTTTGTTGAGATATAAACTGATAAGAGTCACGATTTCCCGTCTCATGGTTTTGGCAACTTGCCAGAACAACTAAACATGAAAAATTTAAGGCTGGGCCCACATCACCGCCAAAATCAGTAGCACTTGCCACCCGACTACTATACTGGGATTGTTGGAAGCTGCCAGAGCAGCCGTCGTTGGGAAGGGTTGCACACTATCCGATCCAACACGTCAATAAATGAGTTTTAGATATTTCCTTCTGATAAGTTAATACAAAACTGCTTCACTTTCAACCCCATTTTCTCTCAACCTTACAAAATTCTTTTGTACTGAAACATCAATACAAAAGGCCAATTATTTTTGTAGTTATGGGGGGGGGGGGAAATGAGGTTAAAAGTGAAGCACTTTTATATCCTCAACCTCTCAAAGGAATGTCCTTGCTTCAGGTTTGGAATGGAAGCCCAATGGTCAAGGCTCATGCAAGATGCTATCAAACAATGGGTTACAAGCGAAGCTGTGTTTCATTATCAACTGGAAAACAGTGTTTGCTACCAAGCAAATACTAATGTGAAAAACCTAGAGTTCTTGTGGTGGTATTACAGTAACTCAGACACATTGTACATATTGTATTCTAATGCTGAGTGAGTGTTTCTAAATATCTACTAAATTGCATTCTGAGTTGAGAACCTTCATTTTGTCAAGTTTTGATTTGTGTGTATATAAATCCATAACCTGGAATGGGACAGAACACACAACAATGCTACACAACTGTTTAGTGCAGGAAGTGAGAATCATTTCCCAAAGCAAATGGTGGAAAACCTTGAGTTTAAAAGTTAGACTGGACATATACCTACTCCGTTCAAAATCTGGAGCGATCATGCAGTCATGGAAATAGAGTAAGTAGACAGAAAAGACCAATTAGGCTAACTTCCACAAGACTTAACATGACTTTAAGAGGGGAAGAAAAAAAAAAAAAACAAGCAGCATTTAAATGGTCAACATAGTCTTGATATTCACAGCAAAGCAGGGGGAGGGGGATGTTGCTGGTGCTGGAGTGACTGCATTTTCTTCAAGGATTTTCATGGCACAAGGCAACTGCATAATAGTCTACATGGGGATGGCTGTACCTTCACAATGGAGGATGTCTTGTTTTTAAATGAAAGCTTAGACTGCAAAAGTTGCACAATATATTGGAATTCAGAAGCCCTAACATTCTGGAAATGACAGTATTTTTGTGCACATGATCTCCTTTCCCTGATACTAAAGAAGATTATGTGCATTTCAAATGCAAAAGAATCCTCACAGTGTTCATCACATACAGTGCCACAGCAGCTTGAAAGCAATTACGCCTGTTCCAGCAGATAGTGGTCACTGAAACATAAGCAGATTAACTCCCCATGTATATGTATATATTAATTACTGTTTGAACTCAAGAGCTATATCATATATACATGTGGATAACTAGAATAATAATAATATAATATATTGAGATATACCTATCTCATAGAACTAGAAGGGACCCTGAAAGGTCATTGAGTCCAGCCCCCTGCCTTCACTACCAGAACCAAGTACTGATTTTGCCCCAGATCCCTAAGTGGCCCCCTCAAGGATTGAACTCTCAACCATAGGTTTAGCAGGCCAATGCTCAAACCACTGAGCTATCCCTCCCCCTATATGCAGTACAGCTACAAAGATTAGATAGAAAATATCTACCTGCAGAATCATACATCCAGCTGTTTAATTTTATAAAATAGTTGATAGGAAGTGAACAAAAAATCCTTCAGCTGAAAATGTATGGGGAATTCTAGCAGGCTGAAGACAACTGCCTGAAGGGTAATTTTGGCCAGGCTACCATTCCTGTATTATGAAGTTTGGCACGTGACATTTACTGGCCACACCTCTAGTGAATAGAAGCTGTAATTGTATGCACTATAACATTGTTGCTTAACAGTAGCAAAAAAAAATAAAAATAAAATAAAAAAAAATAATAGTTTGGCCAGCTACAGATAGTCATTATGTGGGTCATTATACACGCTCAGGTACTGAACATGCATGTCAACACGTTCAGTACCAGGTAAGGTCAAGTTATCTAATTATATAGGGATTGTGCCTGCTTGCTGTGCAGATGCATGGAGGATGAGCATGCAGGGAGGCGCCCCTTTGTGCATCAGATAACACAACTGTGAGACTCATAATCATCCACAAGACTTTTCAAAAAGCCATAAGCAAAGGAACATCCCTATTCTCCACATCAGCAGAACTAACTGTTCATGTGTTTTGGAATCTACTGCAGTCTCTGTAAGTGCATGCCTGGGAACTGCAGGAGGAGTTCTGAGGCTGAAATTCTCCTGAAACTGAATGGCACCACCCTCATCCCCAACCTCTAACAAAGGCAGTGTTAAGTAATATGGTGGCATATGGGAGTTCTCATGTGCAGAATTATTGGCACTCTATGAAATGCCAGATCACCAGAGGCAGAGGGTTTCAGAGTGGTAGCCATGTTAGTCTGTATCAGCAAAAACAACGAGGAGTCCTTGTGGCACCTTGGAGACTAACACATTTATTTGGGCATAAGCTTTCGTGGGCAAAAACCCACTTCATCAGATGCATGGAATGAAAAAAATACAGTAAGCAGTGTATATACCGGTATATTATATACATACACACACACACACACACACGAAAAGATGGGAGTTGACTTACCAAGTGGGGGAGGGTCAGTGCTAACAAGGCCAATTCAACTAAGGTGGAAGTGGCCTTTTCTCAACAGTTGACAAGAAGGGGTGAATGGTATTTCAAATACTAGCCCTTTTATTTATTCAAAGTAGCCATTTTACAAGTGTTTTAAAAGTTACATAGGCACTTCAGCTGACTGGGCACTGTTCTTATAGTCTACCTCAGACTGTGTGAGAGAGGGCTCACACGAGAGAAATAAATGTTGTTGAGAGCATAAAACCCCCCATAAAATTCCACTATTAAGCTTTAACATTATCCAGCAGAGTCATTAACAAACTTGTTTATTTCTGCACCGTAAGTGCTCTTCTCACTCTTCTAATGCACCAGATTGGTTATGATACTTTTTCAAGATGCAAGCAGTTATTATCAAGGCCTTGTCTTCTGAGTTTAAGCCAGCTGGTGATATTGTGGGCTCAGTCTTTCAGGGCTATATCAGTTAGAAAGCTTCATCTGACCTTATGATTTTTTTATTACTGCATGACAAGCATTGTGGAAGTATTTGGTGGGGGATGGGAGGGGAGGAGACTATGACAGTAAGGCAATGCAGATGAATTCAAACAAATCAGATCATATCTGACCAAAGCAAGTGAATTGAGACAGCTTGAAACATTCTTGAGTAGCCTGATTTGACCCCCAGTTTTGCAAGATACACTGTTCTGGTCTGTGGTATTCTGAAGTCATTGCCGCCACAGAACAATATAGAGTAGAAATAGTAATTCATGCCAAGATACATCATAATACTACTTGCATTACCCCCTTCTATGCTTAATACTGCAAGTTGCCCACTGTGACTGTCACACTGAATACCAAGCGTTTCCATCCCTGCTATTTAGGCTAAGACTACCGTAACAGAATGGAAAGGCTTATAACAAAAGTGCAAAAGTGTAAATTCACACAGGCCAGTGTTTTCCTATTCCTAACTCAGTGCAAAAATAATGTAATGCAGATTCCAGTCCCCTAGTCCACAAGGCAGCATCTCTTTTCGCAAGCTTTATTGGCATCCTGAATAAGCTCCTCCCCTGTAGTCCCATTTATAGCCAGCATATATAGAAATGCATTTCAATGAAACATATCTGCAGCATTCTGGTACCTAAAGCAACCTCAGAGAACTACATCAACACTGTTTTTATAGCTTGCAAATAAACTTTTTATTTTCATTTAAAGCCATCCCTCCCCTCCTCTCCCCTAACAGATTTACTGCAGCATTTCTACTGTCTCCCCCCCGCCCCCCCACTGACCTCAGTGATTCGTTTTTGTTCTTTCCACAGTGAGCTAAAATGTAACCCAATTAAGCATGGCCTTGCATAGATTTTTTTTTATTAAGTGCAGATGCCTCTATCAATTGTTATGTTGTGTACACATAATAGATAAGTAGGGAGGTAGTACAGTATTTCCATTTAAGATGTAGTTTGCATCTCAAATGCTTCATCATTTCTCTCTGTACTTCAGCAAGAAAGATGTTAAGAGTAGCTGCTCCCTCCATCAGAACAATGGAGAACAAAAGCACAAAAGACAACATTGTGGCCTGCTGATTATGAACATAGAAGGGCCTGCAGGCTTTTACCTCACTTTCCAGAGAAATACTCACAAACAACAAGGCCTGCAGCAGCACAGGGCCTGATCCATAGTCCCCGGATGTCAATATGAAGACTCCCATTAACTTCAGGAGGCTTTGGATTGGGGCCATAGAAGTCACTCCAAAGTACACCCGCACAAATCACAGGGAGTAAAACACCTCTACAAAGAGTGTCTCCCCCCCTTCCCTGTTACTTTAGAGAAAAATGGGGAAAGGGGACAAAAGGGAAAAAAGGAAGCAACCAAAGTAGCAGCATAGGCTTCCTCCAATACTTTCCACTTTGGGTATGCTGCAGGAATCCGGCGATTCGCATTTTATATGTACCAGGTCAGGACTGATACTCAAGTGTCAACTGATGAGATGCAGATGCCTGCTAGCGGATAAGTGCTGTGGAAATAGAGAAGACAATATACCAGATTTGCTGCTGTCACAATCATATGAAAACCCATTCAAGTAAATGGAGTTACCGCCACTTATGCCAGAAGTGAGTTTGGCAAAATACCTTCAGACCACTAGCTAGCTAACTACTTGCATATATGGCCCTCCGCACAGTAGCATCATCTGAGAGCCTCTAAAACAATGGGTCTGATCCTGCCACACTCTAGGAGTAGTCCCATTACAGTTAATAGGACTACCTGTGGTATTCAACACAAGTAAGGGCAACAGAACTGCGGACAATATTTATCTTCACTGCACCTCCTACCCCCGGCAAAATAGATGGGAAACTGAGGCACGAGACTAGGTTACTTGCCCAAGGTTTGAAAGGAATCTCTGGAAGAGGCAGGAGTTAAATTTATTTTCCAGAGCCTCAGAGCAGTGCCTTAACCACAAGACCATTTAACCTTCCCTGTCTATTCCAGTCACTTTGTGACTAATCCCAATCATCAAGAAAAAAAATAAGAACATTAAACTATTACTGTATACAACACTCTCTCCATCAGAAGAATTCAATTCACCAGGGCTACAAACTACATCAGTAAGCAAAAAGTCAACTAAAAGCTTAATACAAGGGACAAATAATGAAATAGATGCAGCAGTGGCACACAGTAATTGCAGATATTACAGTAATATGTCTATAGCTCATTTTTCTCAGTTGGTAGCGGTGGTTTTCTATGAGGCAGAAGTCTTTTATAACAAATCTTGCAAAATTTAATGTGTTAACTAAGGTAATTTTGACACTATTGTGTGTATACAATATGAATCAGTGAGATACCTATCTAGTATTGTCATGGAGAAAAAGGACCCAAAGGTGAGAGTGTATGAATCAGTACAGTATACATTCTCCTTCCCCTCTAGCCAGTGTGTTAGAGCGACAGTTGGGAGAAGTTATTTGGTTTACAGGAGAGTACAACAATTCTTCCATAGGTGTTGCAGGATAATCACATTTTGGTATCTCTCACTCTCAAGCTGTCACAAACTGGACAAATGCCATCCCCACTCCAAAAAAAAAAAAATCTACCCTCCCATATAGTCAATATCAAGTTAATCCCCTAGAGCCTGGCTTTTAGCAAAAAAGTATTTCCACAATAATACTCCACAACATAGGCTCTCTCATCAGACAACCAGAGATGATTAACTATGAAGTATTTTTGTGTGGAGAATTAATTTGACTGGAAGTGTTGGGTTTTGGTACAAGAGTTACAATGGAAAAACTAGAGTTTTAAAAGCAATATTCTTAAAATAGCCATTGCTTTATCAGTTTTCAAAAGTGGATTTTGACAGCTTCTAAACCTCACATTATTTTCTCTGCCCTCCACCCCCAATTCTCCCACTATTTCTGTTCCTTGTTACAACACTATAGCTGACTCAAGTAATCAATACTGTCGTTTTATTGATAAAACAACCTTGTTGACAATCACACAGAGTGTAACATTACCCACATTTTATTACATTATCTTGTTTTACAAGTCAGCATGAATGGATGAGATGAAAAATAAAACCACTTCCAATATATACGCTGTAACAGAAACAGTACCAAATCAGCAGAACTTTGCAGAACTGATTCTAAAAAGTCAGTTAAGACATACTAAACTGAAAGAAAGTTTTATGAAATGCTTTTCACAACATGCCACAAAGTCAGAGAAACACGTATTAATTCAAGGGGGGGGCGGGGAAATAATATCGGTCCTATATTGTTAGAAACTCAAGCATCACCAGAAGCTGATTCTTGATCATTTTCAAATGTGGATTTAGTCACCTAAATGTATTGCAAGCCACATAAATAAAAATGGTGTGTTTTTCAGAAGTGCAGAGCCACATATTTGTGTTCTAGGTGTTTTTGATGCCAAGTAAATATTCGGTTGCTCAAATTAAAGCTAAGAGCTAGTTCCCACCTTAAAACTGCAACTCAGCTAACCTCCCACGCCTTACCCGTAAGACCCAGTAAATAAACTAGTTAGATATCAGAAATCAATGTAAATTAATTTAATATAAAACGGATACCGATCATACAGCAATCAGTATTTACTAATTCTTGAATTAAGTTTACACCCATCTACCCACAAAACATAGCAAACAGACTGGAGCTATCGAAGATATGATCAAGAATTGTGCTTTCTTTCTGTTATCTTAATAGCTCCTGCCTCTATATACCATAGCACTAGGTGAACAACTAACTTTTTAGAAAGCAACAGAGGGTCCTGTGGCACCTTTAAGACTAACAGAAGTATTGGAGCATAAGCTTCCGTGGGTGAATGCCCACTTCATCAGACCCACGAAAGCTTATGGTCCAATACTTCCGTTTGTCTTAAAGGTGCCACAGGACCCTCTGTTGCTTTTTACAGATTCAGACTAACACGGCTACCCCTCTGATACTTAACTTTTTAGAGGTTCAGTTGTGCACACCAACATTTGGATGCTTATCTGTGCCTCTCTGATCTGCAAAACTTGGATGGAAATTTACAAAAACAGACTTCCTTGTACGATTTCTGTAATGTCTTGGTTTTGGTCAAGCCCAAAATGCCACAAGAACAAGCCTTTCAACTGGTTCACTCCCAATTCAGGAAGAGTAGGGGAGCAGTGTGTGGTATGGAGTTCACCAGATTATTTTCAGCCCTCAAAAGAAAATCTTTCTATGACGACTGGTGAATGATTGGAGTATTTCATATTTCATTTAAACTCCTTTGCCTAACAATGAGTTTTACCATTGTGATTTTTTTTGTGCCTTCCAATTTTCAGTATTGAATCATATAAAAATATAGTATTAGATATTGAGAAAAGATGACATTTTTATATCTGCTATGTTACATAAGTGATTGGAATGAATGCAGAGTATCACAGTTTATTAGACAAAAATCTTTGACAAGGTTCCATGTGACAGGTGTCTGCTTTCACTACCAACTATGCAGTAGATAACTACAAAATATTTGTGAGAGGAACTGTGCCCAAACTAGATGCAAAACTGAGTGACATTCCAAGGGATAGTATCTAAACAGATGGCCAATTGTACTCCAGTCAAATAAGCTGATAGTATAAAATTGTAGATAAGGAATATACAAACTGTATACAAATTCAGAAGGCTTGGGTCTTTTCTTTCACAGCAAATGAAACTTAAGGCATTTGAAAGGTAAGTATTTAACATGTGGTGAATGAAACATTAAAAACAAAAAACAAAAACTTCCATTCACCTCAGATGCTGGAGTACTGTACTAAAAGATTGCTTCTATACTATTGCACATTAATTAAGTTGGACTTTCAAATCAAAACTCATTTTCACCAGGACAATCAAAGGCACTTCTTTTTATGGAGGGCTATTTTCCAAATGTTAAATACCTGCTATGAAGGCTGATTCCCCACTCTGGTACTTTGAATGCAGAAGGTGGGGGCCTGCAAGGATTCTAAAAAATAATACTGGCCACTCCAGGCTTGTATTAAACTCCCAAGGTTACAGCTTCTCTCTGACCTTGGATGGGTAGATGCTGCCATCATCCAAGTGCAAAACCCCTTGGAGGACCCAGGAAGGAGCACTTGGGAATTCCTTCCTGTAGGGTACCCTCAAGCCCTTTCACTCCCCGTCCGGGGAAGAGCTGAGAAAGAAAACAAAGGGAATCAGCTGTTGCCATCAGCTAAACAAACAACATATGCACAAACCTCTTAGGGACACAAAAATCTAATCCTGTTCTTAGAAAAGGTAAATGTTTTTAAAAACAAAAAGAAAGAAAATACATCTGGAACTTAGGCTTTTTGCTAGATTAAAAAAAAAAAAAAAAGCAATTACAAGGATTAAGCATCCAGATAGCTTCTTGAGGTCCAGCTTAAAGGTTACAAGCAAAACAAAAGCACCTGGGGTTATCACAGAGGAGTCCACAAGCCATAAAGAAATAAAAAGATAAACGTAATCGCGTCTTCCTAGACATTTCTTGATCTACTTACATATCTGGGGTTTCAAATGAGTAGTTTCTAGGTATAACCTGATGATTTTCATACCTGGTCCAAGCTCTTACAGCATAGATCTAGCCCTGTCTCTGCTCTCCGGGAGAGCAGACAGACAGACAAAGGGGAAGTTCTTTCCCAATTTTAAAAGTTCTACCCTTCCCATTGGCTATTTTGGTCAGGTGCCCACTCACTTCCTTTTATCTATGGACTTTTTAACCATTTACAGGTAAAGCAAGTAGAGAACAGCTACTAACAAGGGTTTTATAGCTAACTGGCTGGCTGGGTGTCCATAAAAGGGAGCTACCTCCCCTCTTCATTTATCACACCTACCATTAACCATTTCTGTACTAAGGGCCTGGTCCAAAGTTCACTGAAGTCACTTGAAAGACTCTGGATCCTAGAGCTCTTAAAATCACACCAGTAATTATTTATATTACATACATACACACCCCATCTTACCTGCCCCATGTATATATAAAATGGGGTAAAATTTGGTTTTCTATCCTTCTCTCTCTCAAAAAGCAATTGTTTGATTAAACTAAACAATTGTTGATTAAACTTCAAAATAAAACGAACACCTTTAGATGCAGGCCAAAGCCCGAAGCCTGCAGATACTTAAAAATGCACGAAACTTCTCTCGTGAGTTCTCCCCAACTCAACAGCACTAGTCATTGAGTAAAGTTACAAATATGCATTCATGTTTGCAGGATTGAGGCCTGGGACTGCAAGAATTCAAAGTAAATGTTTCAGAAATCTAGAAGTTACTGAAAACAGTAGATTATAATGGAAATCATTAACACATTGTTAACTTTAGTGGTTGCTGCCACTCCTGCTATAATATAAAATATATCCAAATGTTCTGATACTACAGTATATGGTAATTAAGAAAAGGGATACCCTTTTTTTGGATAATAAACATCTTGTTTCTTTAGAATCTATCTTGTTAATAAAAGTGTGGATAACATCCCCCAGCACTGATTTGTCAAGAACAAGTCACGCCAAACCAACCTAATTTTCTTGTTTGACTATCTTAGTGGCTAGGTAATGCCCTACCAAACTCATGGTCCATTTTGGTCAATTTCACTGTCAAAGAAATTTAAAAATCGTAATTTTAATGATTTCAGCTATTTAAATCTAACGTTTCATGCTGTTGTAATTGTAGGGGTTCTGACCCCAAAAGGAGTTGTGGGGGGGGGGGGGGGGGGCGGGGGTGTCATAAGATTATTGGGTGTGTGGGGGGGGTTTGCAGTACTGCTACCCTTATTCCTGTGCTGCTGCTGGCAGCAGCGCTGCCTTCAGAGCTGGGCAGCTGGAGAGCAGCAGCTGCTGGCCAGGAGCCCAGCTCTGCAGGCAGATCGGCCGCCACCACTCTCCTGACATCCAGCTCTGAGGGCAGGAGTAAGGGTGGCATGGCATGGCATGGTATTGTCACTTTTAGTTCTGCACTGTTGCTGGTGGGTCAGTGCCCTCAGAGCTGGGCGCCCAGCCAACAGCCGCTGCTCTCCAGCCACCCAGCTCTGAAGGCAGCGCAGAAGTAAGGATGGCAATACTGTGACCTGTGCCTAAAATAACCTTGCGACTTCCCTTGCAACTCCCTTTTGGGTCAGAACCCACAATTTCAGAAACACTGGTCTCCTCTGTAAATCTGTATAGTATAGGGTAAAAACACACAAAACCCCTCCCACACCCAAACTCCCTCCCAAGCCCTGCACCCCAACCCCCGCCTCAGGTTGGAACCCCCCCTGCACCCAAACTCCCTCCTAGAGCCCACAGTCCCTCCTGCACCCCCAACCTCCTCCCTCAGCCCTGAGCCCCCTACCGGAGCCTGCACCCCCCCCCCCCCGACATCCCAACCCCCTGCCTCAGCACTGAGCCCCCTCCAAGCCCCTAGGCCCCAGCCCAGAGCTGCCTCCTGCACCCCAACCCTCTGTCCAGTGAAAGTGAGTGAGGGTGAGGGAGAGCGAGCAACAGAGGGAGGGGGGCTGGAGTGAGTGGGGGGCAGGGTGTTTGGTTTTGTGCAGTTAGAAAGTTGGTAACCCTAGAGGCATCTCACAGATGCCTCATTTCAAAAAGGAAGTTGACCTTTTAACAAAAATAAAAATCATCACAAAACCATATTGCACTGAATTTGGAATTTTTAGGTACATCATTAAAAATAAATGAAATCCAGTTTTCCACAGTAGATAATTTTACTACAGTTTTGCAACAGATTCTGATAAAATACAGATCACCCTTGTTATGTCATCTTTAGAAACCAAGCAAAGATAAACACTGAGATGTTCTTAGGAAGGCAGCATTTATCTGGGGGGGGGGGGGGGAGAGAAATGCATACATGCTAAAGCTTCACAGATTAGACCTCCTGCAAAAACTTATGCGCACACAATTTTATTCACAAATTGTCCCTTTGATTCAAGTATTTGATTACAATTAAGGATAAGGTGTTTCCAGGATTGGGGCCTTAGAAGTGTAAGTTATCTTAAGATCCACACTGCAAAATACCACCAATAGTCTGAAGCTGAAACTCATCCTACCACCCTGCTCAGCACACTAGAAAGAGCCTCCCCCACCAGCACAAAGCATAAACTCAATAATATAACATGGCTCAACATCGTGTGGAAACTCCTCAGCAAGTGTACTGGGAAGAAGTGTGGCAAACAAAACAAAACCAGCCCCCCGAAACAAACAAAATAAAAAAAACCACAAAACCAACAGAACACTGCAAATACATCCAGTTTGTGGAGCTAAAAATGGGAAACGTGGAGAAGGGTTAGGAAGATGACTTAACAGCCGCTAAAAAAAGAAAAGGAAAACAAAAATCAAAATCAAGGCCTGGAAGGAGAGAAAAGGATCTAGAAGGAAAGGACTTGAGGATAAGAGGTAGAGCCTTGTTTAAAGAAAGAAATAAAGTACATCAGAAAAAAGAAAAAAGAAGAAAAGGAAAAAACAAAACAAACAAACAAAAAAAACTTTGCTTAGAGGAAACTACTTTGTATTATGCATCTTACTGTCTCCATCACTGGGCTATTCCTGGGTAGTGAAACAAGAAACTCTGAGTTCCAAATCATAGCATTTCCTATTTATTCTTTGCCTGCTCCTTTGCAGAAGCAGCAGACAGTTTAGCTCTCTACATTAGGTAATCTACCAAGGTCTGTGTGGATTCCAGAAACACAGGGCCATCCATGAAGAGGAAAAGGTGAAGCTGCAAGTCTCCTGAGTTCAACTCCCTCTACTGAACAGGAGCTATAGTTCTAAAAATGCCTCTGCCAGCATCTGCCCCATAGAAAAATTCACTTGAGAGCATGGAGGGGTCCATTATGATAATATTGACAGGATCAACATTAACTTACTCAAAGTCTACCATGGATTTCTGGGAAGAAATGCTGAGGTGTATGGGGGGGGGGGGGAGTGTTCCCCATCTTGCATCCATCACCACAGAACATTCACAGGACATTAGTTGTAGGGGAAGTAGGGGAGAAATGATGCTGAAGAGATAAGCTCTCACAAACCTGACATCTGCCTGTTTCTTGTTCCTTCTGCTGAGGACACTATTCAATAAAGGTGCACACACATATTGCTGTTCCTTTCTCCTTAATTTAAATTATATTGTTGAAACAGTCTCACATGCATTGGGCTATCTCAGTTTCCTAAAAGCCACCATATCTCACAGCTATATCATATACAAAGTCTATGACAAAAATCTCTGCCACTTGAAAACCGTACTTTATGAAATGTTTCTCAACTTTAAGGAACTGCTGTTTGATTTTAGTGACCAATTTAGCACTTTTGACCATCATTAAAATGTAATAATTCTCCCAGAATTGATCAAACTGCCAAATGAATTAAAATATCAGCTAGAGGCACATGTCCTTAAGTAGCAGTTAATGAAGTCAAGCTCCTGACTCAGGGATTTGACTCTCTTCATAACACATGACCTGTATAGTAGTTTGAAGAGCACCAAGGGAAAAGCAGAAGAGGCTGACCAAAACATTTTCTAACATCAATAGCTTAAAAAGAAGGGAAAGCTTAAAATCCCTTTTTAAGAACTGAATTTATGAGTCTTTGGTTCTTTCTGTCATTCAGTCCTCGCTAAAGAAGCAAGCTTTAATAGCATCAGGGCCAGTATATCATCATCATTTAAGGCAACCATAATGTTTTCAACATTTGTTTAATCCTACAGCACCACTACAACTCTCATTTATATCTCAGTCTCTTTTCACAGTGTCAATGGCCACCTCAGATGCCATTTTGTTTGGTGATTGCCCTCTCTTTTACCCTGACTGTTCCTGTTCTGGATTCCTTACTAAAGGCTGGTTTAGCCAGGCACATACATAAGTTTAAGCACATAAATTGTCCCACTGAAGTAACAGCACTTACTTAAATGCCTAAAATTATGCACATGCATAAGTACCTGGCTGAATTTGGGCCTAAAAGATCATTCAGTTTCCCAGGTAAACCTGGCATTTTTTAAAGTAAAACTTGCAGGGGACATACACACACACACACACACACACACTATTGCCTCAAATAGTATGCATTTCCTTTACTTATTTTAAATATCTCAGCACAGTGCTGCCCGTGATACCTTTGTTAGAGAGTGTAGCTAACTTGCTACCCCAAAATGCCTTCTCTTGATGGGAAGTAGCATTGCAGCACCTTTTGTCTTTGTTTCAACCACCTTTGTTCAGCCTACTCTGACTGTAGGAACATCCTGGTCCTCCAGCCAGATCAATCTGGGGCCACAGAGTTAGGGTGACCAGATGTCCCGATTTATTTTTTTTTCTTATATAGGCTCCTCCTGTCCCAATTTTTCACACTTGCTATCTGGTCACCCTACACAGAGTCCTTTATCTAAGTCCACACAAAAAAACCCCAACAACCAAACCTTCCATCCAGCTGAGCTTTGCAGTCACCTTGATACAGCCATACCTCTTCTACTCCTCCTCCCTGGTTTACTGAATCCCCCAATCCAGGGGCTGACACACTCCTCCCCTTACTCAGGGTTTTCCAGCAGGCTCCAGCTTATTAGGCCCCTCATCTCTATCCGATTTTCAGTTTGCCCCTACAGATACTCCTCTGCTTTTCTTTCTCCCTCACAACATTCTTTTCAGACTCATCCCCAGGAAGCAATTAGTTCCTACCTTAGTCACTTTCCAACTGGGCTCTTAATGGTGACAAACCCTGTTATTCTTCTCAGCTGGGCTTTATTTCTAATTAGTCCTGGCCCACCCTCCAGGTGCACTAAAGCTGGTTAACTGGCCTCAGCTCAGGCCCCTATTAACCCTTTTGCAACCTGTTTTGGATAAACACCCCATCACAGGGAGCCAAGATGCACAGTCACCCATTATTCAGCAGTCAAAGGGCACTGAACTTAGCTCTTCAGGAATTCATTCAGTCACATAACACACTGTTAAAATAGCAGAATAAAGTAGTTTCCTCATGACATTGCAACACTGACAACAGTGGTGCATAGTGAATGCATTTAATAGAGTTCATTCTGGTTCCAGAGCTGGTTCTAAAAGTAATCCCTATTCCAAGGATAGAGAATACCTTCTGTTTTCATTAATTAATATTTAACAAATCAGGGTGGATGGTTTAGCTGTAGGGTTGCCAACTTTCTAATCCCACCAAACCGAATGCCTCTTCCCTGAGGCCCAACGCCCTGATCACTACATTCCCCCTCCCTCAGAGGCTCCCTCTCCCCTACCCTCACTCACTTGCACTGGGCTGGGGGAGGGGGTTGGGAGGGGGTGAGGGCTCTGGGGTGAGACCAGAAATTAGGGGTTCAAGGTGTGGGCAGGGGCTCTGGCCTGGGGCAGGGAGTTGGGGTGCAGGAGAGGGTGAGGGTTCCAGCTGGGGGTGCAGGCTCTGGGTTGGGGCTGTGGATGAGGGGTTTGGGGTGTAGGAGGGAGCTTCAGGCTCAGGGGTGGGGCTGAGGGTATTTCATGTGGGAGGGGGCTGCAGGTTGAGGCAGAGGGTTGGGATGTGAGGGGGGTAGGGGCTCTAGGTGCTGGCTCTGGGGTGGGGCTGGGGATGAGGGGTTTGGGGTGGAGGAGGGGGCTCCAGGTTTGGGGGGGGCTCCAGGTTTGGGGCAGGCTCTCTGTCTGTCCTGGCCCCACGCTGCGCCCCGGAAGCAGCCAGCAGGTCTGGCTCCTAGGCGGCGGGTCTGGCTCCTAGGCGTCGGGGACAGGAGACTTCGCGCACTGCTCTCGCCCACAGGCACCACCACCCCAGCTCCCATTTATATATATGGAGATACACCTATCTCATAGAACTGGAAGGGACCCTGGAAGGTCATCGAGTCCAGCCCCCTGCCTTCACTAGCAGGACCAAGTACTGATTTTGCCCCAGACCCTTAAGTGGCCCCCTCAAGCATTGAACTCACAACCCTGGGTTTAGGAGGCCAATGCTCAAACCACTGAGCTATCCCTCCCCCCAGCCAATGGGAGTGCAGAGCTGGTGCTTGGGCAGTGTGCAGTACAGTGTGGCCCCTCTGCCTAGGAGCCAGACCTGCTGGCCACTTCTGGGGCACATCGCGGTGCCAGGATAGGCAGGGACTAGCCTGCCTTAAACCTGCAGCACCGCCGACTGGACTTTTAATGGCCCAGTCGGCAGTGCTGACTGGAGCCACCAGGGTCCCCTTTTTGACCGGCTGTTCTGGTCGAAAAGCAGACACCTGACAACCCTATTTAGCAGCCTAAGCATCAGGATTGGAAAAACTACATAGACTCTCTGGAGCCATGGGTTAAAATCATGTTGGTGTCAATTCAGACCTTTACTCTTCAAAAGTAGATAAACCGAGTTCTATACATTTTATTCTGTGAATGTCATTCAGAGGTTTTAAAGGAGGTATTATCTATTTTTTATGGTCAGGGAGAGCTAAATTTATGAAGTTCAGTGCATATATTTCCACACACCCTTTGTTTATGCTCGTTCAAACCAGGCCTTTACATACAGCATACATCTCCAGCGGAGAGCCTAACTGATCAGGCACAAGTGCATACCTGTCGTGTGTGCACATAAGGAATTCTATCACAAATGTGCAGTTGTATACATACTAAATTCATACCAGCTTTAGTGATGTTCCCTATCCTTGGAACAGGGATTGATGTCAGAGTGAGTGATCTGTCTAGAACCAGAATCAACTTTTTAAATGTATTCACTATGCAGGCCATTAACAGAGAGAGACAGAGGGGTTTCTTCTGGGAAACTTGGCCAATTTCCTCCTCTCCCCTTTGTTGTACAATGTACTGTGCGCCATTTGGTTATCTCCTTCTTGCATTTCTCCCATTGTATATGCACTACATACTCTGCAGTGTTTTGGGATCCTTTGAGATGAAAGGCATTATATACACACCAAATATTATCACCTTTACTTGATTTCAATGATGTAAAGCATACTAAACACTCCAACCGGCTAGTTACCATACACAGCTAATCAATATTTCTGCAACAAACTGCCCAGAAGATGATTAATTTAACTGCTACCCTGAAGCCACATTGCTTACATTTTGGGGGGGTGAGAGGCACAGCAGAATCTAGCACCTGGAGATATATTTATTTTTGTAATGATTCTATTCTTTTTTTATTTACTAGATTTCTGAGCTGGCTTTCACAGCTGGTCCACAATTACCTGAATTTCAATAAAACCCCAGTTGGTTGGTGTCAGAATTACTGTCAAACCATTAGCACTTCCCTTTCTGAAATGCCAACTGATAACCTTGAATTAGCAGCTGGTTATTCTTACTGTCAACAGAATGTTTTGAATCCCATCCAATTATAACTCAAAAAAATAGAGTAAAACCTTAGGCTTACACCTTAGGTTAAACCTTAAAAGGCTTAGATTAAAACCATCCTTGAAGGGTCAATGGATATTTTCATAAATAAGTAATTTTAGTAATATTTTAGATTGTGACAAATATCAGCTGCCCGGAGTCTTCTAATATAGTCAGTTAATTCTTTATACTCATACACATATTGCATGTACGACAATTTTCAGACTTGTGTAAGTGCAGATAAATTTTGACCTTAATATTTTATTGAACAGCTATCAGTGGCTATGGTAACGGGTTTCAAACCTATTAATTATCTTTAAGGCTGCGATTTAGTCACAGAGGTCACAGAGTCCATGACTACCAACGAGCTCCATGACTTTAGCCAGCAGAGGCTGGGAGCTGCACAGTCCCCAGCCACCTGCCGAGGCAGGGGGCTGCAGGGGACCCCCACCACAGCTTCCAGCCATCACAGGTGGCAGGGGGAACCCCACAGGTCCCGGCTGCCACGGGCGGCAGGGGTGATCCCCCCACCACGCCCCACCAGCCATGGGGACCCCCAGAGCTCTCTACCAGCCGCGGGTAGCAGGGAGGAACCCCGGAGCTCTTCGCTGCCATGGGCGCCGGGGGGACTCCTGGAGCTCGAAGCCACCAGCAGAGGAGGACCATGGAGCTCCGAGCCCACCCACAACGGCCCAGGCTCCCCATTTTGTCACGGATATTATTAGTAAAAGTCAGGGACAGGTCACGGACTTCCATCAATTTTTCATTAAGATGCTACTGAGCAGTTTATATATGCCACAGATAGAAAGCCACCACGGCACAAAATTTAACGAAGTGGCATCTGGGGCCACTTCATGCAGCTGTCACATCTCATTCGTGCCATCACAGTTGGTATCCAGACAATCTTCAGAGAAATATATGGTACTGTTTGTTCAGGGCTGCAATCACAGCAGACGCTTGCAAATATACATTAGCTGAGCTTCTTTTTAAATCAAGGAAGGGAAGAAATGCCATAGCTAACAGTGATGGGGGGGGGCAGGGGGGCACAAGAGACACTAACTTACCGAAAAGAACAGTGAGCATTTGAAATTTTTTGACACTGACTACTAAGAGTCCCATAACTATAAATTCTCTCTCGGATACTTATATGGGCCTATTACCATAGTGTCTAAGCACCTCACTTTTAAAAAAAATAACAACACCCTTTTGATTTAGAGAAATATTATCCTCATTTTACAGTTGAGGCACACAGAGGCTAAGGGCAGGTCTACACTACGGCAAGGATCGACACTCTGAGATCGATCCACCAGCAGTCGATTTGGCGGGTCTAGTAAAGACCCACCAAATCGACTGCAAATCGCTCTCCAGTCAACCCCTGTACTCTACCCCGACGAGAACAGTAAGGTAAGTCAATGGGACCCCGTGGTAACTCGACCTAAGGTATGTCGATTCCAGCTACATTATTCACATAGCTGGAGTTGCGTAGCATAGGTCGACGTACCGCAGTAGTGTAGACATAGCCTAAGTGAACTGCCCAAGGTCACACAGGAAGTCTGTGGTATAGCAAGAACTTGACCTCAGGTCTCAGAAGACTTGAGTAGTGCCCTCACCATTGGACCATTTTTCTCAGAATGCTTTTTAAAAGATTAATCTAATACTACCACGTACTCTGGACCTAGGTAAGCAATAAATTATTATCACTAATTAGGCAGGAAGTAAGAAGTACTTAGAAGTAAGTACAGGAAAACAAAGGGGACATATGTATCTTCTTCCTTTCAAATTCACTGAAAAGGCATAAAATAAAGCAGAATAACATTTTGCAATATGCTATTGTGTAACATTTAATAAAGCTTTTCAAGCAGGGAATAGCTCCACACCCATTTTGCTGTATTCTTCAGAGAGAACGAGAGCTGAAAGATTACAAATACACCAGATTAGAAATGGGCCATAGGTGTCCAGGTAAGATTGTACAGCACATATTCTATACACTGGGAAGGGGACATGGGGATTAGTGGGAGGAAGTCTGGGAGAGAACAGTCCCAACACTCTCCCCTTTTGCATGTGTGCCAGGATCATAGTGGTCTAAGCCCCTTTCCCTACACCCCATGTGAGCTGGGATCTGGGGGTCTCTGCCCCCAATGTTGTCTGAGCCCTACCTCTGCCCTTGCTATGTATGCCCAGATCTGTGGGCCTGTTACTCCCCTCTGGGTGGGTGGGGGATCTGAGCCCGTCTCCCTGCCCCCCATGTGAGCTAGGATACTGGAGGCTCTATTGCAATTGCTTCCAAGAGATGGAAGGGAGGGGAAGCATGGACAATTACTTGAATATGAATATTATCATACAGCAGAAATGGGATTAGAGCCATAACTAAGGTGATTATAGTACACATGTGACAGGATAAAACCACCACCAAATTCTCAGCTAGAGGAAGAATTTTCCCAGACATGAGTGTGCGCGCTTCGGAACTAGATGCTCTCTGGAGAACTCAACAAGAATCACCCAATGATCAGTTCTCAAATGGGCCTACTGCACAAATTCAGATTCTTGTAACTGAAACAGAACAGTCCTCTCCATCTCCTCTTTTGCTCTATTATCACAAACAACAGATTGTGGTCTATCTGCATAGATAAGGCAAGAGCAGGAGGAGAATGGGTGTCTTCATGATGGTTTCTCTTGGTTCACACAGATAGGAACAAAAAGTAGTTAAGTACAGAACAGCTTAAGAGAGCTTGATAAAAATATATAATTTTAAAACCAGTTGGAGTATGACAGTGGCTCATTAAACAAACAGAAGAGATAATGAATTCATTTGGAGAAGACAGCACAACATTGCTAAGAAAATAAGAACATTTCCTTTTTTACAATTCTCAGTAGAATGAAATGATATATTCTGATGTTCACCAATGACAACTACATTAGTAGCCATGTGTAAAACTGTGCTTCCCCTGAACGTAATACTTTCCCCTGCCTAGCGATATTTCAAAAAACAAAACACAACAGAAAACTTCAAAAACCTCTAACAATTTTCCTGCAAAAGAATTACACCGTGTGTCAGACAGGTCTTCCACCCTGCTTCCTCCCCCACAACTTTAAAGCCCAAATTTAGGGCCTGATCCAATGCCCACAGAGTGAATGAAATCCTGATTCTATTGAAGTCAATGGCAAAACTCCCATTGACTTCAGTGGAGTCAGGATTTCACTTAGAGCCTTTAGTGGTCTTTGAATAGGGCCCTTTGATGAATTCAATGAGCTCTTAGAACAGATGAGGAAGAATGTATTCTCTGAAGATTTCCCATTCAGCAACAGTTATAAACAAAGATGATCGAGGACCAGTAAGTAGCCTTAAAAAAACATTGGTGCTTCATTTCTCTGAAGGAAAATAAGATTCTTGATTACTATAATTTGATTGAGCTTCAGTACTGTCATGCTACTATTGCAGAGTAATTCTATCCAATAAGAAAATTACCAATTATTTCCTTTTCTTCTACAGAAACATGAGTTTCATCTCAACTAGTATAGTAGGTTATACAAAAAGAGGTCAACTAAATCTTATGAACATGTTTACCTGCACTAATGTATATATCAGAATGCCACGTACTTTGTTTTAATCAAAATATATCAATGACATTTTTGAAGAGAAGCAAAGGAAGTTCCTTTAAATAAACTACAAGAAGCCCTGGCATAAAGGCAACTCTTCCTTTCCTCGTTGTATTCCAGTAATGCCTACAGGTCTCAACTTGAATCAGAGGCCCACTGTGCTAGGCACTGAACATACATACCAGGCCTGCCAACTGTGTGTGTGTGTGGGGGGGGTGTATGCAAAGGGGGAAATTTCCCAGGGGCCCAGGCAATTTAAAAGGACCTGGGAGCCCCGGACCCTCTTAAATCGCCCAGGCGAGGCCCAGGACTCCTAGGCATGCGCAGGGTGGTACCGGCGGCAGCGAAGGCAGACGGACAGGCATATGGAAGCCCTGGCCATGCTGGAAGAGCGTGCCCAGCAGAGCTGCCGGCAGCAGCCAGTACAGGAGCAGCACTGCCCAAATGTCAGACGGACCGCGTCCACGCGGGCCTGGCTTGTGCGCGTGTGCACCAGCCGCTGCATGCCGTCCAGCTCCGCAACCATGTGGCGATGCCACACTGAGCCAGCAGCAGCGTGGGGCCTGGCTCCAGCCTGCTGTGCACAATGTGCAGCGGCAGTGGCTCCCCGCCCCAGCAACCCTCTCTAGGGGGCCCATTGACTGTTCTGCCCTGGAACCCGGAATTGCTGTCGGCGAGCAGTAAGAGACAGTCCCTGCCCATACGAGCTCACAACCTACGGTCCAAATTCAGGCAAGCACTTAAGGATGTGCTTGTATCCAACAAACTTCAAAAGGATTAAGCATGTGCTTAAATGCTGCGTGAATTAGAGATTTTTTTCCTGAATTGGGGCTTAAAAAGACAAGACCAAAAAAAAGTATCATCATCCCCATTTTTAAGATAAGAAATTGAGACAGTGAATGGCCATGATTCAAAGCACATTACAGTTTATTGGAGATTTCCTATTGACTTCAATAGATTTTACATCAGACCCAACTCAAAGGTCACAACATTTTTTGAGGCTAAGTCAGGAATTAAATCTCGGTCTCCCAAGTCCCAGATCAGAATCATAGCCACAATACCATCTTCTCCAACCTTCTTGGCTCCCATCAAAAAAGATAGGGGAATATAATTTTTTAATCTGAATTGACAATTCAAATAACAGATCAAAGAGAATCCTTAGGATTTCAATAAAGGCTTAATTCTCTTTTGAAGAACTTTTATTTTCATCAGACAAGCAATCAGGACTTTAGCAAAGATTTTCATAGCTGAATGGCTTAATGTGAAATTCATAAAGCAGCAAGGGAAATAATTAGATCAGATGTTAAATGAGAAGGGGAATAGGTGAAATGAGTAAAAATTAAATGTTTGCATTACCCAAATAGGCTGCTAAAAGACTTTGGTTTTGAACAATTACACAGCCTGTCCTGGAGTGACTATTGTCAGTAGTTAGATAAGTTCAACATCAATAGAAACTTTCATTCTAATAGGGATGAATGCTACTCAGAGTGATACAAATTAAAAGAGAACAAACAATCAACAATGCCATTCATTTCATACAGTCACAACAAATGGAGATGACCTGTAGCCATAAAGTTCAGATCCAGATCCAAACATCCCCCCAACTGTTCAAATCCAAGTTGACTTGGACTTTTATGATATGTCTGCACAGGGATAAAAGACCCACGACCCAGCTGCAGTCGACCAGCTGGACCAGATGGGCCCGTTGACCTGGGCTTGCGGGGCTAAAAAAACTGCTGTGTAGACAGGCTCGGGCTAGACTCCAAAGGTCTACACTGCAATTGTGTAGCCTTGAAGCCTGAGCTTGAGTCACCTGATACAGGACAGCTGTGTGTGTTGTATTGAAGTGTAGACATATCCTTAGGGCCCAATGCAATTCCTACTGAAGTCAAAGTTGGAACACACCCAGTGATGTTGCACCACTTACAATTTTCAGATCTACATCCAAGCTACTCCCATCTTTTGGAGTATTGGGATATGGGACTTGGGTTTGGGCCCAACTCTCCTAATAATCTTCTAAAAGGAAGCTACATAAAGAAGTGGAACTTTCTTGCCCAATTATTTCATGTGAAAAAATTATAGCAAACCTTGCAGTGTCATAATTTTATTTTTTCAAACCAAGTCATCATCCTATCTTCTTATTGTAGGTTTAGAAAGGTTATAGGAGCAGAGAGATATTAGGAAACACTATTTCACTAGGAGGGTGGTGAAACACTGGAATGGGTTACCTAGAGAGGTGGTGGAATCTCCATCCTTAGAGGTTTTTAAGGCCCAGCTTGACAAAGCCCTGGCTGGGATGATTTAGTTGGTGTTGGTCCTGCTTTGAGCAGGGGGTTGGACTAGATGACCTCCTGAGGTCTCTTCCAATCCTAATCTTCTATGATTCTATTATTTTAAATCAGAACTACATTAATCCTTGGAAGGCAAAATTGGCAATGAAGGATGTAGGTATTCTGCAACTTTGAAAATCAGGCCATTTTATTTAAGAGCCTAAATATGGGCTTTAGAAGGCTAGCTTCGGGCACCTATGCTCAAAAATGTTGGCCTTCACCTCTTTCCTCCATTTCCATTCCAAGCTCTCTGAGGATCGCTATCATACAGTATCTAGAAGGAAATGATGTAAGTGTGGTTACTTCAAAGGCATTCACAAAAAGAGAAAAATTAAAAACAAATATTACTCGAAAAGTTTGACTAAAAATGCTGAAGTCTGAAAAATAAGGTGTTCATTTTTAGATTTAGATTTAGAGTTGACAAAAAAGCTAAACATCAAAGGACAGTATGTCATCTCTTTAAGATTTTTAGTGGGACCCACTGCCAACATATATAAGCACCTCAGCTAATTTAGATCATTGCATTGAGGTCTCAATAGATTCATGTCTGCTTGGGTTAAACAAATATATATGCATGTCTCCTCTCCGCACCTCCTGAGATGTGTTTAAAGAGGACTGATGGCTCAGTAGCTAAGGTACTAGCCTAGGACTTGGGAGACCCATGTTGAAGTCCATGTTCTGCTGAAGACTTCCTGTATCACCTTGGACAAGTCATTTAGCTTCTCATTTGTTATATGTAAAATGGAGATAACAGCACTATTCAATATCAGATAGGAGTTGTGAGGATAAAGACAGACTACAAGATACCCCAATACAATAGTGTTAGGAGCCATACAAGTACTCAAGATATACATTGTGAGTTTCTTGACTGAAGCCAAGGTTCTGGGCATGTAGCGTTGTTTATAAGCAGCCATGACTTGGAGATCGCATTTAGATGATATTTCAAAAGTGGCTAAATTATGCTGTTCCACCAGAGCCCAAATCTCAGATCTAACACACTTGCTGGGCATAGACTAATTAAGGTAAACAATACAACCCCCATTAAATGAGACCCTTTTTCAATTGGATAATATTTAACATTTCAGGGGAAGGTTCAACTGTTTAAAAAAAAAAAATCTTTATTTCCTCCTTAATCTAAAAAGCATCTTAGTTGTTTAAAAATCTAAAGCATATATCCGAGGATGATGGTATTTCTAAGAGTAAAAATGAAGATATAAAATAAGAAGTGAACTTAGAACTTCACAAGTCACTCTAAAAATCATGATTTCATAAATTTTCCCACACCAGAAATGGCGTGAGAAAAGCAATGAAAACACTTAGACTATTATGTCATGTTGACTGATAGCAAAGGGCGCTCTGGCAAGTTGATCATAAAATGCATCTTTCATTTCAGCAGACAAGACATTTTTAGTGAAGAAAATATAATATGTTAATATAATGCTAAAAGTGAATTAAAATAATCCACACGGAAACAGTGTCTTAATGTAGAATTATTTAGAGCCGCGGCAACCACATATACAGAGTAAAAAGAAACTTGTTACCCAATATACAGGAAAATGTCACTGCAGAATGTCTTAAATCTGACCTGACTTGTGGATAAATGTCCCTTTAGCTTCCAAAAGTTACTCTGCTGGAATACTCAAAGATAAATTGTACTGGATATTAATCTTGTTCAGCACAGAAAGTGTAGATATGTGAGATATCCATTTTTATAAGGACTGCTATCACACACTGTACTGTTAAAACCTCTGGGTTAGACTCTGATTTTAGGCACAGCCCTGAATAAGGGGAGATGTATAAACTGCACCACTTCACAAGTAGCCCTGGGAATCACTGTTCTTCAGAGGCACCTTCTCTGTTTACCCTACTTGTGGTGACAAATAGTTTGCTGTTGGCCTACACCAGCAGTTAGTTACAAAGCCCCCATGCTGGCTTAGGGTACGTCTATACTTACCTCCGGGTCCGGCAGTAAGCAATCGATCTTCTGGGATCGATTTATTGCGTCTTGTCTAGACGCGATAAATCGATCCCGGATCGATCCCGGAAGTGCTCGCCGTCGATGCCGGTACTCCTGCTCCGCAAGAGGAGTATGCGGAGTCGACGGGGGAGCCTGCCTGCCGCGTCTGGACCCGCGGTAAGTTCGAACTAAGGTACTTCGACTTCAGCTACGTTATTAACGTAGCTGAAGTTGCGTATCTTAGTTCGAAGTGGGGAGTTAGTGTGGACCAGGCCTTAGTTATGACAGCTGGTGCATCTGCCAGGCAGAGCCACATCTCCACATACTCGCTGACCTTCCCCATCTATCTGCTCCAGGGGGAGGAAGTGCATGCTCTACCTTGGTACACAAGGCCCAGGCAGTTTATCCAGGACTATGAAGGGGGATCTTATTCCCCCTTGCATGGGCATATAGTTCAAATCACAATACATGCCTCAAAATGAGTCCTGTTCCTGTGAATACAGGGGGAAATTTTCAAGGATGTACAGGCGAGTTAGACATTTTCAACAGGAGTCAGGCACCTAAGTCCCCCTTGCACCTTTGAAAAACCTCCCCCAGGAACTTCTAAACCTGGCCTTTCCATATTGCCAGCATTCACTTTCAAAAGCTCATGTGTAAAGATGTGTTAGTGAACATGTAAAAGAAAATGGATTTGGAGTAAAAAACTCCACACAGTCCAAAGGTAAACAAACATTCCCCGCTTGGAGTTCGGTTTATTCAATCCTCTGGTGCACTGGCCCTCCAGGTCCCCCACTTCAGTTCAGTGTCTCTTTCGTGATAAGCCAAACTAGAACACAAACTCACAGAGTCTTCATCCTAGTTTCAGCTGGGCACAGCCCCTCCCTGGGTGTCTGTCAGCTTCCCATTTGAGTTTGTTTTTCTTTACAAGCTTTCTGCAGTGGTACTTCCACCCCCTGCTCACTCAGAGCCCTGCAAAAGCCTTCTTACTTCTGTAAACATAACCACAGACTTCTAAATCTCCCCACTTCCTGCTGCACTTATACTGAAGTCACCAAATTCCTCTCAGGTGGGACTCATTCTGTGGTTGGCTAGCCACAGTGCTACAATCATTAACAGGCAAGCCACCCTCTTAAACAGAAGTTCAGCTGGCTTTGTCATAGTTCCCTCTGGCCCCAAGAGCTACTTCCGTCCCCTTTTGTTTCTGGCTGGAGCTAATTTGACACACCTGCCAGCATAACTGAGCAATAATTACCCTAAACATAACTACAGGGTTTTAGCATCTGAGTCTAGGGTGACTTAGCAGAAGAATCCAGCTTTCTTATAGAGGACCTCACACTCAGCTTCCCTGTCACGAACCCCTATTTAAATAACGTTAAATATACTCTCTAAAGATATAGATGAAATTATCTGAAGAGTAAAAATCTCTAATAAGCAACCAACAGAGTTCAAACAACCTACATTATAAACATGACTGAGCTCGCAGCACTGCAGTCAGCAACAGAATATAAACCCACTGTAATATTTGATCTAAATGTACTTGCGGCTGTCAGGCTACTCAGTTGCAAGCATTTACTTTGTTTTGCATACATGAAAGAGGCAGGGATAGTTGGATTCCTTAGTGCTGCTTTCTTTGATGGATTCTTTCTTTTTAAGGAGAAGAACTTGAATAGACATTGCAGCTATAACCCAAGATGATAGAAACAAAATAAATTAAAAAAAAATTCTAGCATAAAACTCTCCTTGCCTTTCTAGATAAAACAGCTTAAATCTCCATTTTTTCAGCATTGTTAAGCATGCAGTAAAATAATGCAGCTACAAGAGTAAATGCCAGTATCAAGCCCCTACAGCTTGGCTGTATCTTTTAAAAGAAACTTTTCATGTGATGAAAGAATGACCCTGAAATAGTACATCTATCACTACCATCAGTGCGTTTCTGCTAAACTTAATCTCTGAAGTTGTGGGCTGTTGCTTTTGAAGCTCAAATTTCAGCAAGAGTGTGGATTAGATTTAGTGAGCTGTTTGATTTCATTACAAGGCATGGGTCTGCTGTGTTTTTCTGACTAGACAATTCACCTGCTTTTCCAAACAGGAGTCCTATGGGGGAAACAGTGTTCATAGTTTGATGAAAAATTAAACCTTGCATTTGATGATCCTTTTATTGAGGCTATACAAGTGAATGTTGAAATGCTTTCTATATGCTAGACAGCTGTGGTAAACATTATTTGTCAGTGTAAACAAAGATTTATATCCAGTGATAAGCTCTAGTGAAGCTTGGCCTGTTCCTAGTGGTTACTAGAGGAATATCATTATTACATTTTCTGTTATACTCTGCTGCTGTGTTTTTAAACACTCTTATCAGTTTCTCTGTGTGCCAGGTGAAGGAGTTTCATTCTTAGGCTAATTAATTGTTCTTTCAGGCTTCTCTTCTATGGAGGATGAGGTATCACCTCTTCAGAGGAGCTTTCCGTATACAAATAAATGCAAACCTGTCCAAAATAACTGTCAACATTAAACTGAAAAAGCGCACACACAGCTTACTACACTAGCTCTAGGGTTTTCCTTTTCATCTGTGAACAGAAATGTAAAAGCTGAGTACTTACAATCATGACGCAATTATACTGTTATTGTATATCTGTCTTGAGTTGCAGTGGTATTAAAGGTTTCAGAGTAGCAGCCGTGTTAGTCTGTATCCGCAAAAAGAACAGGAGTACTTGTGGCACCTTAGAGACTAACAAATTTATTAGAGCATAAGCTTTCGTGGGCTACAACCCACTTCTTCGGATGCATATTAAAAGATATATCACAATGCCATAAATGTGTCCTTTGCCTACAACTTGGTTATGTTTCTTAAGTTTACACTTTTCAGACATATTGTAAGTACACATTGCCAGTTTCTCCTCTCGGTATGGGCCTCAGCAATAAAACTCATGACATGTTTGCAAAGGGCTCTGGCTGCAACTTTTACCCTTCACAATTTTTTAACCGATATCGATAATGAATTGATAGTTACCCAGCTGGTGTAACCAAGATTTTGTAGACTTACTCTTGCTGGTCAGCCTTGAAGACCTAGCCACATTTAGCCCTCTTCCCATGACAGAGAGTTGTGCTCACCTGTGAAGGTGTGTTATATGTTCATGTAGAAGTTAGGGCACAGTCATCATTATCTGCCTTGGTTGCTGAAACCAGAGCTCACACTTTGAAACAAGAGGCTCAGGAATAACTATACATACCACTTTGCCAGGAAGATCCCAAACGAAGACAGTATCCTGTGTTCATCCCATAACAAGAAAATCCTATTGAGTAAATCATTTTGATCCAGGCTTTTGACCTCTGCAGGATTTTCCAGAGGAAAGTGAAAACTCCTCTGTAATCGCGACAATATCTCATGTGTAAAATACCACCAGGACCCCCAAAACAGCAATTTCATTAATCATGTGCATTTACATAGGTGTGTCCACATACCCTCCATTGCAAAGCACTTTTCTGCTCACACCAGCCTATAGATGATCTTCAGCTTGGTCAGGGTCCAGTACCCAAAACAGAGGCTGTGTAAGACTAAGTCATTTCCACAGGCTATGCAGATATACTCTAAGTCAGGGTCTGTGTATTTTGTTGATGGCAGGTTAGGGACTCAGATTGCTCTCAGCTTCATTATAATGTATCACACGTTTGTCTCCATCTGCCTGTTTCTTTTGATGTCTCTCTTTGTATAAAATTATGAAATATGAACACACGTAAAATATGAAATCCCACATCCAGAAGTTACTGAGGAAGGTCATTCTTCATTCCCTAAATGCAGGATACACAAAAACTAAAATTTCAAAAGTGACTCGTGACTTCAGGTGCCTAATTTAAAGAGAACTGATTTTTAGAAAGTGTTGAACATAGGCCCTGTAAAAGTGGAGGTGTCTCCAGATGGGCACCAAAACTCAGAGGCACCCAAAATCTCTAGTCCGTGTGTCAAATGTAGGATCTAATCTAGAGAGAAAGTAATTAAATAACTGTCTTTTTAGAAAATATATATTAAGAAAAGATACGGGTAAGGCATTTATGCTGTTAGAACAAAGATTTTTAAAACTCTAATATTATTTAGTATTTACTGGAGTACTTGTGGCACCTTAGAGACTAACAAATTTATTAGAGCATAAGCTTTCGTGGGCCACAACCCACTTCTTCGGATGCATATAGAGTGAAACATATATTGAGGAGATATATATACACACACATACAGAGAACATGAACAGGTTTGTTAGTCTCTAAGGTGCCACAAGTACTCCTGTTCTTTTTGCGGATACAGACTAACACGGCTGCTACTCTGAAACCTGTTCGTATTTACTGTGACTCTAACATCATCCCAATGCAAGAGGCTCACTGATATCTGGTAGTAAGTCTCTGATGGCCTGACCAGTTCAATGTACCTCAACTCATTAATGTCATACCCTGTATCTATAAGGTGTCAAATAAGATATCAATAGAAAGCTAATAACTTACTGATCATTAATATTATTGTCTGGTGTATGTATGGAGGACACATTCGAAATTACAAACATATTGGAAATTATGTTACCAAAGTATGTCTACCAGGCAGGGCTAAAGTCCCTCCACACCTCCCCCACCAGACAAAGGAATGTGGTTCTGCTACCTGGAAGGTATTTCCAAGGTACATTAAGTGATAATGGTAATGCAATTTACATAGAAGGTAAACAGGACCATCAAGCCAACAAGGGGAGGAGATAGCCACTCAGTATCATGGGAGGGGGAGAAGATATCAGAAACAGCTCAATTTGCATTTTAGTAAACCCCGGGGGGCGGGAGGGGACCAGCGTGCAACTTCCTTCACTAGCAGAATCCATGTTGCCTCTTTCGCAGCTTGAATGAAGTTTAGTGGGACCTTCAGAAGAATCCATTTCAGAGGCTCACTGGGATTATAAAAGAAAGGCAAAGAACCCCAAGTTATTATTCACCTAAACTGACAAAGGAACTGAGCTCTTTGGACTTTGTGGGAGATCTTGACCAGAGGGATTGGTCAGCCATCTTGCTGGAAGGTAGTGTGATAAGAATCTCACCTGGAAGAAAGGCGGTAACTTGTTCAGTTAAGTCTTAGCCTCTAGACAGTTTTTTTCTTTTAATTTGCTTGTAACTATTTCTAACTCTATCCTTTATAATTGAACTCACTTAAAAGCCTACCTTTTTTATTAATAAACTTGTTTTATTTTTAATCTAAGCCAACCTAGTGCTGTGTTTAATTTAAAGTGAATGCTAAATCTGGTAAACTGCTGCGTACTGTACCTTTAAAGAAAGAAACAAACAAACCTCAATATCTCTCTGAATGGTCCAGGAGAGGACTGGACATTGTAGAGCACAAGGGTTTGGGAAACTTCAGGACTGGGAGGTGTTGCAGACATCTTGCCAGGTGTAACCTAGAATGGTGGAGACCAGCGTGTGGAAGTGGTCCAACAAGCAGGCTGCTGGAGTCAAAATTGCTGAGTCAGAGCTGCTTAACACAGACACTCAGTGCATGCTTGTACGTTGACTGGAAGCATCCAGACAAGACAGCTACAGCAGCAGAGCATTTTGAGGCATTCATGGTTACAGGGCAGGCCGTGACATAATCCCCCTCTGGTCTGGATTGCACCCTAGAATGTGACATTTACTTAATGCAGTTTGTTCACTGTTTTGCAGACTATTCAGTTTGACTCTGATGCTAGTAATCTCAAATCAACTATTTGTCATATGTTACTCTCTCTTTAAATCCTTCCTCTCTGTGCAGGATATTCCCATCTTTTTTCAAGGAGGACATAAACTAGATCCTCAGGAGGTATCTCCTCTGCAGGGCCGGCTCCATGCACCAGCGTAGGAAGCAGGTGCTTGGGGCGGCCAATTCAAAGGGGCGGCACTCCGTGTGGTATCGGGGCTGCACGTCCAGCTCTTCGGCGGCGGGTCCCTCATTCCCTCTCTTCCCCTTTGAGCTGCCGCCGAATTGCTGCCGAGGAGGAAGAGAGGTAGTACCCGCTGCCGAACTGCCGCCGAAGAAGCGGCGCAATTTAGCTGCCGCCAAAGTGCCGCCATTCGTCGTCTTCCTTTTTTTTTTGCCGCTTGGGGCAAGCAGAAAAGCTGGAACCGGCCCTGCTCCCCTGTCATCAACCATGAGACCAACCTGGCTACAACAACACTGCATATCAACAACGAGACTTCTTTCCTGCTATCCTCCTCTAACCACTTCATTGTCTCCTATTTCCAGATGTCTATCATCCCTACTCTCAAGCTCTTACTTCGGTTTCTCATTATCTCACTCTTCTCAGTTTCCGTCTTTCCTTTCTCTCCAGTATTAGCAAGCTACATTATTTCAAATGTAAAAACAAAATCACTGGAAAACTCTTCTCAGTGAGTGTCACTAACATGAACAAAATATTTTCTATCCTGAGCTATTTTCCATGCTATGCTATTGTTAAAAAAGGATGCAAGATTTTATTTTCCTTGAGAACTGGAGGGGAGAGAGATAGATTTTTTACACCATCCCTTTTTACTGAAAAACAGCTGGCCTGGTTTTCTCAAATTTCCTAAAAAAGTTCACCTTTGGGATAATTTCATTCATTCTAGAATGACCTGAGAGATAGAAAACAGGATTAAATCAAATTGGCTCATAACTGAGGCAACTCTTGTTGCCTCTGCCACTCTAATACACACATTTTGTCATATTATATTTAGAGACACACATGATATGGAAAACCTGTTCTAGGAATCACACCATTGTCCATATTATTCCTCCATTCTAAATAACATGTTTTGACTGAAGGTAAATAAAATGTTTTTTCCAAAGCACCTTAGTCACATGACAACCCTGCATAACACCTCTTTGGACTATATAACTTAGGTCCTGCATCCCCATTTCTTTCTAATGTATCTATCAGCAGACTCCCCCTGCAATGCTGAATACTGGATAGTTCCATAAAAATATATTCATAAATAGAGGTCCCCATTCTGATGCCCTGTATAATCTTAATAATCAAATGTTAAAGGCTATTTTAAAATTGTTGAGATTCTACCTCAGAAAAGAGACAAGAGCACTGCCTCTATCCTACTTCTAAAGGAATGCTGGTCCCCATATTCTACCACCATTTTGATTTAGTATCAGAATTAAATGTCCTTTCAATAGAGTCTCTCATATTGGTTGCCAGCTAGCAATACACATTATGTATTCTCAATGCTCCCTGAACGTTCTACTTTATTAATGTGAACTCAAGGTCTCTTGCCCTCTTCTATAATTTCTAATTATCTATAGGCAATATTATAGGGAATGTCCATTAACATAAAGATTATTTTTGGCAAGACAAGACACATTTTAAGGATATCAATCTTTCCCCTGACTGAAAGTGATACCTTGTGCCACCAATCTAGGTCTTTCATTAGAACTTGTGAAAGTAGTATCCCATTCAAAGAGTTTAACTTTACTATATTTGGTGTCAATTTTATCCCTAGCTAATTTTATGCTGTTAGAATGTCTTTTGAAGTTGAAGTCTGGCATCAAATATCATGGCCAATAGAAACTAAAAAGAGAGTATCCCAACTTAACTGTTTGTAGCTTCAGAAAGTGGCCTGTCATTCTGTGAAACTTACTCAGTTCTGTGATGTGCCTGTCTGCTTTTCAGTGTTGAAAAATAAACAAGGAAACAAGTATCATTTATGTAAAAATTTAGAGGGCTGTGTCATATCTGGAGACTTAAGTGGTATCTAAGTGGTTCATAGGCTCAAGTGCTACCCTTCTGTACAGGGCAAATTTAAAAACTATTTCCTTGTTTATCTTAACCCTTATTCTTCAACATTTACAAGCAAATGTTCACATCACACAGCTCAGTAAGTTACACTGCATGACAGAACACAGTATTGACCAAACTACTGAATCACAGTCCCATGTTGTTTATGGCTAGGCCAAAGGTGAAGTGGAAAACTACTGTTAGGGAAGCTACAGTTATATAAAATGGTAATGCTGGCATGGTAGTTTTACCAGATGAGGAATGAGATTGTATAAAGGGTTGGGAAATTGGCTCTCACAAACAGATGTATTCACACAAAAAATATGTAAATTACACCATTGCTGTAACTACAAGTTTGACTGGATAAGGTGTGTGCTTCAACTAAGATAATAATGTAGCTAGTAGTAACCAAGTAAGGTATGTCATATATATTTTCAGAATGTTTTGTATCTATGCTAAGTTGTATAGTTATGAACTGTATTCATGTTAAGCTTTTCCCAGAATGCTTTTTACTTATGTTAACATGTTTAACCAAGGGGAAATGTGAAGTGATGTAATTTTAGTGCTAGGTGCAGAAACATACCAGAAAGATAGGAGATGATGATCTTTTTGATGCTTAACCAATGTGCACTCTGTATCAAGGTACAGCTAGTGTGCACGTCTCTAATCTTTGTTGACTTCTGAAATGCTATGTTCAAAAGAAGATAAGACACTGATAAGAACTGGGCAATGTTTGGAGTCTTCTAGTCATTGTAAACAAGAACGGTATAAAAGAGGTAGTTTTTGTAATCAGACTTTGGGATACACACAGACTAGAGATGTAAGCTGTGATCACTTCAAAGTTGTTCCCCAGAGTTGGTAATGTGTGGACTTCTCTGCATTATGCAGATTTATCTTTGATTAATAAACTAATTGAGCTTGGGTTATCTGAGATCTTATCAATAAAAGAACTGAACCTTAACAACAATCACTTTGTGGAAAATATGCAGACATATTTGTGACATTACAAGTTTATGGATAAATTCAAAGATAATAGTCTTTACTATCACTGTACTTTTTCCACATGTGACTCATGCTAACAATTTCCTAATCTGAAAATACTATCAGTATATATTAAACTAACTTCTATGTAACTCTCACTTGTTTTGTTAAACAGTGGAGTATGGAGTTGCTGGATCACATGAAAATACCAGAGAAGATACTGTAAGTCTCCTAAGACAAGCCTCAGGCAGCTGGATGTCAAGGGATAGTATCAAGTAGCTAGTTTCCAGAATTTAAAGCAACTTAAAACTATTATATTTTAGTGGGAAAATATGGGTGTAGCTAAAGTCGCAGCAGCGCTTTAACATGGCTTGTGTGGTCACGGCAGAGCACTGGAAGAGAGCTCTCCCAGCGCTCTAAAAAACCCACCTCCAGGAGAGGCGTAGCTACCAGCGCTGGTGCACTGTTTACACTGGAGCTTTACAGCGCTGAAACTTGCTGCACTCAGGGGGGTGTTTTTTCACACCCCTGAGCGAGAAAGTTGTAGCGCTGTAAATTGCCAGTGTAGACAAGCCCTTAGTTCACCTTTCAGCAGCATTTAACCTCAGAAAATGATTTGACATCCAGAGTTAGACTTGAGAAAGTCCCGACACTATACTGAAGTTGTTGGTATATACCTTTTTTAAAAAAGATTTATTATTATTTTGAGGAAATTTGCACTTTAACAGTTTTGCACTATATTTGACCAGTAAAAAACAACAACAAAAACTTTAAATTTTAAAAGCCAAGGATTTTTCTATCCCCATGAGCATGCATAGTAAATAAACAAATATTCAGCACCATTGAGGCTCTCAAAATAGAGCTAAAGACTGTCCATAGTACTTATGCAGGCATTTTGCATGGGGCTAGATTTCACCCTCAGTAAACAGCAGAATAAAGATTGCCTTTTGAATTACAACGGTGCTGCATACACATGTATAGAAGAGTCTCAATGCCAATGAAGCTGTATGTGGAAGTTTTTTCACTGCAACTGAGACTGAAATTCCTAACTTTGAGCATTCAGCCCAAAGCCTTATAGATTTATACATATATTTTGGAGAGGGAGGAAAAGCTCAGCATCTGGCTGAATCAGACTGTAGATTCACATTGTCATTCTTTTCTTTTAATCTACTATCGCACAAATTAAGGAATCCTGATCGTTAGTTAAGTCAGTTGCTGAATGTTATTTAAATGCAATTTGTTTAAAAAGTGCATGATTCAAACACCTATAAAGGAATATGGTTTTGATATGCCAGAAACATAGGCCTCTTTTTTATATATTCTGTGATGAAATACTTAGACATTTTTAGAATTGTTAAATATGCCTTGGATTCTGATTTAAAAATAAAAATAAAGCATTTTGTCACTAAAAAATGCCTATCACACAGAAATACAGTATGCTTCTCCTGGTATGGCTTGCACAATAGCTGCCTTTAGGTCTGCTCTAAGAGAGCAGTTTTATCATTAAAGAGCTGTCAGAGCACGCCAGTGCCACCTGGTTAAGTTGCAGCTCGTAAATCAAGGAGCCAGGTTTACTGCAGTTCAGTTTAATGAAAGCATGTAAGTTGTACTACAACTGAGCTGCTAATGCTGGATTCATGGAGAACAATGGAAGTTAGACATGCATGACAAAAACTATATTAGTGGTTATTTGATTAATTACAGAGAATGATCATGACACAAGAAACGGATTATTATTTGCAACCCAGTACAATGGCGGTGGAGCTTATGTTCTGTGTTTTTTGTTTATTTTAATTAACAGTTGAGAATGGTACACATGATGGACAGTACACATGATGGACAGTGAAATCAGAAAAGTACATAGAACAAAGCAGGGCTCTCTAAAGTATTACCCATTTTTATTTTTTTTCCCAACTACAATTCTACTTTGCCAATCACCAAAGCAATATGCCAAGTGAGATATTGTGTAATATAGGTGGTTGTACTGTCTGAAACCCTCTAAATGCAGTGTATTGACATAAGCAGTCTCTTTGCTCAAATGCAGAGACATGTTACAAACTCTGCTTTCAAATTGTACAATTAAAGGAAAAATATATCTTCATGTTTATATGGCTGACATCCTCACACCGAAGCTTCTACAATTCCATCAACTTCAACAGCCAAATAAGTGCTTTCCACATACTACATATATTATATAATTTTGAGCCATACTTTAATGAGGGTTTGTTTTTGTTTTTTTAATGTCTGAGTTTAGCTTTTAAAGGAAACAGCTGAGCCAAAATGTAAGTGCCGTGCTGATAAAGAGGAAGAAGAGCACAAATAACAGCCTGGCTCTCTCTCTTCATTATTGACTTTTTCATTTTTAGTGGGCGCTTTCTATGCAGCTAACCTATAAAAATGCTGCAATACAAGCCCTAATTACAACAGAGTTTTACTGCTAGGTGTGACGGGTTGGATCACAGAAACCCCCTTGGGAGCTGCCACCTGATGTACAAAGACTACCCCTGCTCCTGTTTTCCCTGCCAGTTCAGAACTCCAGCACCCTGTCTTGCTGAGCCAGACACTCCCGTCTGCTCCAACACAGACCCAGGGTCTGAATCACTTATCCTAGAGCTGCAAGTTTACCTGAAAACAGCTCGCAAAGGTGTGCTTGTCTTTAGCACTCAGATGCCCAACTCCCAATGGGGTCTAAACCCAAATAAATCCGTTTTACCCTGCATAAAGCTTGTGCAGGGCAAACTCATACATTGTTCGCCCTCTATAACACTGATAGAGAGATATGCACAGTTGTTTGCTCCCCCAGGTATTAATACATACTCTGAGTTAATTAATAAGGAAAAAAGTGATTTTATTAAATACAGAAAATAGGATTTAAGTGGTTCCAAGTAGTAACAGACAGAACAAAGTAAGTCACCAAACAAAATAAAATAAAATGCGCAAATCTATGTCTAAATCAAACTAAATACAGATAAGTTCCTCACCAGTTCCAGAATGCTCCCTTTCACAGGCTAATCTCCTTTTAGCCTGAGTCCAGCAATCACTCACACCCCCTGTAGGTACTGTCCTTTGTTCCAGTTTCCTTCAAGTATCCTGGGGGGGTGGAGAGGCTCCTTCCTTAGCCAGCTGAAGACAAAATGGAGGGGTCCCCCAAGGGTTTAAATAGACTCTCTCTTGTGGGTGGAGACCCCCTCCTCCCTCCTATGCAAAGTCCAGCTCCAAGATGGAGTTCTGGAGTCACCTGGGCAAGTCACATGTCCCTGCATGACTCAGTCTTTACGGGCCGAAGCCATTGTCCACATGGTATCTTGTATGTCTCCAGGAAGACTTCTTATGCGGATTGGAGCATTCCAAGACGCATTGTTCCCCAAGTGCTTCCTGATCAGGTACTTAACCTTGCGAATTCCTTCCTAAAGAAGCTGACCAAATGCCTCACAAAGCTTACTTAGAAACCAAGCAAGCATACAGCGCATATTCTTAACCTCAAGTAGAAAATGATATATGTGTATAAATAGGATGAATAGATATAGTAGACCATAACCTTTACAGAGATATGTTACATGGCACAGGCAGCACAAAACATATTCCAGTTATGTCACACATACATTTATAAGCACCCCCCCCCCCCACCAAAGCCTTAGGGAGTACACTGTCACACTAGGGCTTAGACCTTTCTGTAGCATATTCAAGTATTTGTCTAAGCAGGGCCGGCTTTAGGCCGATTCAGCCGATTCCGCTGAATTGTGCCCCGCGCTGCGAGGGCCCCGCGCTGCAGCTCTCCACCCCGCCCTCAGCTCACTTCCCCCTCCTCCT
>NW_020665140.1:4829016-4871383 GCF_002925995.2 Terrapene triunguis
AGAGAGAGAGAGAGAGACAGTAAGACAGATGACAAGATGATCCAAAAAAAGGAAATAAAGCATACAAGTGTCTAGCTGCAGAGAGGCTGTTAATCTTAGTGAAAATAGGATTCCTGCAATATTAGCAAGGTCAGTGTCAGGAAAATTATGTCTCAGCAAATGCACAAGCAGGCCTGTCAAGGGGCTAGACTAGCTTGAACAACTGGCCTTCCAGGAAAAAGTGTTTTGATCATGTACAATTAGTGATCAATCCACCATTTTGGTCTTATTCATGTCTTTACATCTTTTTTCAATCTCCCCTTCTTTGTCTGGGTGCATGTCATACCATGGCAAGAAATTCAAGCTGCATGATAATTGAACAATAGAGGTACACTGCAGTTGCAATGGAGTACACTGAGCATTAAACATTTAAGGGTAGTGTAAAATAATTTGAAAATAAGGGAAAATTAAATAACATAGCAGAAAATATTAGAGAGACAGTATTTAGGTCAAGCTTGCTGAACCATTCAGGAATTGCTTTTGCACTGATATTTCCTTTGGTGTTCCTGTCTGATGCCAAGGCCCTCATGAAGAATTGTCTCAGTATGATCCTCTGCAGTGTGTGCATCTGGAAATATATGTAAACTAATTGTAGGGGAAGGATGTTGATGATTATCAAATTTTGCCATATATTAAGATGTAACTTCAAAATGTAATAAATAATGACTATATAAAGGAGTGTTTTACATGTTATACACAATTATAATATATGAAGATAAGCAAGGCAATTATAATGTAAATTGTAAAGTCATTTTATGACAAAGTATTATATGCTCTTGTAGGGAAATATTTTACACATTATCTGGTATTAAATTAATCTTCCTAATTTAAATCAAATCAGATTATATTTTGATTTGTATGTCAAAGAATTAGTTTTTAACACAGCTCACTTTTTAAAAGTACAATACTTTGTAAGATGCTGTATCAGTGACAGATGTTAACAAAAATGCAGAAAATACAGTTAAAATTGTGGGCATTTCTGAACAGGATGGGCAAACCTATGGCCAGAGAAGGACATAAACAGAATGGATGTACTTTTGAAATATTCAGTTACATGTAAATTTGTCATAAATATAAACAATGAAAATAATACAGTCAGTGAACTCTTAACTTTCTGGTTGATAAGGAGGAAGATTACTGAAACTCCCTAACGTGATTAGAGGTGCAAGATACTGGCAAAGAATAATTTATCTAAACAGTACAGCATAATTAAATTACAAATACTTCCAAGATGCAAACTTTACATAATTATTTTGGGACTAATATGTTGCACTGGACTCCATGAAGCATGTTTAGAATAAGAATAAGAGAAAGTGATCTGGAGATGTATCTTTTAAATATATGATATGGCAACTTCCAGACATTAAATTGTATTGGCAAAATTCACTATGAAGTAAGTGATGTAATAGGATAAACTGTCAGACAAAATATACCAACGAAACCTACACTGGGAAAACTTAATGACACCTCAATAATGAAAGGAATAACTAAGTACTGTGAAAAGTAGATGCTATTAACCCTGGAGGTGGGAAGTCATATACTATATAGACATTTGTAGACATTGGAAAGATCAGTTGACAATGATAGATTAAATGAAATTCTGTGGGAAAGATCAGTATATAACAGTTCGGTTTAGATGTATATTTAGATGTGTATTCTCAAATGCATTTTGGAAATACAAGGACTGTTCAGTATGAAATGATATAATGAAAATATCAAAACTAAAAGGGGTCAGGATTCTTTTTACAGTGATCTATTTAATTATAATAGATAATTATAATTAATTATTATATTTTAATTAATTAAAATTAATTAATACTGGGGGGGAGGGATAGCTCAGTGGTTTGAGCATTGGCCTGCTAAACCCAGGGTTGTGAGTTCAATCCTTGAGGGGGCCACTTGGGGATCTGGGGCAAAATCAGTACTTGGTCCTGCTAGTGAAGGCAGGGGGCTGGACTCGATGACCTTTCAAGGTCCCTTCCAGTTCTAGGAGATGGGATATCTCCATTAATTTCTATTTCTATAAAGAAATGTGTGCTAATTATTTACCTATCTATATACACACACATACATTATCTACATGTACATCTCTCTCTATATATATATACACACACATGCATACACATTATGCATAAACACATATATAAATGTATATATAGTAGGCCAAGCTAGTAGCCTCACCTATAGTTGAATTATAGCTGACCACTGTCTCTCTCTCTCTCACTCACTCATGCACAAACATATGAAGAGAGAGAGAGAGAGATACAGTAATATTGGTAGAAACTATGGAAATATGTTAATTTGGCATCACTGTATGGAATTATATTTTTTTATTATTCATTTAGGGCCCAATCCAAAGTCTACTGAAGTCAATGGAAAAGAAGTCATTGACTTCAGTGAGCTTTGGATGAGACCCTTAATGAAAACCACGGAATATCCAACAAATGTGGGAGATAGTTGATCATTTTTACAGAGATGTTTGTGTGATCACTAATATTTTCATTGTGATTTATTGTAGATTCTTATTTGAACATTAAGTCTGGCCATTCCAAAACTGTCAAACACTTGGGGGAGCACAGAGCCAATTTGATTAACTGTTGACCATAGTAGCATTTCCTCCAAATGAGTCTGGATAATATTGACACTGTTGTCAATTTTAGCTGCTCATCAATCTATGTTTTGGTAGTTTTAGATGGCTAAAAAGGACGTATAACTGGCTATAACTAGATTCAGGCAAAGTCCTTTAGACAAGTGCAATACACTTGGGGATGTTTTTATTCCTACTCACTTCCAATCATCTTTTTACTGATTTTTATACTGATAGTACATAAACAGTGACCAGTCCATCTCATTAATATGTTTCAAAATAAGATTTTAGCTAACTTAATATGAACTGAATGTGATTTTTACACTATTTCATTAACCTGAATTAAGATATGTTGTATGTAGCAATAAGCAAAAACAAACAAAAAACCCCACAACACTATGTGTATGAGAATTACAAGCTTGAACTGGCAAAATTAAGGCTAAGGAATGCAGTTTTTTTCATGTGTGCCTAGATCCTACTGTATTTTTTTACAGCTGTTCATTCCTAATATTTTTTTCCATCGGTGCTGTGGTGGATAATTCATTCAGCCAATTTGTATAGGAAGGAGAGTTCGATGATTTCTCCAGAAATAGAAAGCCATATCTGATCAGTGTTGGGAAATATTAGCTTGCCAAATGCACCTAACGTTAGAATTTTGGAAGTGCCTTTAAACACACTGGACACATTTTATATATTCAGGTTATATTTATACATGGTTAATAAATAATTAACAGATACTATAAGCATGTTACAGACATGAGTGGCTCGTACAGGTAGATAGTTATAAGCACATCAATAGAATAAGCTTAATATGGTTATTAACAACCTGTTGACTGTTGGACAGTATAAGAATCTTTAAACATTGATTAGCCATTTAACCAAATGTCCATTAACAATTTATTAACCCTTTATAGATTATTTATAAGTGGAATTTACTATAAAGTGTAACTTCAATATCATTCCACTAATTGCGTAATTTGCAACAGGAGGACAGAATGTGCTGTAGAGTGATACTTTTTGGCCTAAGCACCATATGCTAGGGTCTATAAGTCCCCCCACCCTTTAAAAAAACACAAACAAAAGACATTCTTGTGTCCAATAAAACCTGCTGTGTATATTGTTTGGAAATAACGGCCAGGATGATGAACTAGAGTTGTCTAACATTTTGCCATAAATTTCTCAGTTCCTGATGTGTAACAGTTATTTTTTCCACTTCCCTTTAAAGCAGTGGTTAGTGGGGTGAGGTGCTGTTGTAATCAGTTGAACTGTGTGACCAGGTGAAAATGTGGTTCACCTTGTAAGGGGTTCTTACCTTTCACATGGCTGATCTGGGCAGGGTTATAAAAGGAATGGGGGAAGCTGATATAAAGAAAGCTACCATCCAAAGAAGAGTGTAAACTCTGTCTTCCAAGTTGGCTGAAGCAGGACTGGTCTCAGGTTGTTATTACCCAGTAGTCTGAGTTGATGTTTTCTGGTTTTGAGTTTTGTTTTTGGACAAAAAGAAATCCCTAACCATACCAACAAAGTGTCTTGTAGCTGGAACTTTTATTTTTCCTTCCCCAGCTGCTGAGTGTGCACTCAGTTTACACATCAACTGTAAGTAATCACAGCAAAATGACTCATTTCCAAATATGCTGGTATGAATTTCTGTGGATTATTTCATGATAGGCAGCAAGGTCCGATCTGATTGCATATTTGTTTATTTATTTAGTGGACTGGAAGAGCTACATGGAAGTGTTAGTTTTTGTTGTTGTTGTGAACAAATGAAAAAGAGGAAAATATTTTATCCTAGAATACATCTTTATCTGTAAGACAACCATACCCACCTGACTGTTTTTTCAGCATATATTACTTTGTTCTTATTTGGAAAGCATGAGTTGCTCCGTAGCTGCTTACACGAGCAATTTGCAGATTTTGCAAGTGTTTAGCAATTGAAGAAGAGTTGCGGGCCATCTGACCCAGCTGTGAGGTCAGGACATGAAGGAGAGGAGATGGCAGTTAGGTTTTCTAACCCCATGGAGGTTGGAAATTGGGAGTAATGTTCTTTCCTTTGCCATAGGCAACTGGATTCACAATGAAGCCTGATCACACAGGGTGAGGCTTGTCACCACTTTGTGCAATTCCTATTACAGAGATATAGGCCTTGGAGAACATGGGCTGTTGATTTAAGCAGGCTTTTTAGATCTAGGATGGTTAGGAGAAAACTAGAGACCCTTCTTCTTCTTTCTCTACTTCACTAATCTCAGGACAGGTTTCTGTATGAGTTATCTTGTTCCGTCTTCAACAGAGTTCTAAAGGTGTCTTGAAGTTGGGGCAAAATTCTAACTGCTGTACTTCCCCTCAATGCCTCCTTGTCATGCACAGCACAGTCCTTTTCCAATGGCTTCAGGGAAAAAAAACAAAAAACAGGTAGAGTGAAGATATGAAATGCACTCAAGTGAGCTTTAATATTTGTTTTAATACTGAGCCAAGATGGTGCATAGGTAAAGCCAGAGGGGATGACCAGCTTCACCAGAGAGGTAATATGGAAAGGTACATAATAGCAATAGAGATGTGGGAGTCCCATGCTCTCAATAGAGCATGCTTTTAAACATTTTATTGATTGATTGATTGATTATACACATTACACATGAGAGTCACAGTTGCTTTTTTCTCCCATATAAATTGAATAGTAATTTTGTTCAAAAGCAAAAGAGCAAAACAGAACTGCTTGTAAATACAAGTGATCCTTGGGTAGATGTTCATTTTAGCTCTCTCTTTCTTGCTGAAGAGATAAGGGAAGTAGTTGCTATCTTGCTGTATCCTTGTTTAACTATTTTATGAGGTGTTCAGAGTCTACTTACACAAATGGCAGCTAGGTTTGAGCATATCTTTATTCCTAGACAGGTTATCTTCATACAGCGTTGAAATGGTCAGTATTGATAAAATGAGGTATCCTGTCTCTTAGACATGTACATTAGATGAGATTAGATTTCACCTGACAGTTTGCCAAATGTTCTTTATTGAGTAAAGAAGTGGGGAAATGAAAGGAAGGTTCTCCAATTATAAAACACACTTACACGTGGACTGAATGTTTAATTCCTTATTAATAATCATTCCATCATTGCTCTTGATGTAGCAGAAATTCATGAGAGATGTTAAAAAGTAGGCAGAGGGAAGGATGCACAACTACAAAGTACCTCTCCCCCGTGGGGTCAGGTCCTCAGCTGGGGTAAATTGGCATAACTTTATTGACTTGAGTCAACCTACACCAATTTGCATCAGTTTAAGATGTGGCCCTAAGTGCAGGAGTTCTCTTGTCAGAATTGAAGCCAAAGCTGAGTCACACAGAATAATTATGCATATGAGGAAAAAGTACTCAAAGACCAAGCTTACATAAATTTACCTTATGATAAGGCCACACGATCCTATATAAAAAAGACATGGGGCAGTTATAAACATGGGTACAGATTGGGGCCCAGACATCTGCGCTTTTGGGGTTAGATGGGAAGTTGTTGTTGTTGTCATTGAAAATCAGTACCCCTCTTTCATAAAACCCACTTGGTCTTTTGATCTTCATGAATTAGCACGTGGGTCACACTGTATTGATTTGTAGCTATTATTTTGGTAATATTTGTACATTTTGTATTCAGAAAGATCTCTTCAGGAATAGGATCTCTGCAGTTTTCCCATCCTTGTTTCTCTTCACAATTAGGTGATCAACACTGTCCTCAGAACCTGGGCAGTGATCCCTTTCTGCAATACTTCAGTGAATACTTTTTCCCCAAAATAAAGTGAAGAGCTGTGAGAGAAAGTTTTATGGAAATCTGCAACACAGTTCTTTGCCAGAATTCAGGTCATATACAGTATGAATTTCTCTCATAATTGTATTAGGGCTTGTTTCATACATTCTGCCTGATCTGAGGACAGAATATTAAGGGACAATCCATTGGTTAAGTGATTAATCTTAATTTTGTTGAATCTGCTTCCTAATGAATATAAAACAATTAAGCAGTTTAACACCCAGACACATACACAAATGTATTGTTTGTGCAACAACAGGCACACAAGCGGGGATCCTCCATCAGAAAACGTGCCCCCATCTTTTTCTCTCAAGTTACCACTCTTCCTGTACACAAGTTTCTTGCAACACTTTGTGAATAATCAGTTTCATTGATCCCCTCTCTGTAATCAGTTTACGCTGTCTCTGTAGGTCTTTCACACACAGCAAAAGGGGACAGAAAAACATTTAAAAAAACAAACAAACAAGATGAATGTGACTGTGAAACCACAAAAGTTGGCAAACTACTTGTAACTCAGTTTTTGAAACTGACCAGATGTCAAGATGATCATGTGCAGTGCTTCTTTACAAATAATAAAATTATGTTTGACAACTTGACATTTTAATTCTTAAAATCCAATTAAAGTGTTAGGAGATTCAATTACAGAATATCTTGGGTCAGGAACTTCTGTCTTAGTGCCCTTACTTCATCCCACTTCTATTTTCTCATTCTTTTTGTTAACAGAATTGGATAACTCATTAAGGGTCTTGTTATCTTTAGCATTATTAAATTTTGTCGTAATCATTATCAGTGACATTTCTATCCACCACCATCACCAAATACATCATTTAGCTCAAAATTACTCACAATCTCTCTCTAGCAATTGAGTATAATCAATTCCTCCTGTAGACTTTTACACATGTTCTGAATTTCTTCCACTGCTTGATTATTATTTTGCATAGCAATCTTTGGTATATGCAGACCTATCAGAAAATGTAATTGGTGTGATCAGCTCTATTGCCAAGGAGGGTCAGGTGGGATTAAGTTGACTGGCCTGCGGCAATTGATCAAGCCCACAAAAGCAGTAAATGGGAAAATGTTTTCATTTTGTAGCTTTTATAATTTTATGGTCTTCAATCACGAATTTATCACAGACAATTGCACAGGACTAATGATGGTGGGACATTATATATTAATGGGGCAGATATTTTTAATGCTGATCAGCAAAGTGCTAATAAGACCAGCCTGCTGTTGAGGAGGCTGTGGCAACAGGTCATGCAAGCTTGCTGATCTGCAGTGTAGCTCTGTATCATACGTTATTTTACAGAAAATGGTATCTCATCCTTTGTAGCAAAGGAGAAGTCAAATACCATAACCCAGGGAAGAAATAAACCAGGGAACTTTGTTAACTGCATATAGAAAGGACTACATAACGGATACAACCCCTGCTTCGCTGTGCCCATGTGCACTAGGGCAAGGAGTCTTTTGGGATGAGTCCCATAGGAATGACGGTCTGGTTGCAATCATGCCACAGACAAAGGAAAGGACTCAGCCGTTGGTGCTGGCTATTCCACTATGGGCTTGTCTACACCTGAAAGGCTACAGCAGCACAGTGCCAGCACTGCAGTTGCACCACTGTAGCACTTCAGTGTAGACACCACCTATGCGACAGGAGGAGTTCTCCCATCGGTGTAAGTAATCTACCTCCTTTAGAGCCAGTAGCTTGGCTACAGTCAACCTAGCACTTTCTACACTGAAGGTTAGGTCGGCTTAACTATGCCGCTCGAGGAGTGGATTTATCACACCCCTGAGCACAGAGCTGGGACAACTTAAATTTTTACTGAAGACCAGGCCTAAGACTAACCACCAGGACAGGAAAGGTGCTGGAAGAACAAGCAGGTAGAGGTCATGAGTGTAGTGGAAAAGGGAGAGTCCTTTAATTTTTCAGCATTAAAGTCTTAGTGTTTTCACTTGGAGCAAGGCCACCAAATCCCTAAAGAGTTAGGATACAAATATATGATTATGTTCTGCTCCTTCGTACTCCTTATCTTGAAAGCCTTTCCAGAACTTTCTGGATTAATTTAAGAAAGTATTGGTATCCTTTTTGACCTGAGCAGCTAATCAAAAATGTGGGATCGTGTAGGCCATTCCAGTTGTGAGGAAAAATTGAAGATGGAGCCAGGTATCGTTGATGCAGTCTTGTTTATTTACAAAGAATGAATAAAGTCCTGTTTCCCCTGAACTCAGGAGGAATCAAACAACCGGAGGCTGTTTCCTTGCCCCAAGCCTCTCTTACCCAGCGCACCAGATACCAAACCTGCCTCTAAACCTCCCCCAGGCTCTGGCTATAGCTTCCTTCTCCTTTTGTGTTTGTTTCTCTGTGCTGTCTCTCTTGCTTCTCTCCCATTCACACTTCTACCCAAAACAAAATCCAGCCACACTCTCCACCCACACAGTTGAAATTCCTGAGTGACCTTCTGACCTGCCTTTGTTCAGCAGAGACAAGGTGGGTGAGGTAGTATCTTTTATCAGACCACTTCTGTTGGTGAGAAAGACAAGCTTTTGAGCTTACACAGATCTCTTCTTTAGGTCTCAGGCCTTGGCTACACTTGCAAGTTACAGTACTGTAAAGCCTCCTCCAGCGCTGTAACTCACTCCCTGTCCACACTGGCAGGACACTTACAGCGCTGTATCTCCCTGGGTACACCGCTGCAGGTACTCCACATCTCCGAGAGGAATAACAGCTGCAGCAGAGTGGTTATGACTCACGGGTGTGAGTGTAAACTCTTGCAGCGGTACTAATCATCTTGGCAAGTGGCTAATCCTCTCCATTGTTGTGACCGGCTGCAGGAATGCGGACGTGCCGGTTTCAAAGCTCATACAACAGAGAAAAAGCGAACAGATTGCAGCTTGCTTTGAGTGAGTGAATGAATGAGCAGGGGGCCGGGAGTTCGGAACTTGCAAAATAGAGAGCTGACATGCTCCAAAAAGCACTCTCTCTCTCTCTCTCCCCCCACACTCCCTGACACCCCCCCCCCCCCCCCCCCCACAACACCTCCCACCCCCACCCCCCCTCGGATACCTGCCCATAATGCACCGCTCCCAACACAGCTGCAAATGTTGCAAGTGTGGCCACGCCACTGTGCTGGCAGCTGTCAGTGTGGACAGACTGCAGCGCTTTTCCCTACTCAGCTGTACGAAGACAGGTTTACCTCACAGCACTGTACAGCTGCAAGTGTAACCAAGGTCTCAGAAAGGTACTTTTGTTTTGGGCAGTAACACTGATGCTTTGATCTGGAGATTGCCATTGATTCTTATATTTGAAGGGAATGAAGAGTGACTGTTACATTCAACAGTTTCAAAGAGGTTTAACCCAATCTATAAAAATACCATAGCATTTTTACACAGCAAAACCCGTAGCTGGCGCCTGCCAACCGACTTGGCTCACAGTGCATGGGCTGTGGGGCTGTTTCATTCAGGGCCGGCTCCGCGCCCGACCCCCCCCCCCCCCCCCCCGCCGGGGAGTGCGGCAGGGGAGGGCGCCGAGCCCGGCCGCGGCCCCGCTCTCCCCGACTGGCTGGAGCGCCGTGGGGAGGGCGGCAAGCCCAGTCGCGGCCCTGCTCTCGGGCCTGAGCGCCGCCCCCCTCCAGGTGCTGCCCCAAGCACATGCCTGGTAGGCTGGTGCCTGGAGCCGGCCTTGGTTTCATTGCTATGTAGATTTCGGGGCTTGGGCTGGAGCCTGAGCCCTGGGATCCTTCCCACCCTGCAGGTCCTAGAACCCGTGCTCCAGCTCCAGCCCGAAAATCTATATAGCAATAAAACAAGTGCTGCAAGCCCAAGTCGTCTGGCAGACCAGCCCCGGGTTTTTCTTTGCTGTGTAGACACACCCACAGATAAGATTCTAAATGAACTGAAGTTATATGCACCTCCTTCCTGTTCAATCACACTGTTATGAAAATGGTCCCCATCCCCACTGGAGCGTCATAAACAATTTTCATAGTTTACTTGTTAGCATTTCCAGAATTTCCTAACTTTGGTATACACACTGAAACCATTAGGTTGTTTCTTTTGGGGTCAAAACTGTACAAAGAGATTTTCATGAAATGTTTATTATAGATGGATTGATATCATTAGTATTATGATAGAGAGGCCTCAGGATTAGAGTTGTGCTAGGTACCAAGAAGGTAGCCATGGTGTTTGCCCCAAAGAGCTTACAATATACGACCTTGCAAAAACATACATTTCTTATACATTGCAAAGTTCTAGCAAAACCACAAAGACTGATTTTCTTTAGCAGTGTTACTTAGCTTTAAATGGAATCTTAAATCTTAATGTGGAATATCTTTGCCACCAAAATAAAACATTTGCAGTAGCCAAAAACTCCCAACATTTTTAAATTGCACATCAACAAAGTGTGTCAATAAGATATTCAGTTTTTGATTGTTTAAGTGTTCGGGGGCCTGGGGGAGGGGGAGAGGCGAGAGTGACTGCCAAACATACATTTCCATGCAAACAGCAATTTAAAGAGATAAAGTTAAATCCCAATGATACATCTGGTAAAAAAAAAATTATTATTTATTTAAATTTACACTTATATGAAATGCATGTTAATACACTATGAAATGAAGGAATTACCAATTTCCAGCATGAATTACTTGATAAAGCTGACTGCATTCAATGCAGAGTTGTTGAATAAATCAGCAATGCTACACTGATTAATTACAAAGGTAGTTTAAAAAGGAAACCTGCAGTGCTTTACACTGAAATAACCTTACAATTGCTTCTTAAGTTGCTAATGGACAATGTAAGTAAACATAATAGCTGTAACAACTGACTGTAGGGGATTCTTAATGTATTTGAAAACCATATTTTAAGTCTACCTCAAATTTTCTTAGTAATGGACTGTCCAGTGAAAGCCCACTTGCCATTCGCCTGCAAAGTATTTCAAACAACATCAATCATAATACTACCTAGATCTTAGAGTGCATTTTTATCAGTAGATCTCAAAGCACTTTACAGAGGAGCTCAGTATCATTATTTTACAGATGGAGAAATTGAGAAAGAGGTGAAGTGTCTTCCCCAGAGTCATCCAGCAGACCAGTGGGAAAGCTGGGAATAGCATCCAGGTTTCTTGAGTCCCAGTCCAGCGCTCTGTCCTCTAAGTCACACTGCCTTCCTCTGGGCTTTGGCATAGTTTTTCAAAGTACTCCTCCTTCAAACAAAAACTAAAAAAATCATATTGCAAAGATTGATTCTTTATCAGAGCCAAAAAGAACCAAAAGCTTTTCCCTAGTAAAATAAATAATGCTTTGAAAAAAACGTAATATGTAAATCTAGAGCAGCTTTCCTACTGATTTTATTATTGTTGTAATTAACAAATATTTGTGTACCTGCAGAACACTACATGGTGCTTTGCAAAGTTAGGAAAGAGACATAGTCCCTGATCTGAAGAATTTACCATCTAAATGAAACAATCACAGAATATGGAGATACCATGTTATCTTAATTAGCTGGATCAGCTACTAAACCCACCTTGACAGTCTTATTAAAAACTATCACTAAAACAATGGGAATTATTATACAGTAGATAATGTGTATGCCGTATAAAGAATGCAAGAAAACTTAACCTATCTAATGTAATTAACTTACCTACCTAAATTTAACCTACCATAAATATAGGCAAGATTATGCCCACTTTACTCACCTTGAGAAGTACCCAATTCATCCAACAAGTGCTAAGCCTACAGTATGTTTGAAATCTAAAACAACTCAGTACTATTAACTAAATGGATTCCCTCTCCCGAAACCATTTATACTCTCTCCATACTCATTACTGCACTAACAACTCCCTCTCCCTAGGGAAAAACCTAAACAAACATCTTCAGCTGGGATGAGCACATTACATGGGTGAGGATATTCCACTAAGAATGCCCTTCCAAGAGGCTCAGATATAGAGACTGCAAGTGTAATGCCGACAGACCCCGGTCATCAGCGGGCGGGATCCAACCTGGGACCTCTGGAGCTTAGTGCATGAGCCTCTACCACAGGGGTCGGCAACCTTTCAGAAGTGGTGTGCCGAGTCTTCATTTATTCACTCTAATTTAAGGTTCCGCGTGCCAGTAATACATTTTAAAGTTTTTAGAAGGTCTCTTTCTATAAGTCTATAATATATAACTAAACTATTGTTGTATGTAAAGTAAATAAGGTTTTTAAAATGTTTAAGCAGCTTCATTTAAAATTAAATTAAAATGCAGAACCCCCGGACTGGTGGCCAGGACCCGGGCAGTGTGAGTGCCACTAAGAAAATCAGCTTGCGTGCTGCCTTTGGCACGTGTGCTCTACCACATGAGCTAAAAACCAACTGGCTGTTAGCTAAGACTGTAGAGCAGACTCATTAAACTCTCTCTCTAGGTGGCCTTGGTGCCACTAGATGGGACAGAACACCACACCCAGAAGGTGTGTGGGTTATACAAGCAAAACTAATTCTGCTATCTCCACTTTTTTGACAGTGTACATGGAAAGAATTGATTACTCAGTTAGACCAAACTCAAAATATAAAGATCTACATAGATGATAATATCAACTTGCATTGAATCTATAAAAATGCAGGAAGTCTTTGTGGCTTCTGAAGAACAGGCATCATATGTTCTCCCTACAACTGAAAGCACTGCATGAGAGGGTAGCCACAGTCTGCACTTTCATAATCATCAAAGTGGTCTTCAAGTTCAGCTCCAAGTACAGCAAATGGCAGTCCTCCAATCAGTGGTCAGCTAAGTAATGTATGGTAAAGTGGAAAAGTCCACATGAAACAGTCCAACTCCTGTCTTTCCTCCACATATGTGTAATGGGGCATTCATGCCACCCTAGCCCTCAAGGGGTTAATATAGGCAAGAGAAGCCAGTTCGCCATAGGCTGCACCTGGAGGGGAAATAGGATATAATTAGGCTTAACTGGGGATGAAGCTCATCTGGGCAGAAACAGGTGGGACATCTATAAAGCCAGGAAGCTGGCAACAGGGAGGAAAGGCCCTGCAGTCACACTCCTTGATACCAGGGGGAAAGAGTAGAAGCCTGTGATAGGCAGTGTAGGAAGCAGTCCAGGGAAGGAGCTGTAAAGGCTGGGAGAGTTGGGTCTCTGGACTGGAATCTGGTGTAGAGGGCAGGCTTGGGCTCCACTCCAGGCCACTGCAGGAGTGGCATGCTAAGGGAAGCCTATTTGGGGACTGCCAGGGACAGTATGGAAGGAGACTCTGACAATACCCCAGAAGGGGAGGAACTTCAATGCGACTTGGCCAGAGGGATGAGCCATGAAGAGAAAAGCACTGCAGCTCTGACAGCATGGGACAGGCCATGGAGCAAGTGAGTGGGACAACAGTTAGAGCAACGTCAGGAAGGGGCATCAGACCACGCGGTGAGCTAACCCCACATGGGCTGCTAGGGGGCGCCAGAGTGGTAAAAGAGCATGCCCTGTCACAGTATGTCCTAGCCATCTCCATTTTTGTTCTGTTGCTCAGGGGTGTGGATGTTTTAACACTCTTTAATGACATAGTTATACCGATATAGGTAAATAGTGTAGACCAAGCCTTAGGCAGCTTTTTATAAAAACGTAGCGTTTAGATAGTAAGGTCTTAGTAAGTCTTCTAATTTCAGCACCAAACCATAATACCAGCTTTATAATGGTGTTAAATATTTGAACTTTAGTTTGGAGGGCAATATTTCTGTTTCTCAATGTTGGCTTTCAAGTTACAAAGGCACATCTGGCTTTCACTATTCTGGTTTTAATGTCTTTGTCTATTCCACCTATTGTATATACAATTATACTGAGATATGTGAAACATTGAACCTCTTCTATGTCAGTCACAGAAAGTGCTATTGGTGTTTCTTGTTGTGTGTTGATTGTCATGGTTTTAATTTTCTTAGTGCTGATTTTCATCCTACTAATCATGCATAGGCCTGTAGATTATTTGTTTTGACTTGCATGTCTCTGTGGGTCTGGGATTGCAAGTTGATGTAATCTGCAAAGTCAAGGTCCTCTAACTTGTGTGAAAGTCTATTGCAGGGAGAATCAATAGATGGACCACAGGCCAAATCCGGACTGCCATACACTTTTGAACAGACCCCGCAATCTTTTAATTTACTTATTATTATTATCATTATTGTTGATTTTTTTTTATTATTTTCTCCGGAGTCTGGACCTCGACTATACCTTGAGCAAGAAATTTGGACTTTGACAAAAAATAATTGATTACCCCTGGTCCATTGTATGCCCTTTGGTTGTTCTGTGCTCTTGCTCATTACTCAATTCACTACCTGTAAAAAGATCAAGGGTGACATAAGACATCCTTATCTGATGTCTGTAATAATGTCGAATGGCTTCGTCAGTTCACTGTTGTGTATTACTTGGCATGTCATATTTTCACAGAAAACTTGGAATGATGTTCACAAATTTCTGTGGGATTCCATAGAGGCATAGCAACTTCCATAAAGCTGTTTTATCTGCGGTATCAAAGGCTTTTTGGACACTTATAACATACATATAAAGCAGTGACTGCTATTTCATTTACAGTTCTACGATGATACGTGGGGATACTATTTGATCTATATACAATTTCTCCTGTCTGAATCCTGCCTGTTCTTGTCATAACCTTGAATCTACTGCATTTTTTATTCTGTTTAGAATAATACATGTAAATACCTTACTTGGGATAGACAGCAACTGAATGCCCTACTGGCCTATTACTGTAGCTTTTTATTGAACTGGATGCATTACAAATCTTCAGAGGACTCAGAACTTCTTCACTAGATTTTCTATAGACTGTACATTACAGATTGGAACTCCCCTAGCAGAATCACAACATCAGTGAGCAACATCAGCTAAAACTCATTCAAGACACTCATATTTGACTTCATACACACAAGTGAGGTTTTCATTTCTTTCTTGAGGGCAAATATGGTGCCAGTTCCCGCAAGTGAATGGCTGATAGCGCCCCCCCCCACGCACATTCAAGACATCTAAGACAACACTTAATATCTGTCAAATCCAATTATATTTACAGTTTTGCCAGCTTCAACCCTGCCTCCAAACTAATACTCTGAATAAGGTCTTTGAGAAGGTTGTGTTAAGGTAACCTTATGACAGAAGAGGGCATACACACAACATATTGTCTGGTCCAGTTTCAGATTACTTTGTTCACTGAAGTTCTGGATGTGCTAGGGGATTTCCTGCTTTATAGACCCTACATGGCTGGGGGGAAAAAACATAGTGGGAACGTGTTGAATCTATTAATGGACATTTTCAATGCCTGTCTACTGAGGGCAAGGTGTCAGCTTTCCTCAACTGAATGACTCCTAATCACCTACTTTAAAAAAAAAAATCCCAGAACAGTTGCAGTCTTGTTAGCTATTGCCATGTGTTTAATCTCCTTATTCAGGATAAGATTAATGAGAAGCTAAACCCAGGGCATTACACAATTACAGCCCAGTCCAGTATATACTATATGCACACACACACACAATTTATGGCAAAACTATTGTACATCTCTTAGGTTCTTCCACTGTAAGCAAGTGCAACAGGAAAACACCATATTGTTCCGGTCAGTATAACACTTTGGTGGATTATAATGAAACTGTTCCTTGGGAATAGTGCTCAATGCTTAAGAACCACCATTATATTGAATAACGTGCCTAATATTTTAACTGAATTAACTTGTTGTTCAATAAATACGAATACACTTTCTGTGTCATTTCTTCTACTATGGATTACTTCAGCTGCAAAATAGGAACAACAACACCCTTTACAGATTAGTTATTGGTGTGTTTTACTTGTAGATTGAAGCCAACCTCTTTTTTTATTATTATTAAATTGAATTAAGAGACTTGTAAAACATGCGGGTTTATAATGAAACATATAATATTTCAGTTTGCACCTGGCAAGACTGACAGAAACCAAATTTTGGGTGGCTTGAATTTCCCTTATAAGGAATATAGATTTAACTTTTGCTGCATTACCTCTTTTAATTGAACATTGTTTTCTAGTGACTCTGCTTTATAGAGACTCTTGCTGAAAGCGAGAGAAATTGCATTTAACTGCAGGAGAGTACAGTACTTGCTTCACAGAAATTGTTTTTAAAATTCACAGTATGCTCATTTAAAAATACTCAGATACTTCAGTACTGCATCTGACAAATTTGATGGATTTTTATTTCACTAATAGCTTCAACGGGTTATGTGCGTATGTGCTGTTATGATAACTGGCCATACAAATTTAGCCTAATTGTGAGCTCAACTGTAAAAAGTGAGTGTAAGTTCATAAGATGTCACAATAACCTATAAAAAGAAATGTTGATGGGAAAAGGTGAAAAAGCGAGAAAGAGAGACTGAATTAGTCCAAACAAAGAGGCTTGCTGATTTAACTGAAAGACTGTCTTAAGATCATGCTTGGTCAACAAGAATAGTGTGAAACCAGAAATCCGTGAATCAAAATTGCTGTGCTGGAAACTAGGCCTAATTGGTAGACAATATAAGGAAGAGATGGACTATTCCACCCATCACTCCCTTTTGGGGTCCCTAAATAAAAAGACTTTGAGAGAAAAATTGGCCAGTGGAGTGAGCTTCAGGATCATGGCTGCCACCCCCCTGGAACCCTTACCCCCTTCATCTTGATCCTAAAAATATCCTGACCAGTCCAGGCTAGAGAGAGGAACCCAGCTGACACATCCACCTTCCCCAGCTCTGGCTGAATCCCAAACACCACCCGGGATGTAAGACTTTGTCCCCCACACCCTATCCTTTCCCTGCTGTGTCCTTTTTCTTCTGAACCTTATTTCTTCTCTTTCCTTTGTTTCTTCTGTCTAATAAGAATCTGGCTTAGCCAGCCAAGATTATATATTTTGCAACACTGCTGTAAGCCGATGACCAGAAAAGGCAGCTAAATGCAGTGCCCTAATCAGCCTGATGCTGGTACAAGTTTGCCAGGTCTCACAGTGGCTGATGCCAGTGTTTCTCCAGCAGTGAGATTGCAAGTGAAAGTCAACACCAATGACAAAAGCTGCATTTTCTATCTTTGTTATTCCATTTTGCATGTTTGTCTTGCTTTGTCTTGTAGGAAATGGGATCAGATTTTAACAGCAGCAGCTCCAGTCCATCTCACTTAACTTCTCTTTTATTCAAAAGGACAGTCATTACCATCTTTGATAACATCTAAAACACTGTCAAACCAGGGGACGGGGCTCCTTCTAAAAAACACAGCTAAAGGGAAATGGAACAAGGGATGTGGTTAAAATGAAAGCCTGAATTAATATTTTACATGTCAAATGCTTTAACTCTTTTCCTTTTTTTCAATATCTTTAATAAAAGGTTAAAAGGATTTTTCATAGTGTATCTGTTATGGTATTAAGCAGGCTGAGGTGTTTGTATACCAAACCCGAACCTTGTTTAAAATTGTTTAATGTTGGACAATGTCTCAATTATGTTAACACCTTTGAGCCCACATATTCCATATAAATTAGTGCAGTATGACAACAATGCTTAATCAAGCAATCCATTATACAGAAACCCTAACGTATGGTTTAACGACTGCAGATTAAAAGAAAAGTTATAAGAGTTTTGCTAAGATCATTAATAACAAAAAAAAAATGCAAGGAAATAATCCAACAGCATGGTTATTGTAACATTCTAAATCAAGAGAACAAAACTAAAGTAGACCTCGAAAACAGAAGCAACCTTGTGATATATAAATGATACAAATTAGTTTATCTTCAGAAAAAAGGTACGGTATGTATATTCACATTAAAAAGTCACTGTATGTGACACTACTGATATTACTCCACACCCATTCTGTGTTTATAAATATATATTACACATATTCCTAGCTTTCAAAAAATGTTAGAAAGCATATATAGGTAGACTTTTTTTTTCTTCTGATTTTCTCTACAGTGCTCCTCCTTTCCCCCAACCATCCAGGAGTCTGCGCAATCCTGGTACTGAACTGCCTGTTCTGCTACTGGGATTTATCCTCTTACTCACAGTTCTGAGAAGATAGGAGAGCCATAGCACATTTGCAGCCTATATATTTAATAAAAAAATGAGAGAAAGGCATGTGCAGAAGGCCACTTTGATTTCAAGAGGTGGGAAAGGAGATCAGGAAGATTAAGTGAACAAGATTGAGTTAAGAAGCAATGAGACTTGGAAATTTAAAGTTATGGAATAAAGAGGGTGGGGGACAGGAACAAACAGGAGGAAAAACTAAGATTAGTTATCCAAAGGGAGTACAGTAACCTAGGAGATGCTATACCCATCAGTGGGAATAAGCAGGGGCCATCTTGAAGTTGTACCTTATCTTTTGCTGAGATAATTTTGTGAGTATTTTTTTACTCATAACTTGTAGTAGAATACAGTATAACTGTGTATAAAAATGATAGTAGGCTTAAGCTTATGTCTAAAGGAAATATGATAATTCACTATGTAAAAACATTAAAGGACTCTTCCTGAGGTGAGAAATAATTAAAATGCTAATAAACCTAATTACAAGAAAGCATGTTTACTCAAACAATCCCAAGGGGTAGGCATATCTTTTGAAGATATAAAGGGTTATACCAGTTGAAGAGAAATCTGTATGTGAAATACTCCCTGCATTACCGTTATTATTAATTATTATTATTATATTTATAACGGTATATTAATAATAATTATTTGCATTACAATAGCACATAGATGTCTCAGTCAGGTATTGGGACCCCATCATGCTAGGAATCATACAGGTAAAATAACAAAAAGATTATTACTTTTCTAAACATGGACAAGGCTTATACAACGTTATAGTAACACAGTGACAGTGTAAAAGTTGGCCATATGTATATTTGCATCCTAGTTTAACAGCTCACATGTCTGAATTTGCTAATGTTGGCTTGAAACTTGGTTTCCAAAGACCTATAAGGAGTTGATTGTACATGGAGGACTCACCATCACTTACTGTGACCATATCAAGAGGCATGCAAATATAAGTAGGTAGCACAAGTCACAGTTCTGGAAAGCTCTGCATGGACTGAGAAATTTCCAAATGTCATCTGTCACTTGATCATTGCCTGTTAGGTTCACTCCCTCTGGGGCACCTGGCATTGGCCACTGTCGGTAGACAGGATACTGGGCTAGATGGACCTTTGGTCTGACCCAGTACGGCCTTTCTTATGTTCTTATGTCATCTAATAACCAAAGCTACCAACAGTTAACCTTTGCAATTAATACTCGGAGCCTATACTCAATCAGTCTCACAAGAGTAGAACTTGCAATGTTTGTATTTGTTTTTGTCTCTCTCTGTTCTCTATATTATTTACAAATGAGTATTACTTGGATTTGACCGTTAATATTGTTAAACATGTGATGAATGACTGTCTAAGAGACAAGAAACACTGTATCTTGTGGGAGGACCAGAATACAATTTGGCTTATCCAGTCCAAATTACACAGTTAACAAAGAAGAGGCTCAAGAGATGCCTTAGTCTGTCTATAAGGGTGCCAGGGTTGGCAGACACAGGGTCCATGCTAGCACCGGGGCTGACTTGTAATTTTCCCGGTGGGTGTTCGGCCCCTTCTCCCAGCCTCTTCCTGCCCCTACTCCGCCCCTCCCTGAGGCCTTGCTCTCGCTCCATCTCTTCCTGCTCCCGCTCCACCTTCTCTCCATGCCCCCACACTCTGAGCACCTCAAGCCCACCGAACAGGTGATCAGTGGCCCCATTGAACAGCTGTGGCTGGTGGGTGCTGACTGAGCATCCCCTATTTTTTTTCCCAGGGGTTCTTGAGCCCTGGAGCACCCACAGAGTCGGCTCACTGTATATGTTGGTATATAGCACGCCCTTTGACGTACAAGGGCATAGTTAGCTACTGCTACAGGTTCAAAGTGTAAAATACAAACTAAAACAAGACATGCACAGGATGACGCAAAACCGGATAATATAGACTTTTTTTGTGACTCTGACTCACAGTCTAGCTCACATCTAGTCCACTGAGCACCTGGGTTGGGATTTGCAAAGCTGCCTGAGGCATTGGGACAGCCAAAAGCCATGCTGAGAGTCTACATAAGAGTTGTTTCCATGTTTTTAAGACATTCTGGGCACTCTATTCTGTGCCGCTCAACATTTCCCTAAACTCCTCTCCACTACCTAGCCTATTAGCATTGGCAACCATTCATCTTACAAATGATTAAACCATTACCTCTTGAAGAACCCTCTTCATTTTCAGCAGTAACGTCTTTACAGCTGTGCAGTCCTGCATCATCAGTCGGAAGGGCAAAGATTCCATTCCTCCACCTTCTTCCAGGCCTGCAAAAGGCCACTCCACAGCAGGACTGCTGGCCACCTGGCTGACACGAGGACATCTAGCTTCTCCTTGGTCCACCTCCTTTGACAACTTCAGAGAGAGGTTCCTAAGATGAGAAAATATAAACAAAATTTGGCTCTGTGGTACTTTTTAGGCTCTCTCCCTTGATGACTATTTGAAGTGAAACATTGCTAACACTGAGCGTTCACTCTCTCTGTTTATAGTGCATATGATGAAGAGTTTATGAATAAACACAACCAACTTTTTGGAGAATAACTTGACTAGCCTTTTTAAGGCCCCATCGCCCGAGGATCTAGCCATCACCATGTATATTTAGGTAAACTTCAGATCGTTCTAGAATTGAAACCAAGCTCTCCTCCATGTCCCACAGATAAAGCCACTTTCTTACAATGTTAAGTGTACGTGGGATTTCACTTCTAGGAATTAAATTGCTGGGGATACATTTTACCCCATTTTGCTATATGCTCAAATTAAAGGGATGGGCATAAATTTACGATTAAACTGGCTACAAGGGTTCTCAACTGGGGGTCCGGACCCCTCGGGGGTCATGAGGTTATTACATGCAGGGTTGCGAGCTGTCAGCCTCCACCCCAAACCCTGCTTTGCCTCCAGCATTTATAATGGTGTTAAATATATAAAAAAGTATTTTAATTTATATGGGGGGTCACACTCAGAGGCTTGCTATGGGAAAGGGGTCACCAGTACAAAAGTTTGAGAACCATTGGCCTACATGCAATGAAGTTCACGGTCTTGTTCATTATATTAGTTTTCCATATGGCTATAACTTAGAATTTAGCCCAACCCTTAAGGAAATTAATGAGGAGGAAAACAAAAGGAAATAATTCCATTTAGAGTTGATCCAATGTCATAATTATGTTTATTTTATGGTATTGTTTGGAAACTGCAGTTTGAAAAAAGAATGAGCAATCTGAAGTTGTTAATTATCTCTATAGCTTGTGTAAGAAGAACATGGGAGAACATGTGAGAAAGGGTCTATCAAGAACCACTGAAATCAATAGAAAGACTCCCACTGACTTCAATGGCCTCTAGATCAGTCCCTGAGGCAGCAAAAGAATACCGTTATGTTAACCTGACATCCTACCCCATACCCACACTATCTGATCTTGGAACAGAGCATCAGAACAAGACATGACTCCCACTTAGATGATAACAGTTCTGAGTTCTAAATACAACATAAACTCAGAGAAAAAGCTCTAGCAATCATAAAATGATTTAAAAACAGATTATTTGGCAATTTGGTGAAATGGCAAAGCAACTAAATGCACTATGAACACGTCTGTCCTCAAAAACTTTTTGTAACCTTCATGCTGTGCCTTTTTTACCTGGGACCAATGGGAAACAGGAAGAGAATGCTACATGAAGCACAAACACCAGAATATAGTAGTAGTTTGTGATAACTGTACATTAATTAATTGTTAAATTACAAAAGGGTTTCAATGGAATTACTTGTCATATCCATACTATTATCAAAAGAATGTACTATCATTAGCGATGTTAGTATAAGTGGCAATGGAAATACAGGTCTGTCGCATCTTACGCGCATTTAACATGCGCAATTTCAGCTTTACGCGGTCGGCAAAAACAAAAACAAAAAAAAAAAAGAAGGGAAAAATAACAATTTTAATAATGTAACTGTAGTGCGGGCGATTTCGCCCGCCATTCAACTCAATGTAATTTTGACTATACGCAGTTTTCGCTTTACGCGCTAACTGCGGAACGGAACCCCTGCGTAAGATGAGACTCGCCTGTAATGCTTATTGTCCATTTAAAATACAGTAAAAATTTTCTGTTCCATTTGAAATTTTTGTAAGCAAAAAAAAAAAATGTAGTTGGTGTTTTGATTCTGAGTTTTAGGGTTTATTATTCAATGATAAAGCAAGAAACATAACAATCTTCCCAATACATTTTGCTTTAATGTTAACTTTGGTTCCACAAGAACAAACATGCAAAAAAAAAAAAAGATTCATATGTTTTTTTTTCTGGATAAACAATTCCCACTGCCACCCTAAACAAATGGAAAATGCTATTACCAGGGCAATCTCTTATGGATGGCTCATTAAGAAGTTATGGAACATCTAATGTGCATTTGGGACAATGTGAACTTGGGAAATGCACCAAAGAAGTCACTGATATGCCATGCATAGACAAATGCTTATGATGGACAATGGAAATAAAATTTTCTAAGCCTGGCTTCTTAAGAATATCACTTGGGAATGAAATAATTTTGTTTTTCATTATTAAAATATATTGAAACAACATTTTGAGTAGAATATTTTATGTGGTTCAAATGATAATCTGGGATGGATATGGTAAAGGTCTGTGAAAGCCAAGAATATTACCTAGCTGCTGATTCATGGCACTTATTAAAGCAGTCTCAGGTATAAATCATGGAAGGAAAAAGAGACAAACTTTCACTGAAGCATTAGTTACATGAGAAGTCACTTTTTTCTCTTAAATGTTTGTTTTAAAACATACTCCTATTGTGGGAATCTATATCTGAATGAGTTTAATGAAACTTACAAACACATTGTTTGACTGAAGTAAGATGAAATAGCACAATCTCCCCACCCCCACCCCCACCCATTTCCTGGCTACTGACTGCAGGTTGGCAAGTGAAATTGCACTAGAATGTCAGCAGTCAAGAAACTAAGAGAGGAACCAGAATTTCAACCTGCTATCACTCCAGAGGAGGCGGTCATGTTGCAGGCAGAATGCACCTACAGTGAGAAAGAACAGCAGCAAAAGGAGTCTTTAATAGTACGCCCGCATTAGCAAAGACAGTTTTTAATCTCTCCCAGTGCCTCTGCATCAGCAGCAGTGTTCTACTTCACTTGTGGGCACAGAAATTATCACCACCCATGGAGTACCATTATTCCAAAAAAGATATTGCTTACTAAAACCGTCATTGTGGCACTTATGTATGAAGTGGAGGTGTCCTGAGAAATAAAATAAATTTGGGTCGGATCAAAACCCATTGAAGTTAACAGAAGACTTTTCACTGGCTTCTGCTTTCTTTGGTTGCCATTAAAAGGTCAATATTTACTAGTAATTGCTTCAGAGCGATAGCTCAGACACTATGGTATTTTTGCGATACTTGCCATAGGAAATATCTCCACAGTGTTAGAAAACTTCTGAGATGTCTAGCACAACTTCTAGTGCAACTTTTGTTTAGTGCAAAGGAAGCTTTCCAAAATATGATTTTTCACCAAGCACATCATTACTAATGTATAATTATTCTGTTATGCAATTATGCAATATAATGTAATTTATCACATAACAGCACTAAAGATTTAGCGCAAAAAGGCTCTTGCGTGAATTTGTTGTATTCCCTAACTAGTAAACCCCCCCACTGCGTTTGGTGTTATGTTTCAACATTCTCAAAATTAAATGTTTCAATAAAGTCATTTCAACATTTCCAAATTGACAAATTTCAAAATTTCCATTCCACAATATATTTCGAGATTTTGACTTTTCATCCTCATTCAGTATGATCAGAAATTTTGAAATGTTGGAATTGCCTGCAGGCTAGAAATTCTATTTTTCAACAATCACAGTTCAGGGCAATTTCCATGATCTAGCTTGGGCACCCGCTCCAGGTTCCTCAGATGTCACCTCTCCTGGGTGCAAACACGCATCTCTCTTCTTTCTGACTGGAGTTTTTCCAGGCTCCGCACTTCCCTGCCTACGCTGTGAGTTCCCCAGAAAATCAGACTGCCTAAGCAGGCCTGCTTTGCTTTCTTTTCAAAGCAGTGGCATAGCCAGGTGGAGGGAACAGGGGAAGAGATTAAAAAAAAGGGGGCCACCCGCTGCGGCGCTTTTACTCACCCAGTGGCACTCCGGGTCTTCGGCGGCGAGTGAAGGTCTCGCCGCCGAAGTGCCGCCGAAGACCCGGAATGCCACTGGGTGAGTAAAATAAAAGCACCGCAGCAGGTGGTGCCTTTTTTTTAATCACTCCCCCAGGTGAGTACAAAGGCACCAAGAAATTGACAAGGTGCCACTTGTGCTCAGTGAGGGAGCGGCCGCTGCCCCGCTCCCCCACTAGCTACGCTACTGCTTCAAAGGCTACCAACAGTGTTATTGGTATAAGATTCCACACAGCTCTTATTGTGAAAGCATTACAGAAAAAACATATTAAAAACAATTAAAGAACCTACATCCATGCGAATAAGCTTACCAGAGATCACCCTCAACTCCAACAAGGGCTCAGGCAGGTGGTCAGTCCTTCAAACCCCAAGGGGTTTTTCTGTGGCTATAAGCTTATAACAGCTTTTAGCTCTGAACAGGCACACCCATGAGTCTCCTTTATAGAGTTCGGGCCTTTGATCTTGGAACCCTGGGAACAGGTCATCAGCATGCAGTCACCTTCTCTTCAGGCCCTAGCTTCAAAGGACTGGGTTTTTGCATAAGTGGAGGCAAGGGGGGGATTTGCATTCATTTTATTCTAGATATTTCCCAGGAAATACACGTCACAGGTTTTGTCCCAAAATGTTATTCTTGTCTGCCACATTATTCAATATGATCCATTGATCACCCAAGCCCACAACATTTGCATTTAATACAATGGACTCCAAAGATACTTAAACTTAATTCAGTAATATCTCCCAAAGATTTTTCAGGATATTGCCATATCCGTCACACCAACCACGTCTAGAACTGCTGCAAAGTCTGGAAATACAACAAGAGTGCTTCATATCAAAATCATTGATTTGGGGGAACAGACGCTGCCACCTCTTAATTGATTTTAAAGAGCAAAAGAGTGAGGAACTGACACAGAGGTTAATTATTTATCTAATTGCTTTGCAAACAAGGAGCAAGAGGAAACAATCTACAATGATTCTGTTTACATCTAGATTTCATTTGTGTCTGAACTCCTTTTTTTTCTTTAACAACCTGACAGATTTCAATGGGATTTAGGCATCGAGGGGCTTTGGAAAATCCAACTAGGCCCCTATCTGGAACTTTACATGCCTAAATACCTTTAAAAACCTGGCCCCTAAACTCTAATGCATTCTCAGATGGACCAGTTTTTAGAAGCTGTAGGCCCTTCTCCAAGAATGCCCTGCTGCCACCCCTGGAAAGTGTTGTCCCCAAAAGTGACAGTGAGAATAAAACAGATTTCAACTATCACTTTTGGGACATGGGAAGAAAAGTGATTTCCCAAACAACTTGCCCTCACAGATCATGACAGCACTCTGCACAGCACCCAGAAGTGCTCCAAGCAGCCACCGCAGATCACAGAAATTCAAGGTGAAAACCCGGCCACGGTGAAGTCAAAGGTCAAACACCCATTGACTTCAGTGGGACCAGGATTTCACCCCTACTGTTATGTACTCCCCATGGACCACCTCAGTCATGAAGCATGCCTCCACATTTTACATTAGATGAGTAGTTTCCAAGGGGAGCTCAATAAAGGTTAAATGACAGTAACCTAACCATAATGTTCTAGCGGTGTGAATCACAGTGACAAGAGCTGCATCAGAAGGACTGCTCACAACCTCCTGGCTAACTTTAAATTGAAAATGGTACTAGGTGCCACAGCTGCTATCTCCATATGGAAGATGCGCAACTGGATCCAACATGACACTTCAAATTTCAAACTATTTGACAAGGGCCATACAAAAAACTCTGACAGTAGGCATGCTTACAATCCTGCCCATTCCTCTAGATGCCTCTCTAGACCTACTGCCATGATTTCTGTTACATTTGGGTTAAGCCATAATCAAATTACCTGCATCCACTCCCTCACTTCTGTTGGATGCTGGTAAAGCACAGAGACTGCAGTACCTACATTTAGTGAATCGGTATAGCCACCAGACAGCCCAGCTGTACTCCACAAGCATATTTAAAAGAAAATCTTCTGCTGCGATGCCGCAGTCTGTTTGTGTTTGCACCTCAGAGACTTCCCTGTCACTACAGGGGAGTCGCATCTTACGCAGAGGTTAGGTTCTGAAGTCAGCGCATAAGGCGAAAATTGCGTATAGTCAAACACTCATTGAGTGGAATGGTGGGCGGAATCGCCCACACTACAGGTACAGTATTTAAATTGTTATTTTTCTCTTTTTTGTTTTTGTTTTGCCGAGCGCGTATAGTTAAAATCGCGTACGTTAAATGCGCCTATGATGCGACTCCACTCTAATCTAATGAAATGATATGTTAAACAACCAAAAGAGGTATTCAGTAGTGCAGCTCTTTTTGATGCCATTTTCACTAACAAATTTCTTCCCATTCCAAAGCATTTTTAAAGGGTTTTACAGTACACAGGGGTAGGGGAGAATACGATTTACAACTTGAGCTAGTTCGAATTAGTTTTACTTCTTACTTGTCCTCAAACCGAAGAGTTTATGGTAACTTAAACTTCCCTTACACAAAGATTCCCAGATTACACTGAGTTTAATCTTCTTAGTTTTCAGCGCACTGGCATAGTGGAATTAGTTGAAACTAATACAACTGTTCCCTTAGTGTCTGCACTTCTTGATATCAGCTTAGCAACACAGAGAGCATCTAACACTGTCCACCTCAGGAAGGCTCTACAAGCAGAGTGAAAGACCTCTGTTGGAAGCACTAAATATACCCTGTCTGCTGTCTGAGGGCTTATTTTCTAAAGCAAGAGCTCAGATAAAGCCTTAAATCCCATATGTTTTTTATATTCATTGTTAAGCAGCATTTTGGTAAAAACAATCTTTTATTCATATTTTGATCCTGTCCAGCGAGCTATACCAGAATGCACGTTTCTTATTATTTCAGAAAACTGTTATTAGCTAAATAAACAGATAGCAGCAGAATGATCCTGAAATGTTTTTTTCAATCAAGCCTTTACAGGTTTACATCCCTAGCTTTCCCTCCTATCCAGATTTTTTTTCTTCTTCTCATCAACTGTCAGTATTACAGCTGCATGGGATCCTGTTTCAGAAAAACCCAAAATTACTAGTTCAATAAGCTCAATGAGGACATATAAGACTAGAAAAAATAATTATAAATTGCTTTCTGGAACAATCTGCCTCACATATTCACCGCCATTTAAAAAAAAATGCAGCTCAAACACCTATATGCCTATATTATTATTTACATTACAATAGTATCTTGAAGCTACTGGAACTAGGCCTCAGTTCTGGTAGGTTCTATGTACACATAGTAAAAGAGAGCCCCTGCCACAAAGTTTTTACAATCTAAATACAGATGACAGACAAATGGTGAGAGAAAGAATGGATTATTTTCCCCATTTAACAGATGGAGAACTAATGCAGTCAGTTTTAAAAAAAAAGATATTTAGGTGCCTAAACATGCAGATAGGTACCTAGGGGGATTATCAGTTAGGCACATAAAAATCTGTCCCAGAGAGACTAAGGATAAATTTTCCAAAAGCCCTTAGAAGCCTAAGTCCCATTTTCAAAAGTGACAAGTGCCTAAGTCAATTAGGCGCTTTTGAAAATTATACCCTAACTGCAGAGCCGGCGCAACCCATTAAGTGACCTAGGCGGTCGCCTAGGGCACTACAGTTTGGGGGGTGGCGACTGCGGCGGTATTTCGGCGGCAGGACCTTCCGCCGCCTCTGTGAGGGGCGGCATTTTGGGGCAGGACCTTCCGCTGCCTAGGGCGGCAGAAAAGCTGGCGGCGCACCTGCCTAACTGACTACCCAAGGTCACACAGGACATCTATGGCAGAGTTAGGAACCCAGATCTCCAGACTCTCAGTCTAGTGATTTAACCACAAGACTATGTTATCTTTCCTTTCCTTACTACAACCAATAAGCATATATCTCATTATGCCCTCACAGCTTCTGAATGTAACGTTTGCATTGCTGTAACTGCTAGTAGTTTGAAAGTTGTACAGATGACGTACTATCAAATTAAAATGCATGGTATGGTAAGGTAGATATTGTTTGACATTTTACAGCTTTTAGTACTGTGCATCATTTATTGCCATTTTCATGCTGAGATTTTTCAAGGTCACCCCTTGGAAAAATCATGTACAATGTCTGTCATTACCAATCTATGCACACACACACATGCACACTATAATGGCTAGTGCTGCTATAAGTTAAGGGTCTGTCAGCCTTTCCATTATAACCCCTTTTCTTTCAAAGGTTTATAACTCAGCCATAAAAAACTTCCTCTGGGCTAAAACTTGGCAATGAAGAAATATGGAAGCAAATTTAAAAAAAAAAAATCTCTGTTTTTCAGCTATCATTAAAGTACAGGAGATTAAAAAAGATGTCATGGAGGCAGTACTAAAATACGGGCATGTATAGTAGTAATTTTTCTTTCTTCATGTTCTTCTTCTACACTAGTCCAAAAGCTTGGGTCAGATTTTTCCCATCCAACACACGGAGACAAAACAACTGAGATTCTGATGTCATCCTCCCATATATAAGGAGCTTGACACCAAATAATTCTATTTGCAAACGTCGAAAGCTACCTAATAAGACAAGGTAAACAGTGTAATAACTAAAAAGAATTAACCATTTGGAATAGTTTGATGGGACTCATTAACTATCTAATTTATATGAAAAAGAATCAGAAAATGGTAAACCAGGATGTATTTGATCACTCCAAACTCCATTGTGCAATGCAAGTCCCAAGAAATCTGTGCCTTTGACTTTTTTTTTAAACAATGTAGCAATTAAACAGATGGTGTTACCAAATGTCCACTAATTAATACCTAGCTCCTCCATTCTGTCTTTTCAGAACTTGCTTTGGAGGAAACGTAGTTTTCTATTGATATAATAATATAATAAAGTCAATAGAATTATAGCAATTTTTAATAGAAGTAAACTTGTGTTCTTCAAAATAAAATTTATGTCCAATATCTTTCCTAGCTTTCTTTCATGCAACTTGCGAATAACAAGGTACAAAAGAGTTGTGTCCAAGTGCAGAGGATACCCCATGTCTATATTATGTAGAGAATTTGATTAATCTGTCAGGAAGAAACTGTGACTATAAAAAACATCTTATTTCATTATCACATAAAACAGTTAGAACCTAATGTTATTGTTAAATGAGCTTTTATGTTAAATCCCCTTTTATATCCATTTAAGGAGAGCATGTAATGGATTTTGAGGCATAATTTATAAGAAACTCTAGTAAATGCATGTTACTATATATTCATTTTTGAATGCTTGCAATCTACCAGAATTCTTAACAAGAAATTAATGTATAGGTTGGATTAATCTCTTAGCTTTTTGGGAAACATCATGAAATGAAACATGTTGGAAAAATCTTAATCCCATTGACAAGTATCCAAACTCCCACAATGATGTGGAAAGCCCAATAAAGAACTAAAGTTACAAAACAATGTGAAAACCCCAGTCACGATGTTAATTAAATCTATCAGCTATTACCATAGGGTGTGCTGCTGACTCATTTTTTTAATCTAGTGCCGGGCACTTGGAATTGTAACCATTGTGTATTTGACACACAGGGGTATGTGTGTGTAATTCTCTCTCTCTCTCTCTGTATAAAAGAAGCAAGGTTTTCACATGGGGGGTGGGGGGGGCCTGTCATTTAGGACAACAGGTTTGCACAAATACAGAACTTTCATTTACTGTCATAATAAACAGATTCTGGCAAAGTTAGAGATTAAATAAATCATATCTTTTCCACAGTTAAAGAATATAGAGATAATGAGCTTGGTTCTGACTGGCCCTTACAGTGCACCATAGGAGAAAGGAAAAAAGAATAAGGAGTCTCCCAAGAAACAAACAGAATTGCACTAAAGCAGTGGTTCTCAATCTGTTTACCATTGTGGGCTGCATCCAATACTACCTGTATGGCCCCGAGGATGTCACATGTGCAGCAGCTGTGTGCTGATGGGCTTCAAGTGGCCCACGGGCTGCAGGTTGAGAATAACTGCACTAGAGGGAGAGCAGGGCTGATCCCAGGACTTCGTCCTTGGGGAGTGCAGTGCCCCAAAGCAGCATGGAGGGACAGGGAGAAGGTGACTCCAATCCACCTACATGCCAGCCACCAAGGCTGGCAATCCATGTGGAACTGGGGGGAGGGGATAATACTGCCAACCTTGAAGGGCTGTAGTTTGTGAACTTCCCATGCACAAGGAAGCTCCAAGCGACACTTTGCCTCCTGAGACACCAAACCTCCAGTGCTCTCTTGCATCTTCTCTTGAGGATGATGTAATTTCCATACCACTACTTACAGCAGGCTAAGTACTATTAGCAGAAATATAGCCGAATAGATTATTAGGAGCAAATTCCCAACCATGTTTGGGGCTGTAAGCAAATGAGTTATGAGGAACAATGTGGCATTGTTTCCTTGTGAAGATGTCTTTCAGATGAATTAGAGGTCTCACATTCATTTGAGAGGTTTCTTTTACTAGGCAGGTGTTGAAATTTGTGCACATGCATTTTAATTAATGAAATTAATGCACTTCAGAAGCACATGTTCAATTTTTTAATTAGACATTAAGAGACCAAAGAAAAAGCAATAAGCTAATTAAGTGTCTAAAATAACCTAATCGCTTTATTCTTACATAATATAATAAATCACTCAGTTCCATAGCATAAACATGTTTTTTTTTTAAATCATATGGAGAGACTTACCTGCCTTCAAGAAAAGGATATTTCAACAAGATTTCCATATTGTTCTCTTATGAAAGCCCCTTTAAAAAAAAGAACTTTTTCGTCTCATCTATAATGTTACCTGTTAAAAAGGGAAAAATCACAAAAGTGGAGAATGGAGGCCAGCAGCGGCCTGAGAGGAAGTGTTTGGTCCATGTAGTTATAAAGACTAAAAATCGGGGCCTAAACTTAGGCTCCTAAGGCCATAGTTAAGCACCTGCAGAAAGTGATGAGCATTCAATTTGGAGACGTAAAGGTTCAGTTAAAGCTCAGCATAGAGAAAAAATGGTATGCTAAATTTAAAGTTACTTGCTGAACTGTTTGGTGGATAAAATATTTTTGCTTCAATGCATTGCTACTTATTGTACTTAATATAAAGCTCACATAAACCATGCCAGAATGATTGTTTTATTCTCCTTGCACTACCTCATCCCATTCCAATTACTCAGGATGCAACATCCATGGGCTGTTAACTTTGGTTCTTGGAAGATTACGTAAATTAAGGCTGGACTTGTTCATTTCAATTATGTGCATTCTGTTTGAAACAGGCTCTGCTCTCTGGACTTTCTCCCTGCATGAGCAGAATACGTGGAGCTACTGTAATTGTAAATGTTTGCAATGCCATATGTGTTTAAGGTTGAGACAAAAATTAAAATAGGTATTGTACTGTAAGATACATGTCTAGAAAAATAACAGTAAATCAAAAACATCTGTTTCACGATATTCTTTGCTATATGTTTTAAATTCACTATGACCATATCTAACGCATTCTGAGCAATAAAGAGTGGTAATACTTTGGAATCATTTTCTTGGAACTTAACTGCAAATGTTACCATATGTGTTATTCCAAGCTATATTAAATATGTTTGAATTAAAATACTTTTAAATTTATACTTATAATATCGTCTCCCGCAAGTGGTTTGTTATAACCACAGTAGTTACATACAGCCATAATAAATAAATGCAATACTTGATCACAGTTGAAACGTTATGTTGCCTGTCCCAATTAAGATCAGAAATTTGCTGGCTACCTAATGACTATAGGAACAGGTGGAACCATCAGTGTCACTATCTTTCATGATTGGTGGGATAATATGCATGACTGGAATATTGGTATAGAAGGGTACACCTTGCTCAGGAAGGATGGGGGGAAGACAGGGAGGAGGTGTTGCCTTATAAAAATATATACACTTGGACTGAGATTGAGATGGAAATAGGAGATAGATTTACTGAAAGTCTCTGGATAAGGATAAAAAGGGGAAAAAAACAAGGGTGATGTTATGGTAGGGGTCTACTACAGACCACCTAATCAGGAAGAAGAGATGGATGGGACTTTTTTTAAACAACTAACAAAATCATCCAAAGAACGGGACTTGGTGGTGATGGGGAACTTCACCTACACAGACAGAAGCGGATTAAGGTGTCATGAGGCCCTGGGCCACACAACAAGTGGGCCACTCCTGCTTCCTCCCGCCCATTCCCACTCCACCTCTTCCACCTCTAGTCCTGTCCCCATTCTGCCCATTCCGCCTGTGGCCCCACCCACATACCCACACCATTCTGCCCCTTCCCCCCACCATTCCACACACAGTCAGCCCCATGCTGCACCCCCACTGCGGTGCTGCAACATTGCTCTTTCTTCCTCCCCACCCATGGCCCCAAGACCAGAGAAGATCTGTCCCCCTCACCTGCCAGAGCCCTGGGCAGCAGCGGGGAGTGAGAGGCCACAGCCGGGAGCTAGAGCTCCTCCAGTTCCAGGGCCATGGGCGTAGTTTGACTGCTATACTGGGGGACAAGGCATACCCACGCACATGCATGCCCACACACATGCATGCCGAAGCTGAGTTCACTGGCTCTCTTCTCCCACCTACAGTGGTACCTGGGCTGCCAGTGCTGCGGGAGACAGATCTGTTCTGGTGCTGCTGTAGTTGCCTCCCTGCTAGGCCTGCTGCTGCCTAGGGAATGTCACATGCTGGACTACTGCTTCCCCCTGCCCATTCCTGTATCCCCGTCTCTTCCCCATCTCCTCCCCGTTCCTCTCCCCTTCTCTTCTCCTCACCCCACTCCCCCTTGTTCTGCCCTCCCCCCCGCCCACGGTTGTAGAGGAAACAGGCGGGCACTAGGACCCAGAAGGCAGAATCCAGCTGCTGAGGCAGGACCCGGAGCACAGGGGAAAAGCTGCTCTATACTGTTCCCCATGAGCTGAAACATGTTGTGGGGTGAGGTGGGGGCAGCTCTCGCAGAAACTAGGTGGGAGTGGCACGTGACCCCTCTTGCCTCGCTTGTGTTTGGGAGGGAAATGCCCCCGCTCTGCATCCCCCAAACTACACCTATGCCTGGGGCTGCAGCTGGGTCTGGGTGCTGGGGTTTCCCCACCGCCCAGCTATCCTGCCGGGGAGGAGGGTCAGGGCATAGGGGTGTCCATTTTTTGGGGGCGCTCCGATTGGCTGGGGCCCCTGGGCATGGGCCTCACTGGCTCAGTGGCTAATCCGCCACTATACCCAGACATGTGTTGGGAAAATAATACAGCAGGGCAAAGATTATCCAACAAGTTCTTGGAATGTATTAGAGACTGTTTTTTTAAGAAGGTGGAGAAAGCTACTAGGAGATAGGCTGTTCTGGATTTGATTTTGACAAATAGGGAGGAATTGGTTAAGAATTTGAAAGTGATCATGAAATGATAGCGTTCATGATTATAAGGAATGGTAGGAGGGGAAACAGCACAGTATAGACAATGGATTTCAAGAAGGAAGACTTTAGCAAACTCAGGGACTCGATAGGTAAGATCCCATGGGAAGCAAGTCAAAGGGGAAAAAACAGTTCAAGAGAGTTGGCAGTTTTTCAAAGACACATTATTAAGGGCACTAGGGCAAATTATCCCACTGCAAAGGAAATATACCAAGTATGGCAACAGACCATATTGGCTTAACCAGGAGATCGTCAATGATCTCAAATTCAAAAAAGAGACTTACAAAAAGTGAAAACTAGGTCACATTACAAAGGATGAGTATAAACAAATAATGCAAGTACGTAGTGACAAAATTAGAAAGGCGAAGGCACAAAATGAGATTAAACGAGTGAGAGACATAAAGGGTAACAAGAAAACATTTTACAAATACATTAGCAACAAGAAGACGACTAAGGACAGGGTAGGCCCATTACTCAATGAGGGAGGGAAAACAATAGCTGGAAATGGCAGAAGTGCTTTTTTTTTTAATTTATTTATTTTTTTTAGTTTTCACCAAAAAGGTTGGAATTCTAACATAGTGAATGCCAGTAAAAATGAGGTAGGATCAGAAGCTAAAATAGAGAAAGAACAAATTAAAAATTACTTAGACAAGTTAGATGTCTTCAAATCACCAGTGCCCCATGAAATACATCCTAGAATACTCAAGGAACTGACTGAGGAAATATCTGAGTCATTAGCGATGATCTTCAAAAGGTCATGGAAGATGGGAGAGATTCCAGAAGACTGGAAGAGGGCAAATATAATGCCAATCCATAAAAAGAGAAATAAGGACAACCTGGGAAATTACAGACCAGTCATCTTAACTTCAGTACCTGGAAATAATGGAGCAAATAATTAAGCAATCAATTTGCAAACAGCTAGAAGACAATAAGGTGCTATGTGACAATCACCATGGATTTGTCAAGAACAAATCCTGTCAAACCAACTTAATAGCTTCCTTTGACAGGGTAACAAGGGGGAATGCGGAATATGTAAGGCTTTTGATACTGTCTCGTATGATCTTCTCATAAACAAACTAGGGAAATACAACCTAGATGGGGCTACTATAAAGTGGGGGCATAACTAGTTGGAAAACCATTCCCAGAGAGTATTTATCAGTGTTTCACAGTCAAGCTGGAAGGGCATATCAAGTGGGGTCCTGCAGAGATGAGTTATAGTTCTGTTTCTGTTCAATATCTTTATCAATTATTTTGATAATGGCACAGGGAGTACACTTATAAAGTTTGCGAACAATACCAAACAGGGAGGGGTTGTAAGTGCTTTGGAGGATAGGATTAAAATTCAAAATGATCTGGACAAACTGGAGAAATGCTCTAAAGTAAATAGGATGACATTCAGTAAGGCCTTGGCTACACTTGCAGCTGTACAGCGCTGTGAGGTAAACCTGTCTTCGTACAGCTGAGTAGGGAAAAGCGCTGCAGTCTGTCCACACTGACAGCTGCCAGCACAGTGGCGTGGCCACACTTGCAACATTTGCAGCTGTGTTGGGAGCGGTGCATTATGGGCAGCTATCCCAGCATTCATGTGGCTGCAACGTGCTTTTCAAAACGGGTGGGGGGGGGTGTGACAGGGGGGGGGGGGGGGGGAGAGAGTGCTTTTTGGAGCATGTCAGCACTCTATTTTGCAAGTTCCGAACTCCCGGCCCCCTGCTCATTCATTCACTCACTAAAAGCAAACAGCAAAATGTTTGCTTTTTCTCTGTTGTACGAGCTTTGAAACCGGCACGTCCGCATTCCTGCAGCCGGTCACAACAATGGAGAGGATTGTCCACTTGACAAGGTGATCAGTACAGCGCTGCAAGCGTTTACACTCACACCCGTGAGTCGTAGCCACTCCGCCGTATCTCTTATGCTTCTCGGGGAGGTGGAGTACCTGCAGCGGCGTACCCAGGGAGATACAGCACTGTAAGTGCCCTGCCAGTGTGGACGGGGAGTGAGTTACAGCGCTGGGGGAGGCTTTACAGCGCTGTAACTCGCAAGTGTAGCCAAGGCCTACGGACAAATGCAAAGTACTCCACTTACAAAGGAAGAATCAGTTGCACACATACAAAATGGACTGGCTAGGAAGCAGTACTGCAGAAAGGGATCTGGGGGTCATAGTGGATAACAAGCTAAATATGAGTCAACAGTGTAACCCTGTTGCAAAAAAAAATCATTCTGGGATGTTAGTAGTAGTGTTGTAGGCAAGACATGAGAAGTAATTCTGCCGCTCTACTCCATGCTGATTAAGCCTCAACTGGGGTATTGTGTCCAGTTCTGAGCACCACATTTCAGGAAAGATATGGACAAATTGGAGAAAGTCCAGAAAAGAGCAACAAAAATGATTCAAGGTCTGGAAAACATGACTTATTAGGGAAGATTGAAAAAATTGGGTTTGTTTAGTATGGAGAAGAGAAGACAGAGGGGACATGATAACAGTTTTCAAGTACATAAAAGGTTGTTACAAGGAGGAGGGAGGAAAATTATTCTCCTTAACCTCTGAGGATAGGACAATAAGCAATGGGCTTAAATTGCAGCAAGGGCAGTTTAGGTTGGACATTAGGGAAATCTTCAGGGTACTTAACTGTCAGGGTACTTATGCAGTGGAATAAATTGCCTAGAGAAGTTGTGGAATCTCCATCACTGGAGATTTTTAAGAGCAGGTTAGACAAACACCTGTCGGTGATGGTCTAAATAATACTTAATCCTGCCATGGGTGCAGAGGACTGGATCAGATGGCCTCTCGAGGTCCCTTCCAGTCCTGTGATTCTATGATTTTATCACATATCTTACAATATTTGGTGTTTTTACTAAAGCCCAAGCTCCTGGAGTCAAATGATTCAATGAGAATCTCATCTTTCATTATTCCTAGTCCTCACAGTTGCAGAGGAAAACTTGAAAATGTGACCCAAGTGCACCCTAAAGGCTCAGAATCCAGAAGAGAAAGAAGAAGAACGCTAACAGATTTTTAAGCAATTTCATGATTTCCTGAGGCCTTATTCATGATTTTTGAATGCTTTGGGATGGTAACGTTCACCCATATGTGCACTTAGGGACCCCCCCCCCCAACCTTGAGAAGCTTCGATTATCAGGGAAATCATCTTATTGGCTGTTGTCCAGCAAACCTCATAATCATGCTAAAACTCATCTGTGCTTTGGGGTGGGCAGGAAGCATGGAGGGAGGGCATATTGGGACAATAATAGCAAAGCACGTTGGGTGAGACACCTTGCAAGAGGGAAAGAAAGAAGAGGAGAGATGTCTGGATGGAGGAAGAGAATGAGAATGGAGGAAAAACAAGTAAGATATGTACCTAGCATAACCGTAACATTTTGATTCCTTATTGTTGTTTGCCTTCTTTGTTTAGACTGTAAATTCTTCAGACAGGGACTGGGTGTTCCTTTGTGTTTAAATAGAACATTTAAATAGCCAGCCACAATAATTAAATAGAGGAGTAGGAATACAAAATGAGTGTATGAGCATAAGTATGTGTTTAGCCTTGGCTATCTGAACTTCAAGGATAGTTTCGCTACTCAACCACAATATATAACAGCAAGGGCTATGTTGAGAAGTGTATTCCCTAGGTAACTTTTTGCATTTCTTTTCAATCCCTTCATAGAAGGTGTGAACACCTATCTCCTAATACCATACTTTTGGCTCCAACTTAGGCCTCCCTGAATGTTATCTATCTCATTTTCTCTTTTTTGCACACTGAAGAGTGCCTGACATTTAAAACCAGATAACAGTAGCTGCCTGGTAGCAAAGGGGAAGGTTTCCATTCACACCAAGCAGCATAAACACTGATCACTATCTTTGTTCAATTGTCTTTGAAACAAAGCCCAGAATGCAAAAGACTGCTGGGTACAAAGAGTGGAAGGATGATAACAGTCTTCCATTCTGCAGTGACCTCTCCAGAGAGAGCCACCCCCATTCAGTGGAGCATATAGTGAAAGGCATTTGTCACAAAGGGAGAAAGTTCTGTTCCTGTGGCAGGACTGAGGAATATTATAATGTTGTTTTCCACCTGGTTTGCAGTGAGATAATAAAAAAAAAAAATATGGCCGATATCAAATTAATTCATCCTTTTTATAATGTTGATGTTACAAAGCCATAGGGAACCCAGCCACTTTTCATTTAAAGGTAAAGTTTTTCATCCTAGAACACTGACATATGTTACTCTGAGTCTGCACCTAACAGCATATGCAGATTGTTACCGTCTGATTGTGAGCTTTTTTCCCCTCAAAATTTCACATGGGTGGTGATCAAATGTTATGATAGGATGTAGGGAATTGAAAGACACATTATATGCGGAATGCAAAACACTATTTGTTTCTGACAGTGAACATTCTTTTTAAAGCTTCTATTGGGTGTCTTAATTATTGTGGTGTAGGGATGGGCCCGCGCTCCAGAGTTTGTGGTGCTCCACTCTAGGACACAGTTCAGCCCATTACAGACAAGAACCATGTACAAAGTTTCGGTCCAGATACCTCACAACTGAGAATGTTAGCAGTTCAGGCCTATCTCTATTTTGGAGAGATTTCAGGCTATAAACGTTTTATAGAACAACTGTGGTCTGATTTAAATAAATGAATTAGATTTGAGCTTTGTGACATAATGGCCAGCAGTCTAGGAGGACATCTCATAAAACCAGTTAGATGGTATCTTTTGTAGTGAAGCTAAATTTACTTTAAAAGATTATTTGCTTCAAAGTCTTTATTCAGTAGTATTCTTGCTATGTGAATAAGCTGTGTAAAGATTTGGGGTTTGAAATATGTTTTCTATGGAATGACAAGGAAGAAAGTGAATCTGTCAAAATTGGTTACCTGAAGACAAAGGGAAAATTAGCAGTCCCAATCCAAAAACTGTGTAACTGACTTGTCAATTACAAGTACTTAAATGACATTTATAAATGGCCCCCAGAGCAATACAAACAGTGCTGGATGCCTCTCTTTGGGGACCTTCTTCTATTTCATTTTTAATGTTTCACAACAAAAATAAATTCCTGGTTTCCACTGCTGTTTGTCTGATGTTTTGGATTTTTTTTTTTTTTTTGACAGCATGGAGACAAGCTAATTTGAACATTATTTAGCATATTTTGCTATGTTGTGAGTTTCACAAAAGAGGACTTGTGATGTTTGATAACATTTATAATACTTCCCAGTCTCATGTTTTCTGTTCACTTGCAAGCCTGCATTTTGACTCACCAGTCTGACACAAGAGACTTCAAAACAAGTCACACTAGTGGCAAGTGGGTGTAACAGAGTGTCTGCTTCAAGTATAATTGATGGTGCAAATCAGAGGTAGAAAAAATGGGAGAATATTTTTCCATGAAAATATTTGCCACAAAAATATTTCCATGAGAAGTTTGTCAACAAGCCAACTTGTTATATTTTTTCACAACAGTTATGGAGTCTGAAAATTGTTCTCAGGGGAACATGGAGTAAATCTGAGAAGTCCCTTCTGCGCACACATTTAAGGAGGTGAAGGAAGTATCATAGGTAGGGCTCTACCAAATTCACAGTGGTGAAAAACATGCCACAGTCTGTAAAATCTGATCTCCCCAGTGAAATCTGCCGGGGAGGGGCAGGCCTGGGGACTCCGCAGCCATGGCTCCTACCATGCGCTGGGCTCCAGCTGCTAGTCACATAGTTTGTTTGTTTGTTTTTGGAAGGGGGGGAGCAATGCCACCCCCTGCCACCAAACTATGCCCATGATAAAAGGGGGGGCATAACCCTCGGTGGCCCTCCCACGGGTTTCAGCATCGGTGTCCCCCCACTCCTATAAAGGTTCCAACACCCTTGCCCCTCCCCTGCTCCAGGCCCAGCGCTTGGGGGATAAAGGGGCCTTGGGCTGACTGAGAGTGTGTATGTACCACAGTGCCCCCCTGACTACGGGGCCCTGGGCAGTTGCCCACCCCCAAAAAATGATGACCCCCATACACATACCATGCGACCCTTGCATCTGTGCTGCCTGTTACTCTCCATTTGCCCAGCTCTGAACGCAGTTCCTCCACCAGCAGCTGTGCAGAAGTAAGGGTGGCAACACTGCAACCCTCCTACAATAGACTTGCAAACCCGCCCCCCCAACCCTCTTTTGGGTCAGGACCCCCATGGTAATAACTCCATGAAATTTCAGATGTAAATATCTGAAACTGTGAAATTGACTATTTTAAAAATCCTATGACTATGAAATTGACCAAAATGGACTGTGAATTTGGGCAGGCCCTAATCATAGGACTAGGAGCCCACAACTCCTAAAATCTCTTGCCATTGAATGACCTTAATTACACTTGTTACAAAGCACTTATGTTCTTAAGATGAAAAAGTCACAATGCAGTAGGATACGGCTCTTTAAATCTTACATTCAAATCTAGGGAGAAGAGAAGAGTCACTCTAAAAATCTAGTCCACTTGAGTTTGCACTTGCGAAACTCTCTAAAAAGCCCTGGTGAAAGGTTTCTGACCTTTATCATCTTTCTTCAGGATAAAAAGCATTAGATTAGAGTTTTCAAAATGCTAAAATTATGTTTTACAAGTAATGTGTTCTCTGCCATGGAAAGGGTGATACAGAGACAGAATATAATACTTGAAAATGTAAGGCTTAAAACTCTGAGGAATAAAAAACACAGGAAAATTATCTTTCGCTTTTTAAAGCAAGCAGGTGAGGATAATCAAAGAAATCTAGTAGGTTTTATTCCACTTCCACTCAGACCTTTAAACAGAAGAGCAGAAACACTGTTCATAGATGGGATCACTTTGTTCTCAGTTCTCTACAAACTGGGATTTGCATAAACTCTGCTGATCCTACTGGGATGATAAGGCAACACAGAAGGATAAATCATCATACCTAAGGCCTCTAGTGCAAAGACCAGAGAAATCCGACGGATTTACATTTTACAGTCTACACTACCTACAATGTTAAAAATAGTTGTTAGAAGGATAAAACTGTCAAGGCAGTCACTGGAATATGCAAATCTGTCGAGAAAGAAGGCCGAAGACATGATTTCATTATATAACCTTTCTACTCTCCTTTGCTGATTTGTTTTTGTCGGATCTGGATTATTAAAGAAAGTGCAGTGATGCTGCTCTTCTAGATTTTGTTCCCGCCCCAACAATATGATTTAATTTAAGAAACAGTTGGTTTAAAGAGTTGTTAGTATACATTTTCTATTTAAGTATTTATACCGTATTTCTAACTTTATATATTCTGGGACTACTTAAAATAGTTAGGTATGCTAATCTGCATTCAATTACACCTCTACCCTGATATAACACTGTCCTCAGGAGCCAAAAATCTTACTGCATTATAGGTGAAACCGCGTTATATCGAACTTGCTTTGATCCACCGGAGTGCACAGCCCCGCCCCTCACGAAGCGCTGCTTTACCGCGTTATATCGAATTCATGTTATATTGGGTCGTGTTATATCGGGGTAGAGGTGTTACCACATTTTTACATACAACTTGGTAATTGTGTTTGTAAGTAACTAGAAATTACCAAGATTATGAAGAAGCAAAACCCCCACTTTTAGACATGTATCTCTGTATATAGTTATCTGCATCTAAAAACTATTGGCTGCAAGTGGAGGCTTTCTGGATTTACAGTCAATATAGTGATTTCCATACAGAAGAATCCTAGAAGTAGTTTACAAATGCTACTTGATATGCTACTGTACCTATAAGGCTATCAATAGAGATACATACAGGGTTGGGCTTAATAAGTATTAGCTCTGAGGGGGAGCAGGAGATTTGTGTATTTTATGAGGAGCTGCTATTACATTTTATTTTGTTCCTGGAATTTGTGGCAGAGGCAATCAGAGCCTCAGATAGGTGTTCCTTTCTATTATTGCTTACATCCAAATAAACACATTTTAATAAAATATATAATTCCACTCACTGTTGAAATGCAACATCCTCTAAGAAGAATACGGGTCAGCTGTCATCACACAAAACAACACGGCCTGACAGTTTTTGGACAGTAAGTAAAGAACAATACAGTATCCAATTAAACAGGGAACATTTAAAATAGCATAATTTAATTTATGGCTTATGACTGGGATACTGGGAGCTAACATGTCTTTTGGAAGAAAGTCTAGGGAATTTCACCATGCTAAAGCATTGTTGCAATATAATGTGAAAGGGAGGAGTGCCACTTAATTACTCTCCTTACCATGAGCAGTGATTTCCATGGAGGTCTCCTGTCAAAATACCGACCTGATCTGATGAGAACATAGCATGAGATTATATTACTGCATAGCTCCAAGAGAGCTAGAAAAACAGAGATGCATGGGAGTGTAATACCTGAAACTACTGGCTGAGGACATAATTGTCTAATG
>NW_020665140.1:4886383-4932698 GCF_002925995.2 Terrapene triunguis
CAATCCTGCAATTCATAGCATGTGGATGGCCTTTTGAGCAGACATGCCAAACCCGCACACTCAAAAAATGCAAAAATTGGGCTTGCTTTTGGCTTAATTGGCTTGTGAGTTCCTTGGCGAGTTTTTCGCTTGTAGCTTGTTTCTGCTTCTTTTTTTTTTTTTTTTTTTTTTTTTTTTTTTTATCTTCTTGTCAAGCGGGGGTAAGGGAGGGCAAGGGGCAAGCAGGGGGAAGGGCGGGGGGAGAGAGTCGGGGTGCACAGCAGGCCCACCAGAGTCCCAGACTGCACGCTGGGGGAATCTAGTCACATAGAATGTTGGGGTTCTTAGGGATTGGCCTGTTTTGGCCTTGTTTTGAAATGAGATTAGCTTGAATTTTGGCTTATTGTGAAAGTCGGGGTGCTTATTTACCGCATGAAAGTTGCAACTGGGCTTCTGAGCCTTAACAGAGCCCTATTTAGTGGTGCTGATTGTGGATCAACTGCTGCACACTTGCTCTACTAACTGCAGGATTAGGTCCTACAGTAAAACAGTTTTCTAAAGAATATAGGAGATACTGTATATAAATAAACATCACGATGCTAACTAACTGGATATAAAAACGTTATTATTTTTTATTAAGCAAACACAACAACAGTGGCTTCAGTCAGGGGCCAAAATTATTTCACTCTTTTTTTCCCCCCATGGAAAATCTGTCCCCAGATGCAGTATGTGATAGTTAGCAGAATCATCCAGGTTGGAAGAGACCTTGAGGCAATCCTCCTGCATTATGGCAGAAAATTCCTGAGTATAGCAAACCACTCAAAAAGGTCATATCTAAGGGTATGTCTACACCCAGCCGCTAGTTCGGCGGCTGGGAATCGAAGTTCTGGGTTTGACTTATCGCGTCTTGTCTGGACGTGATAAGTCGAACCAGGAAGTGATCGTCGTCGACTGCGGTACTCCAGCTATACGAGAGGAGTACCGCGGCGTCGACGGCGGAGCCTGCCTGCCGCGTGTGGACCGAGGTAAGTTCGAACTAAGGTACTTCAAACTTCAGCTACGTTATTCACGTAGCTGAAGTGGCGTACCTTAGTTCGAATTGGGGGGTAAGTGTAGACCAAGCCTAAGTAACTGACATATTTTATGGTGGTGGGAAGGAAGAAGAGGGTTTTTGTGTGTGTGTGTGTGTGTGTGTGTGTGTGTTTTGGGGGGGAGGGGGGGTTGTCTTTCATTAGCATACTTCAATCTCTGACCATGCTTTTTACACTTAACTTCTAAAGCACATCCTCTGTCCCATTTGGCCTTCTTATCTTTTTTTTCCTGCATCCACAAGCTCTAATGACATTTCCTTTAAGCATGAGCTCCTGCATGTCTCCCCATCTCACCAAGCCTCTGGTTACTTCCACATTTCATCTGTCTCTTCTTCCTGGTTGCTAGAGAAATTTGTACATTCCCTAGGTCAAATTTATCTTCTACAGATCCATTCCCAGACAACATCTCCAACCCAAAATCTGTGTTCTGGGAAACTTCATGAACATTCCCCTGCTCCCTTTGGAACTCTTCATCTATTTCTAATATGCTCAGTATGATGCATGGACTTGCTCTCCTGAAACCCAGCTCTCCTCACCTGTCTTTTCCTTCTCTCACTCTCCATATCCTGCATTCTGTGTTGGTGCTGTCTGACTCCTTCTCTACTGCTTTTGTCACTTCCAGTCACTCTACGTTGGTACTTTTTTCTCCACTGGAACTCATTTACTTCCACTCTCTTCTCTCCCTTCATCTGACAACCATTGCTACCCAAACTCCTACTTCTCCTTTTCTGACTTTGACACTTGGTATTTCTTTTCTTTCTTCTCATCCCTAACCCACACCTTCATCTTGGGAAACTTAATCTTCCATTTTTACAACCCATCTGACCCTACTATCTCTCATTTCCTCTCCCCATTTTACCTGCAGTTCTGCACTATTTCTTGCTGTAGGGCCAATCTTCTCCAAGCACTACTCTTACTCTTCTCTTTAAGGCCAGATGTCTTGTTTCTAATCATCACCTTAATCTCCTTTAGTCTTTTTTCTTCACTAACCTCTCTTCAATCTATTGAATCCATGTCTTCTGCTTTAAATTATATCCTTTCGTTCTCTCCCTATTCTATCTATCCCATCATCCCTCACTTTATCATCCTCTCTTTCTGGGCCATGCAGTACCTTTTGTGAAAATATAGAGACCAAGTAAATTCCTTCAACTACAAATTCACCTGCTGTTCTTTCAGCTTTGACATCCTTCTTTCTAAATAGCACAACTGCACCTTATTCCTGAACCTACAAATGCCCAATATCTTTGTACTATCTTTAGTTTTCTCACCCAACCATTCTCCACTTCTTTCCCTCAGCCTTCAAGCATGCCTTAATATCCCACATCTTAAACAAAAATACCTCATTTGTCCCTGTGATGTTTTGGGATCACCCAGACCATGTGAGTGCTGTCATTGCCTGTCCTGTAACCTTGAGGTGCCTTAATGCTGTACTATTATGGCTGCGATCCCTGACACCAGTAGCCTGCCCACAAACACAAGGGATTACCTTAGTTACTCCTTGCACAATGACACCAACTGCCCTTCCAATCCTGAGTCTCCCCAAGTCCATCCTCCTGGAACTCTTAAATATCAGAAACAGACTTTTCCCCTCTGGTTTGTCACCTCTGAATATGTGGAACCTGTCCCCCAGATACCAGCTTACTTTGGCCCTCACATTCCACACAATTTGCACACCAGAGATCTGCTTGGGGCAAAATAAACCAAAGATTTATTTAATATATAAACCACAGATTCAAAGATAAAAAAAATTAAGGGAGAGCAAAAGTATACAATACAAGTTACACAGTAAATAAACAAAGACTCAATCTCAGGCTTTACACTTCCATATTAGATACAATCTCTTTTCTAATACAAGTTGCCTACTGCCTTTGAACAGTACCCAAGCATACCCTTCTAGCTATACCAGGGGAGGTAGGGAAGAGGGGAATCCAGCCTTTCAGGGACGTCTTCCCACCTAGAGGCTCTCTCCCACTTTCTCACTAGATTTCACTTCAAACCCTTTCATTTTAAAAGGATTTGCAATTTGTTTGTTTGTTTTCTTTCTGTCACTATAGATATTCAAAGGCGGGAAATCCCCAGTTGTCCCAGTATCTTTCCATTAATTTTAATGGTCCATCATTGTGTTTTCCTGGGTTATACAATGGATTGTTACTTGAATCTCCTTTTTGAAAACATCTGTCTTCGGGGGTGATTCTCTCTGTCTGATCACTCACTGTCTTACTTTGAGGTGGAGCTAAAGTTTATGAGTCCAGTTCTCCATATACACAAATACATAAATCTATAACCATATCCTGTATATATATCGCATAATATAAGTTTAGAACATCACAAGCTTTTATAAAAGACCTGACTCAACATATGTATGCAATATTTTATAGCAATATGTATGCTATAAAAATCAGTTGATCTTATTCTTTGGGGTTCAAATGCCATCTTCTCCATTTGGGGCATCTGGATCCTGTTGTCACAGTCCCCGTTTGCCTATCTAATTACTAGCTTATCTCCTCTTAATCCAACACTTTTGAGTGAGCTGTCATTTTCCACTGCCTTGACTTGTTCTCCTGATATTCTCTCCTGAATCCATTCTGCCAAAGCTTTTCTAACCAAGGTCACTTCTTCTGTATGTTAATCCACAGAGGCTTGCCCTCTATTTTCTTGTTTCTTTGTCTATCAGCTGTCTCCTCCTCCTTCCCCTGAACTCTCTCCTAATTCTTCTCCATCAATTTTTCACTCTGTGGTTTTCTTCCTATGTCTTCAACTCAATTTCCATCAATGACTTATTTTCCTACTCTCTTCTGCTCTTTATCAATGTCCCTCAGAGCTCTAACCTTGGTCTCTTCTTCTTTTCCTCTACAGCTTATCTTGAGTTGACTTTCCCACTAGCTTCAATTTGTATTGGCATTATTTGTATGGGCTTGTTTTCTAAATTAAAATTAGTCTTTGCATTAAAGTTGTTTAAAATGTTTTGCTTTAAAATGTTTTTTCAGTGTCAACATTTGCAGCATATACAATTTTCATTTGTTTCCAAATTTTTGGTTTAACAACAAAAAACCCAAACCCAAAATACTTTCAGTTTTTGAAAACCGGAAACAACTGAAAACAATGTTTTTGGGGGGTTTTGAAGAGTGAAAATTTTCCATTTTTTAAAATTTGTTTCCTTCGAAGTTTTCACAGAAAATATGTACATTTTTCTGACCACCTCTACTTTTCATAATCAAAGTTCTCCATAATTTTTCTCCTGTTTTAATCTTTGCTCTCATTTCCTCAGATTCTCCCTACCAAAGCCTGAATCCAAAACAATCTTTTTTTGTCCCTTTCTGACTCTTGGCTTTGTGTTATTTTCCATATATTATAATTTTGAACAGCCACCTTCTTCCTGCATGGCAAACAATAACTTTCTCTTCATTAATATCTTTCCTCACTTCTTCCATGAAAACTCAGAATGCTAATCCACCCATGAGAAGGAAAGCGAAAAATGCCTGTCTTTGAGAGGAGACAGAAAACAAAGGTTCTGAACAGATTTGGTCATTCTAGATCCCATAGCACTTTTAGCAAAGGCTGAAATGATTATTCCTAAAATATTCACCTGTAGTTAATTGTGTGTTCCACATTCTTCATTTTGTCTGAAACTTTTTTGTAGCAATGTTCCTGTGTACTGTACAATAGATACATCATTTAACCTGAGTTCTGAGTAAAATGATTCCCTTTATCATAATTAGTAAAATATTTGGGGATTCATTTGGATGAAAAGTGTTGTGTTAATTTAAAATAATTATTATATTAGTGACTAACTTGACTAATTGCACTAAGAAAGAACTCCAGTTTGAGATTGATTTGTGACTGCCACAGTCAATCAGTGCTCAGTATTGAGCTGTTCTCAGATAAATATTTTCTAGCTTCAAAATGTGACATTGGTCCATAACTGTATTATTGAACACTTTTTGCTAGATAATACCAGACTGTAGTTCCTTGCCTTTGTCAAAATGGATCCTTGTTATTCCCCAGGTTTATGTGTCAATATTTATTTATCTGAATATACTGTGGCATGGAAGAGACTTCAGAGCACATTAATCAAAAATATCTTCATACACCACAGTAGGTTTCTGGAGTTCACATTACCCTTATCCTTATTTCTAATTCTGGCCACATATTTTCTAATAATGATTTATGATTCATACAACCAACCATCCTGCGCACAAGTACATGGCGATCAAGAATGTGATTTTTGACAAAGCATTCAATGTGTCCATGTATGTGTCTTCCTGATGAATATTAATGATCAAATATATTTTGAGAAGGAGCTGAATTACAGTATGAAAGTTAGTGCAAGCTTTTGTGTGAGTAGATGGAATGCCCATGGTACTTCCTTTTAATTAATTTTCTCTTCTGGCAGCACCTTAACTTCCCAGTACAGTACCAAAATCCTTCTTATTCCTCACTTAAATTTCACTGACAAATTCAAAACCCACCAGTTTATGCAACTCTGTTATCTCTGTCTAAGGAAATCACTTCTAGCTTAACTTAATCTTGTGCAAGATGGAATTGGTTATTTATGTTATGTACCTGACGTGTTCGAACAGAAACCACCACCTGACATGGGAATAGTTCTGCGGTGGTGCATTTCTGTACCTGAGCTTGTTTTTATTTGGTTGGATTCCTGGCACTTATCAGTAACCTGCGTTCCGTAACTGTTCCCTTATTACTTTATATTGATTGTATCCTGGTGTCACTAGGAACTTTTAATGCAGTAAATTATGTTTGTGAGCTGGTTTATCGACCCAGCACTTAAAAACATATCTTGTGCTGATCTACTAAACCCATGGCACTGATGACTTAGATGTAGCTTAAACTGTTAGTTATGGAAATATGCTTACACATTCAAAGAGGGATCAACAGCTGAGGATATTATTTTCATCAGATATTTTAATCCTGAATATGCAGCACAGAACCTCAGTTTTCAAAAGTCTCTTGACACCACTTTAAATGTATCTAACTGCTGGTGATTATAATTAATACAATACTAATACTTTGCACTTATATAGCTATTTCCATCCCATGGGGGAAAATGCTTTGCAAATGTTAACTACTAAGTCTCAAGACACCTCTCTTCTGGTAATCAAGTTTTATTATCCTTATTTTACAGATGGGGAAAATGAGGCACAGAGACTCTGAATGACCTGCTTAAGGTCATACAAGAAACATGTTGCAGAGTCAAGAACAGAACCAAGATCTCCTGACATTCAGTCTTTCTTCTTTAACGAGCACACAACCCAAAATATAAAATTAAATGTGATTAAATGCTGCACTCCAGCCTTGGGATTCATTTACTATTTACTCAAGAGGATGTTTTTAAGGGGAATGTGGGGAATCCCAATGTGGAATAAAGGTCAGGTGATTTTACTTGTATGGTTATGTCAAAAAATGTAATTCTGATACACCATTTATTTCTGTTAATGTTCTCCCAATATGAGGTAAAGAAGAGAGAAACATATATAGTGAAAAGAGAAACATTCTAACTGAAGTATGCTTTATCATTAGCCTATTTCTTCTTGTGTCAGTCTGATCATTCTTTTGAGGTTCTGATATAATTTTATACTTATTTATAGTTTCTACTGCAGTAGTGCTGAGGGGCTTCAGTTAGGATCTTGTGCAAGATACTGCACACACACAAAGGAAGACTTGGTCCCTTTATTCTAAGTTTTAACAGATCCAGTAATTTTCTTCATTCTATTCGACTCACAAAAGACATCAGCATTTTTTTTTAAATTTGATATTTTCCGCTGCTCTCCCTGTAAAATTCATTATCACCAATAAATACTGAGCTATTTCAAGGGGAGAGGCACAGGAGAGACAGAAGTATATCGGAGGGTAAGTGATGATTTGGGTGAACTAAGGAGCTTTGATATTGGGTCCCAGCTCAATGGCTGAATTGGAATTACGGTAGTTTTACAGGAGAGAACAGTAACTTACAAGTGAACCAGAATAAGGCATCAAAGAATGATGATAACTACAAGGAGATAAAACTTGGACACCACTCTACTACAGCAGTTTTAAACACTTTCAGTCAGACACTGTTGCGTTTACATTTCACTGGAAACACAGAGGGGGAGATTTTCAAAGGCAGGTGTCTAACTCTCATTTGTACATTCGAAAATCTACCCCAGTGATGTCTAAACTGTACATGACTTGGACACAAAAGGAAAATGGTTCTTGGGCGTATGCTCTGTTATTGTGGAAGCAAACATTTCAGGATATGTTTGCTTGAAAAATCTACCACAAGATCACATAAGGAATCACCAGTACTGAGAGACCATTTCAAATCCACTTGTAGCTTGGTGTCTGAGGGAATCAAATCCACAACTCCAGATATTGTACACTGGAGTTCTCTGCCTGAGACTCAACTGCACCCTAATGCTTAATTTCCCCACACTTGATTCTTTTTTGCCATCTGCAACAGACTGAAACATCTTATTACAGTGGACTATTACACTATAAGAAGACTCTGAATAACTGAGTTAAACCTACTAAATCTCAATCCATAATCTCAATCTCTGTGCTGATTTTTCCCGCTCCCGATCTCGTCAATCTATTGCTAAAATATTCCCATTGCCTGCATCAAACACTTGGGGCATCTTATTTCAAGTGTAGACTTTCCATGTGAAAGTCAATAGTGCTGTGCCCTCCAGAGATACTGCTTCAAGGCAACAATGCTTGCTTTGCTTTTCCAACAACTAGGGTCCGTTCTATTTACAACACTCAGACATAGATAGGGTTACCATATTTCAGGTTCCCAAAAAGAATACACTGATGGGGAGAGTGGGGGAGCTGGAAGTTGGGGGTGCTGGAGGGGGTACTTGCAGTGGGGGTACTCACTGGAGGTGTAGGCAGTGTCGCTCCCTGTCATGGTGGCAAGTGCAAACCCAAGACACAGTGATAGTCAGCGCCTCGCTGTGGACTGCAGGGCTGGGAGCCAGGGCCTAGGTGGATCGGATCCGGCAGCTGTGGCTGCAGGGGAATGGACCAATCAGCTGCAAAAGCAGGGGAGGGACAATTTGGGAAGTGGACCAATCGGGGCTCTTTCTGAGCTCCAATGTCGGCTCTGAAAAAAAACCCGGACATTTCCTGTTATTTGAAAAATCCGCCCACCCCAGACAGAGGACGGAGCCTCAAAAAAGAGGCAATACCCAGGAAAACCCAGACATTTGGTAACTCCACTTATACAGTGACTCCCAACAATAGTGGGTTTCAGAGTAGCAGCCGTGTTAGTCTGTATCCGCAAAGAGAACAGAAATACTTGTGGCACCTTATAGACTAACAAATTTATTTGAGCATATGCTTTCGTGGGCTACAGCCCACTTCTTCGGATGCAATAGTGGTTTGTGCTCCTGAATCATTAAGAGGATATGACAAAAATGCCATATGCTAGTTCTTTGCTAGACGTTTAATTAGAAAATCTGCATTAAGGAGCTGAGTAAACTTTTCCAGTGGTGATTTAAATCAGATTACATACAAGAGAGAAAGTTAGCTGTTTAACCTGTAAAACAGGGTTGAAATGATATGCTTTATCAACACAAGAGGCCTGATTCTGACCTTTCACCAGTTTCTCAGCAGCATGTTTCCACTGACTTTAATGGTCTACTCTTTGTTTACATTGGGGTGAGCTCGGAATCAGGCCTAACATTACACTCATGGCCCAACAGACAGAACAAGGAGCAATGGTCTCAAGTTGCAGTGGGGGAGGTTTAAGGTTGGATATTAGGAAAAACTTTTTCACTAGGAGGGTGGTGAAGCCCTGGAATGGGTTACCTAGGGAGGTGATGGAATCTCCTTCCTTAATAGTTTTTAAGGCCCGGTTTGACAAAGCCCTGGCTGGGATGATTTAGTGGTTCTGCTTTGAGCAGGGGGTTGGACTAGATGACCTCCTGAAGTCCCTTCCAACCCTGATATTCTATGATTCTAACACACCGTCAGGCCTAACATTACTCCACCACACAGGAATAATTCCACTGAAGTCAATGTATCGATGGGTACTGTAAATAGCATTTCCCATGTAAATGTTTTAGGTATCCTACCTATAAAAAAATAGGATTTTCCTGCCTTTGTGACTTCCTAGTACTGTTTTCTCATTGCCTGAGGGTATCAGTGGGCATTCTCTAATCTGACATGCAGAGTAAACCTGACTTGTTTCTATGGAAACAAGTGCTGGGGTGGTTATGACTGAAACCTTATTACCTGCCGCAAGCAATAGCTCTAACCTTGGCATAGTCATTCATCTCCTGTGCTCCCAGCCGATGGCTCAGAAAAGGAGCTGCATCTTCTGAAAACCTGTTCTCATTTTATAAATGTCACCTTGAATTTCTCCAAACTTTTACAATCCAAAAAATCTGTCTCATTAGTGTCAGCAGTAAGCTCGGCAATTTCTGTTTGTCCACATTCTTTACTCCTGCCCTGCCCGACATAGGGGAAAGAAAGCAGACTGTCCAACAGGTACATGCATGTGGCTGGTGGGCCTTAGGTTTGACTCAGCTCAACTTTTCCACTTAGCACTTGGGAGCAGGAGTAACTGATGGTGGAGAGGACAGAAGGAGAGTCAGAAGAGATTTTCTCCCCCTTCATTTCTGGCACAAAGACTCACATGGGAGATTCTAAAATATGGCTTCCAAGAATATTCACAAATGTGATTCTGAAATTTGCTTTCCACGAATATTAGTGCCTGTAAAATTTGTTTTTTTTTCCAGAAAGTGAATACACACACAGAGCATGCACCTGAAATTTCTACTGTTCCAGCTATATTCTGTCTTGCTAACTATAAGTACACAGCTGTCTCCACCCATTCATCCTGTTTACTAGAGACAAGTGTCTCAATACAGTACAAGGTGTCTCAAATGTTTTATAGAAACGTTCATGTGAATTACTACTAAATCTGCTGCATAATTTTCAAGTGACTACCACTTAGGTTGACAACAAACACACACTGGCTAGGCAGCTTTTATATCTAGCAGTTTCCTAAGATATTTGAAATCTTTTCCTCCTCGAAGATTCAAGACTAGTTTAGGCACTTGCATAGTGGGGAAAAAATGATCTGTGTTAAAACAACAAAATAATTATTATGACTCTAAAGAGGGCATTAGAGTTTTGCCATTTAGTTTTCTGCCTCTGATGGTTTTCATGATGCAAATGGATTAGCATCAAGATGAAATATGAACAGAAAAAATGACTGTGCAACAAGGCATGTAGTCAGGTAACATTGTACTATCCAACTGTATGCAAATACAGCATTACAGCACTTCAAAGTATTACATATGCAATTATTTTTTATTTACTAAAAAAACCTATACACATGAGCTGCATGTGTCCTAACAATAATTACATTTACAATCCATTAAAATATCACCCAGCGACCCAGTATAATAGAGAAAATAACATAGCCTGTAAACAGAGTAGCACACTCCCTCGTCACTTCCCCCAAAACTCATTATTGTTAGACCTGCTTGAAAGCACTCTCAAAGATATGGCTATTTAAATATTATGGGCACAATATTGCAAAGACTCACTAATGAATATGTTAGCACCACTGACTATATCCGGCTTAGTTCCACTGCCCTCATTGGGTCTCTATGTAGTAACAAGTATGTATAGTATGGGGTCTTATGAAAGAAGCTGCACATATTTTTTGCAATCCAATAAAAAATAAAACCATTAAAATTGCATTTTCTGTTCTTTACTGCCATTTAACACACACATACTAATCTCACAAAGGTTTTGCTCAGACCAGCAGAAAAATTGCAAGTGTTACATGTGGAAAAAGAAAAATCAAGATGCTTAATCCTTTCAATTGCAGTTTCATTTGCAAAATCTGGTACATGTTAAGTTGTGAAAGCATCTATTTGGGTCTAAACTGAGATCAATTTAACACTGCAGGACAACACTAGAAATACAGTTGCTTCCTCCACTTTTTGCTGAAAAGCTTCTACTAAGATATTTTAGGGATGGCAAGGCTGGAACCATGTTAAATATTTCATATCCATAAAATGGTAGAGACTGGGGTCAGTGTTGGAAGATATCTCCCTTAGGGAAACACAGGTCTAAGATTTTCAGTGACAGAGGTTCTGTTTCACAATGTAACGTGAAAAAAGGGACAGCGTAGCTTGTGACAAAGAAAATCTGTGACAGTTTTCTTCTAAAGACAACATATTATGTTTATTTCTACAATTATTATTCATATAGCAGCACTATTAATGTGGACAATTTACAATCTGAAGCCAACATTGTGCAGATATTTATGCATGTGCATAACTTTACTTATATGAACAGCACCATTAAGTCCTTGTGTAAGGCCTTGTCTACACTACAGAGTTTTGTCAACAAAAGTCAGCTTTCATCGACAAAACAGTGGAGGTGTACACACTACAATGCTCCTTCCGCCAACAAAACTCTCCTGCTTTGCCAACAAAATAAAACCACCTCGACAAGTTGATCTTAGATCATAGATCTTTTTGCAGCAAAGTTATATCGATAGAGTGTCAGTGTAGACACTGCGCTTGGTTACGTTGCTGTAAATGGCCTCTAAGCCATGTCCCACAATGGCCATCCTGACCGCTCTGGTCATCAGTTCGAACTCTGCTGCTCTGCCCCCAGGTACGCAGGCATCTGTCCCTCCCCCTTTAAAAGCCCAGGAATTTTTGAAATTTTTGAAATTGCACGGCGTGGAGAGCTCACATCGCATCTTCCCACATGAGCATGGCGGCTCCATGCAGCAAACTCTTGCCCACTTGGAGCATGCTGGAGCTGTTGGATCTGCTGGCACTGTGGGGAGAGGAGGCTTTGCAATCCGCTCTAGCCATAGGAACTTTGATACCTATGGACAGATTTCCCGTGGCATGCTGAATAAGATTGGGACACGGTGCAGTGTACTAAGATATGACAGTGGGAGCACTGAAAGGGAACAATAATTATGCATTGGCAGGGAAATGAACTAGATCAGCTAATAGCTCATTTCCAAATCTAGATTCTATGAAAGCAGCAATGAAAAAGCTAAAGAGAACATCTAGAGGACTAGTTCAGGCAGTCGACGATAGGGATAGGCAACATGCTGAAGTATGAGAGTAACAACACTAACAGGATGACATAATGTTACTGTAGACTGCAGGAAGCCTATGTGAGCACACCAACACTAGAAGTTTCTCAGAAGCCTGAGCAGACTCAGTGCTCGTGCAGTAAATAATGCCCCCCCCCCACACACAAAACTAACAATTGATTGCATTACAAAACATCACATTAAAAAACAGGGACTAAATCCTGAGGGCCTTACAGGGGCAAACTCTCATTGAGTTTGCCTTAGTAAGAATTAACAAAAAAAACCCTGGTTTTGGTCCCCAGATGATTAACAACGAGGCATTCCATTCATCCTGGCAGATGGCATGAACAAGTACAACATCTGGATAACTTAGCAGAATTAGCTGTTTTGACTTGAGAGTAAAACATGTCACCATAAAGGGCATGCTCTGAAGAGGGGCTCAGTCCCCAGGAGGGCATGGTGTTCCTTGCCCAGACAGTAGCAACATAAACTGTCTTTCTGACCAGGACTGAAATTCATAACCAACGCAATGTGTAATGCCTGTGGATGAACAGAACTGCTCAATGTTATGAACGACTTAACATTTATAAACATTGTGTTAATTTACACTATTTAAGACAAAAAGAGGTTGTAGTTCAGGAAACTACTGAAAACTGTCAGCCAACCATTTCAAACTCAAATGCCTGAAGTTAAGCAACTAAAGCCATATTTAGCCACCTAAGAAAGTGGCTTTATGTTTAAATGTGCCGAGCACTCACAATCCCCACTGGTTTCAACAACTGATTGATTTGTCTTCTCCTATACTGCCTGCATAAACACACACACACCCCCACACACTTTCCTCTCCAGTGTAATTTTGGTACCGTGTTATCTACTATTTTAAGTAAAGGGAAATATGGAGGTGCAATACCTGTAGTGCTGAATGTGGCATTTGTAATGGCATCACAAATACAGGTATCTAGTAGTCACCACTGAAAAGTTAACTTTTGCCAGCAGTGCTCCCATACTCAGTGGTATTATATATAAATCAGTTTGTTGCTACAGATAGAATGGAAAACATCAGTGATAACCATGTCGCAAATGCTAACTTTTTAATGACAACTAACAACTCAGGTTCTGTTGCACAGTGCTGCTTAATTATTTTGTAACCTGAACTGACACAGTATACCATCCTAATTAGGATTAACTTCCAGCACACATTTAATTAGAAACCCAGGTTCAGAATAGGTGAGCTGTAAAACTGTTCTGTAATGGAGTATCAGAGCAATGTTTTCCATAACATTGCAAAAATTGGTCAGTCCATCAATCAAGTCATACTTATAGCCACTAAGAAGGTGGGTTTCCATGAAAACAGTAGAAAGAGTACAATGTACTGGCTTAACTTCTGTGTGATGTTGTCTACTAATGGCTGGCCCACAAAGAAGATAAGGGATATACTATTAGTGTTAGCTAAGGGAGATCTACCTTAGCTAAAGTGGTAGAGACCTATGTGTTTGAAGCCAAAGGATTAGTGTTCCTGCAGGTGTGTGTAATATTTATACGGTGATTATGTTTTATTCAGCACACTGATTACATATAATAGCTTTTTTCATACTTCATGCACTGGCAGTCCACTCATCTTGCACCCCCTGCTCAGCTATAGGAGATGGGAAAGGCTCCCTCATCTGTAGCATTTGACACACTGGACAAAATTCAACTCCATTTAAAAAAAAAGCCACCCTGATTTGAAACCAAATGATGGAAGTGTGTTTTTGTTACTGCAGAGCTCAGCTATGATTTTTTCAATGTCACATGGTGCAACTGGTTTCTCTTTGCCAGATACTTTAATTAGTCCTTTACATGATTTCAGGAGCATTTTTTTTTCAGTGAATGGAAAATTGAATGGAAATGAAATGTCTGTCCATCCTCAAAGAAGCACACTGTGTATTGTACCAGCTCTTTGAGGGGAAATATTATCAAATATGAGGTTTGCAATCCATGCACTGAAAAGCAATGGTGAAACTCAATACAGATGAAACAATTGTTTGTGTTCGTATATTAGCTTAGCAGAAGTTGCAGAAATAAATGTAGATATAGCTACAAATAAATATTCTTTAAATAGCTTTATCCCCATCTAGTTTTGATTCACTTTTTATACAAATCTTATAAAAACAACAGTAACTAAATCAAGTGCCTGAATCATGTTTCACTTTTATTTTAAAATATCTTCATATATATATATGCTCCCATAAAGCTGACTGCTTCACAGTTAGAAATTTATGGTAGCATTTCAGTTTATTGGCACAGTAAAAGACTAGTCATGTTAACATCTCCGGATATAAAACGACAATCTGTTTTTAAGCATGCACCCTCTCCCAAGCTCATTCAACTAAGAATCATGGGGAAAAAATATTTCATTTGCTTTTGAACAATCTTTTACTTTTTGTAGTTCAATATTTTTGTTTTTAATTCTCTTCTCTCCTTCATTACCAGTCTTCTAAGATACAGTCGGTGTTTACGGTAGCACTGTTATGCAAGCTGTCCAGCTACACAGTTTTGTTTCACTCCTATGCCTTAGTAAAACTGGCACACCATCACTGAGTGGGCACACTGCCACATGAGCATAAAGGGCTGCAAGAAAAAGACAAGAATAAGCATCACAAGTATTTGTATGCATGACTGGTGGAAGACATCTGCCCTGAGTTTTCAGTCATGCACCTATAAAGCAGGCTTTTGGTTCCAGCAAAACAGGATTAGTGTTACACGTTATGTGCAGTATATAGTACGCCTCACATTTCTATTAATCTACACAAACCTTTATGTTTCTAATGTGTTAGCGCTGATTCTCTTCTAGATATACTCACTGAAACATCATATGATTCAATGAATAGAAACGCGCAGTCAAATACACTACAGTGTTGTGATAAAAAAAACATTCAGACCGAAAAGGATCTAATATCAAACAAGTAGCTGGCATATAAAATCTGTTCTATGTCTACTAGCAGATTATTCTCTATTCAGTCTCATGCAAATCCTCCAACGGATGGTATCTACTCTGAAAGGCATGTGAATTCAACAAGGCAACTAACGATGCTGCTACATTTTGGAATTACATCAAAACGTTGTGAATTCACAATACATATAAGAAACAAGCCATGGGATGTGTACGGCTTTGCTCAGAGATTGTGAAATCCTCTTCCACAAAGATATCTATCCTCAAAACAGGCCAAATTACAGTTGTAGCTGCACCACTGTCCAATAAAGCATGACCTATCTACTCCAAAAAACTAAGGACTACGGAAGGCATAAAAGTGTCCCCAATCTCAATAAAGTGGGTTTTCATGAGTATAAAGCAGGTAACATGGGACCATTCTGTATCTTTTCCTCTCATTCTATAGTCCTTTCCATTTGCAGGTGACTGAGATAACAAGCAAACAATAAGCAACAGAAATCGTGATGTACCCCATCCCACCATTTTGTGGATACTCTGGATACACAAATATAATATTGGGATTGGTGTGTCACTGGTCAATAAATTAGCTGTAGCAAACCTTGAATGTATTTATTCTTCTGAATACTAGTGGTTGCATCAGATATCACACTCTGTGATATAAAGTAAGGTGATCCATTTGAGGGAGAAATGCACTATAGCTCATTTATGAATTTAACCCACAGAACACTGTTTAAAAAACATAGCTGGTACTCTTTTCCATTCCTCTGGCACCAAGAGATACAAAACAAACCCACTTGCACATACTATCAGGCATTCCCTTGTCACAGACTCCTTTCTGGTTAAATTTATTCCACATATATTATTGAAACATTTTCTCTCTTTTTAAATGTATCAGTTAACTTATCATGAAAGGTATTGCACATTGGGTTGAGAATGGAAACCATGGCCTTCCATTACTCCACAGTGGAGGCAACAACTGGCTAAGGTTTTCCACCATGACCCTGCTCCATTTGTGTGCCAAATCGCTGATACAGAAGGACAGCCAAGGTGAGGAAAATATTCCAGTCTCCATGGCCACTCAGCTCTTAGACTGTCTAAGTGTGATGAATTGCTCTGAACTGTGATGGGGTTTCACTGTCGACACTAGCCATTAAACTGGCACTCAAAGATTAAAGACTGAATCTGCTAAGCCCTTTTAATAGAAACAGAAATGCACCTATTCATATTTGTATCTGGTCTGGAAAAATGAAGTATCTGTGCTTCTGGGCAAATATAACCCAGCCACTCGGTGTGATGCTCTGTGGTGGCTGAGACACAGATAGAGGCTGATAAGCCTTGTGGTTATGTCTGTAAGAGAAATGATATTAGAGAAGATGGATACCACAAACAGTGGACTGATATGATAATTTTCTAAATGAAAGAGTCTGCAGTACAATTCCTGTGCCATCAACTAGCTCAGGAATCTTAACCCCAAAATAAGACAACAATTTTCTTTTATTGTTAACAATTATTGCTTTAAGCAAGTAGCTATTAGAAGAAACAACTATTCCCAGACCAAAGAATCTTTAGGAAAACTGAAGGCATTGTGTAATTAGTATTTGCAAAGCTACATTATGACTGGGATAAATGCAAAGTGGCCACCATTTTTACTAAGCTTGAAGTAGAAGTTCAAACCACATCTTGGATTGTGATATATCATAATAAAAAAAGGTAACGAATGAGAATGAAAAATCAGGAATATGAATGCAGATAATCTTTAAAACATACTGTCTTTCCTCTTTCTAAAAAACAGCTTTATTTTCCTTGTAAAACCTTGATTAAAATAATTGTTGAATTTAAATTGTCAGAAGTATTCAAAATCATTGTTCTAAAACCATCATTTAAAAACAATCTTTCTAATTTTAAAAATATTGCTGGCAGTCTTCTGCAACTTAAAGCCGAAAGATGGAAATTGCAAGTGAAAATAATACATCTATTTCTAATACTTAATCTAGACACTATTTCCTCAATAAAAAGTGCAGTTAAAAGGAAAATTCCATCAAGGTTTAACACTTCCAGTGTCTAGGCCCTACTGAGACATAGATGGAGAATATTAGGATGAATGGGTGTTGTGAAGAGATACTGGCAGCAGCATTCTTAATTGAATGTGTTGTAAGTTTCAAGCCAATCCCATCACAGTTTCAGTACAGTTTGTTAGCATTTCCCACCATGAAAGGAAAGAGTCAAAAGTCATAAATAATTTAAAGAAAAGAACCAAACTGTTGTTAATATCACAATGAAGAGTAGCAGAAGTTTCCAAACGTTATTCGTACAACACTAAAATTATGGTCCCCATCCGGCATAAATCACCAACGATCCATTAAAGCCAATGAACATATACAGATTTATACCAGGTGAGGCTGTAGCTCAGTATTCATGAATTACAATAATTATCACAATATTTTAATTTGCTAGGTGCTTGAATAGAATTCAGACATGACAAGACACACAGACATTCGCATCTCCATTTGTCACTCACTGGGCCTGATTTTCCTCTCCATTACTCCAGTTTTATGCCAGGGCTTCTCTACATGGACAGTTAATGCACAACAAGCTGGGATGTAAATCTGCAGCACTCTAGTATGTCACAGAATAAGTCGCTGTGAGGACCCTGCTACCACGCACTAGAAGTTCCATAGTGCCCTCTGGCTTAGGTCATAGAGCAATACAGAACTATTACTTTGTCGTAGCAGGGTCCACACAGCCAGTTAGCACCCTTGTCAAGGCTGTATCCCCACTTTGAACTTTAGGGTTCAAATGTAGGGGCCTGCATGAAAACTTCTAAGCTTATCTACCAGCTTAGCTTTGGTCCGCTGCCACCATCACAAGAATTCCCTCCCTGGGAAGCCTTGAGAAACCTTTCACCAATTCCCTGGTGAACACAGACCCAAACCCCCTTGGATCTTAAAACAAGGAGAAATTAACCATCCCCCCTCCTTCCTCCCACCCTCCTTTCACCAACTCCTGGTGAATACAGATCCAAACCCCCTTGGATCTTAAAACAAGGAGAAATCAATCTGGTTCTTAAAAAAGAAGGCTTTTAATTAAAGAAAAAGGTAAAAATCATCTCTGTAAAATCAGTATGGAAAATAGCTTACAGGGTAATCAAACTTAAAGAGCTCAGAGGACCCCCCTCTGTCTTAGGTTCAAAGTACAGCAAACAAAGATACACACTCTGGTAAAAAGGTACATTTACAAGTTGAGAAAACAAAGTAAATCTAAGACGCCTTGCCTGTCTTTTACTTACTAGTTTGAAATAGGAGAGACTTGTTTAGAAAGATGGGGAGAACCTGGATTGATGTCTGGTCCCTCTCAGTCCCAAGAGCGAACCACCCCTTAAAACAAAGAGCACACACAAAAGCCTTTCCCCCCCCCCAAGATTTGAAAGTATCTTGCCCCCTTATTGGTCCTTCAGGTCAGGTGTCAGCCAGGTTACCCGAGCCTCTTAACCCTTTACAGGTAAAAGGATTTTGAGTCTCTGTACACAGAGAGTTGTTACCCTTCCCTTAATAGTTATGACAACCCTGCATCCTAGAGCATTGCAGATTTACACCCCAGCTTGCTGAACACTAAACTCTCCATAAAGCCATGCCCCCAGAGTAATGCCATTGAATTCAATGGAGCTATGCTGACTTACACCAGCTGAATATATGGCCTATTGCACCTAGGGATCTGAAATCTGTGCACTTTATAACATATGAATTTGTATTTTAGTTAGCAAGATGTGTTAAGAAGTTTTGACTTTGACTAATGAGGCCAGGACTACATAAAGAGGTAAGTAAAATTTAGTTTTGACCACTGCATTTTTTTTTCTAAACAATAAAAAATATTAGAGATAGTTCAAGCTGCAATGTTCCGGTCTGTAGCCAAACTTTTGCAAAGTCTGAGGACATGTAGAAATGAGGTTTTGGTTCAAGCACATCTCTCTCAAATTAAAAAACAGTGAAAGTGAATGCATCAAATAACAGCAAAGGCCACTTCTATAATATATGATAATAGATGTCAGTGTCAGATTTATAATCAATTGGAAAAGACCCTTCATTATAGTAGCATTATGTATTATTTAAGCAATAATCCAAGTCAAACACTGTACAGTTACAGATACAACATGGGAAAGAACCATCAGCAACTGTGCTCATAAGCACAACGTTTATATGCAGTAACTGATATTTAGCCATTATCTATGAAATTTTCATTTCCCCTAGTAAGTACAGCTTTCCAAGGTGAAAATGGTGAAATTCTGCCTTCTTGGCAAAATCATGAATATTTATAAATTTTCTCTAAAATGTTGCAATGGAATGACACCTCTGTGCTGCAAAAACTGTCTTTAAAAATCAAACAGCGGGGAAAAGAAAATGAAAATGTTTTATTATTAATAATGATAACAATTTTGTTGATGATAATTATATTAGATAGTGCTGCTTCCAGAGCTGACAGTGCTCATTACCTCTAGGATTTGCTTATCACCTTCCAGGATTGAGCACATACTGCACAATTCCTTGATAAAGTGATTTGAAGTACAAGACCTAACTGCCCAGCCAGGAGTATTAACATGAAACAGAATGTATATATAAAAATTAAAAGATAGTCTGAGTCATTCATTTCTGTTTATTAAAGATAATGACATTAACGACATCCTGATACATTTCACGTATCTTATATTATCTCTTGCTAGTTTTCCTTGCCCTGAGAGAGCACATAGAATACAAAAATAGGTATTTGCATTCATCTGGCTGCCAAATAATTTTGCCAGTGTAGCGAAAACCTCTTTTAGAGGCAGTTTCTAGAGATAACTGTGGTATATGCTACTGAACAAAACCCAACTAGACGACAAAATCCAGGCAAAGATGGAAAGGAGAAAAGAAAAAAGCTAAATATCTTATTTTCCTTTAAAAATTGCCATTAACTCTTTGAGCTAGATAATATAGCATAATAAGGGAATCTCTTGTACACTTAATTCAAGGAAGCAATGTACATGGCTATAAGCCACTCATTATTCTATGTCAGAAAGGTGAATTTTAACAATGTAAGCTGACATTTTCTTTCCCTTTATTACTGAATTAGAGATAAGACAACAGTGGGCCTTCTAAATAACCTTCTGCCACTGTGCTAAATTGACCAGTGTAGCCACAGGCATAGCTTTAACTTGGAAACTGACATGAAGGGAAAAAATGGATCTTTCCCCCTCATAATGGCTTTGCAGTCAAGCTTTAGTTAGCACTAAAATATAAGAGAGAGTCTGCATTAGGAAAGCTAGTCCTAAATTGTTGGGATATTTTTAAATATCAAAAGACAAGCTAAAAAGCCATTATTTATACAGTAGTTTCTTCCTCTTCTTTTTACTCATACACTATAGATTGCTTACATAATGCTTGGAATCTCAGCTACAATGGTGACAGGGTCATATAAAACCCTAGATTGCATGAAAGAAAAGCGCCTTTTTGTGCTTTCGTGACCCTGTTTATTAATTATCACCTTCATTACATAGGCTTATATCTGCTAACTGTAACCTAGTGGAATAGGAGTACTCAAGAGTAAAGCAAGCAGGATTTGGCAAATAATTACAGTTATGCAACCATTTTAAAATGCAGCCCATTCTGTGCTCTAATCATTGAACCAGATTAGCCTGCTTTAAATGAATAAAAACAGTTGTGCAGTAATACTTACTTTACTAAAAATACATAATATTATATATATATTTATTTTACACCAACATCCATTTGAGGAGCTAGGAGCATTTAGAAAAGCGAATAGCATTATTCCCAGTTTACAGATGGGTAAACTGAGAATCAGGGAAGTGAAGTGATATGCCAGTGTAACACTGCAAGCCAGTAGCAAAGTCTGGAAGAGTACCCGGGTTACCTGAATTCCAGTCCCCCAAAACCTCTAGGCCATGCTTCCTCAGACAGTAATTTGAGTATCCTAAATTGGGTGTGCCTTGCTGAAATTTTATCCACATCTCTCTGCTACTTTACATCACAGAGATAACCTGCCACTTTCCACATTCAGTTATTATTATGTATCAAATTTCAAAGGAGTGCTATGCACTTTGCAGATAGGCAAAAAAATATTTGGTCTCTGCCTCAAAGAATTTATAATGCAGCTACTGCCAAATATGGATATACTGGACAAATAGCACATAGAGAGAGAATCCTTTTAGTTGAGACAACCCAGGGCATGGTCTTTTGACCAAATTATGCAGATTCCCTGATAACCAGAAGACACTACTATAAATACACTTGAGATAGACTGAGGTGGTTACAAAACATTGTCATGCGGGTTTACAACATATGCATGCAGCATTACAACATTGTAACAAATGCCACAGAAGTAACCTAACTTCCCTTACCAGAAGAAATTTCATATGATGTATCCCTGCACATGTACAAGACACACTGAAATACATACATGGAAAGTAAGACATAAGACTAGGATTCTTATATGTGTTTCCATCATCCTACAGTCCATATATAAGCCGGATGCTCTGCTGATTTAAAACAAGATAATGCCATTGACTTCACTTACCATTTGAGGGTCTATCAGTAAGTGTAGCTGGACTATCATTATGCATAGCAAACATATATCTCGTAATTCTGTATAAAAATGTTATATATTAATTTAATTTTAGAAGGTTTGGGGCCACATCAACAGACACAGCTTAAGGGTTTTAAGCCCTTTTAATGTATCTAGCTGCTGTGCCCACGCTCTTGTTTCCATTGTAAATGTTTTTTGAAGCTCTTTAGCTTCACTGTATTGTTCCAGAATGAATCACTTTGATCTGACATATCTAGGGAGATAAAAGAAATTGCTTTATATTTATTACCATGGTGATCGCGGACCTAGTCCTATCACCTAGCTATTGCCATGGCTGTGTCAAAGGTCTTGTCTCTATTTATTGCAAGTTTTAAACAGCATTGTTTGTTCATTCATTATCTGCTTAAATCCCATATTATTGCCTGAAGAAATTCCATACTTAGATACTGAAAATATCCCTACATTCCCTTAAAACATTTAAAACAACAAAGCCAGATTCTGAGGTAGTGTAAATCTGTGCAGTTCCATTGAAATCAATGTGGCTACACCAATTTACATCAAATGAGGATCCGGGCTTCAATGTCTATGTCATTCACATTTAAATTAATGCAGAAGCACTTCCACTGCATGGAACGGGAAAGAATCTAAAATATTTCTTAATGATATCTGACAGTATTCAATTATACTGATAAAAATAAAAGGCTCAACATCTGGAAGACTATGGTAGCTTCACAGTCAAAGAAGCTGTGCTTGATTCAACAGCTGGTATCCCAAAAGGTAATAGAAAGAAGGCAGCATGAGGCCTTGGGTCAAAGTTTGAGGCAGAATACTGTTGTTCCTTACATTCTGAATTACAGTGCCAGCTGTGTTCTGGATAGCGACATCATGGTGACTCCTAGAGCAGCATACTTACTGTACCCAATTCTAGATTGCCTTCTACCTAGACAGTCACTTACATTTGTGCAAAGTGGATGTAAAATACTATCTTCCCATTCAATACTCACTCTGCACTGACTATCACAGTTAAAAGGAACTGGAGCTTGTCTATCATCAGACCTATTAAATTTGTTTATATATTTACCTAGGCATCTACCCTAAAGGTGGAGCTCCTCAATTCACTAAATCAATCCAGCCTATAGGATGAAAGGGAGCCCAAATAAGATTATATATAAATAAAAGAAGATCTGGGGTAAAATAACCTCCATGGAAAGTAATTTCATCAGCAGCAACATGTTGCTTTATTATTATTTTTCAATTGGCACCTGTGGGATTTGCTTTATTGATCCCAGTTCTCCAATCACAGCTACACCTTGAGTACTTTTTCTGGGCTTGAAATAATTGTCCGTGCTGCTGCAGCACTGACTGATGAATTAGATACCATAATGACCAGTTTCAGGAAGTCTGAGCTCTCCCTTTTCTTAGGATCAATACAGCTTATATGCGTAAACTTAAAAAAGAAAAGTATTTCTATTGTGTTGATTTAGTAATTTGTCCACAATACAAGAAAGAAGCTATTGGAAAACTGTAACATTGCTCAGTACAAAGGAAAAAAAAACAAGCAAAATATGTTAATTGAAGCAAAATAAATAAATAAATCTTTTGTTGACCAATGACTGCTACAAAACTTAACTGAGTGCTAGAGACTTTTCAGATAAATTATTTGCTGTTCAGACAAATTATTATTATTGGAAATGCACCAAATGCACTACCGGAAGGCACTCACATCCTACAGTAATAAGCACAATATAAAAATTTACATAGAATAAAACTGAAAGCCATCAGACTTTATTTAGTTTTCTGCTACCATAGACATTTCTGTGTTTTCCAGTTTAAAAGGCCATCAAGTGGTAACTTAGCAAGTAAATATTAAGTAGAAATACAAAAATAAAATGGGCACAGTCAGGGCCGGCTCCAGCTTTTTTGCCACCCCAAGCAGCGAAGAAAAAAAAAAAAAAAGATAAAGCCGCGATTGGCGACACTTCAGCGGCAGCTCTACCGTGCCACTTCATTCTTCAGCGGCAATTCGGCGGCCGGTCCTTCCCTCCGAGAGGGACTGAGGGACCCGTCGACAAATTGCCCCTGAAGACCCGGGCATGCCGCCCCTTTCCATTGGCCGCCCCAAGCACCTGCTTTCTGCACTGGTGCCTGGAGCCAGCCCTAGGCACAGTACAAACACGTGTCGTTCTGGAATGAGGTAACTACTAACAAATTGTTTTTCTGCTTATATCTAATATTTCTTCTGATGGTATCTGTGTTGGGATATACAAATCGCACACCAGCATAAAAGAGGTTCAGAAACTGCTTTGGGCTAGAGTGGCCCTGTCCCTCTGCACCTGCAAATCATGCCAGGATGGGAGGAGGACTTAAAAGGAAGGAACTCCACTCAGGTGAGTGCAACCTTGGGAAGGGAATAGTTGAGTCCCCAGCTCCCGGAGGTCTGATCGCTAATAAAGCCACCGCCTTTGCAGAAAGGAGAACATGGAACCAGTGGACTAAGTAGGGAAAGAGACTGAGACTTATACCAAAGATCCGGTGGTCTCTAGGTGGACTGCAATACTTGCAAGGTGCTATGTATAAGAGAGGCCAATTTCCTTACTGCATGATCCTTTATGCGATATTTAACCTTGTTTGCTGACTGTGGACTGTTTTGTTTGTTTTACCTGGGACCCTGAGAGGGGAAGAAACAGCCAGAAGGCCTCAGCCAGAGGGTCACACACAGACTGACAATGCCCTGCAGTGCCCGTGGGGTGAGGAGGGGGGGGCGGTAATTGGAGCCACACACATGTACTCCTCATGTAGCTTCTGGAGGGGGGGCTCTGCCAAAGACAGATTCATTACAGTATCTTATACACTATTCTTTACAGTTTCAAAGAGAGAGACGTTAGGTGCAGTCACACATGGTTATAAAAGGAATCTCAACTTCTCCTTCTGTTACAATACACCTGTCTCAAACCCCAATTCTAGAGTTCAAATTAGAGTCCTCCAAATGTCTCTCTTCTGATCAAAGACTTTGCATTTATGAGCATGAGCTTTCTTCCAAAATAGCTTCATAAATATTAATTAAGCCACATAATACCCCTTGGGAGAGAAATAAGTTAGGGGTCTTTTCCCCCCTCCTTCTATTCCCTCATTATTATTTTTTAAATTGACTTTCACTGGAATTGTGGGTGTTCCACACCTCTAAAAAACAGGCCCTACAGTCTAGAGTTAAGCACCCAAAAATTAAAGGCCCTGTTGAGTCTCATTGAGCCATAGGACTACTCAATGTGCATAAGGCTAGATAAAAAAAGTTCCTAGTGGAAAGTTGTCCTCACAGATGACACCATAGCCAATGACCCTCTTGCAGGCAGCATGGACGTAGAGTCAAGAAATGAATAGGGGCAAATTTTCTCATGCCTACAGGTGGTACCTCTATGCTGGGACTGGAGCAGACTCCATGTAGGTCTGTTTGCATCCCACGTTGTATAGCAACTGAAATGTATATAAAAATATTCCTCCAGTCTCCAATGTTGTTGATCCAGCTCTTTTTCCATGTAAAGCTTAAACGCTGTACATGTAGCAATGGGACAGGTTCTAGGACCATACCACAAAAGACAGAAGTCTTTTGCTGACTCATAGTGATACCAGGTGCTAAGACCCCACACAGAGATTCACAATGATTCCTGTTGATTATCCCTGGCAGCCAGACCAAGTAAGTTGTGTTAGCGTAAACCCTGGACTATAACAACACCTTGTCCTCTCTCTGAAGCAAAAAAGAACTCGGGCAGAGACAAAGGGGTCCTACAGGGAAAATCCTACAGAACAGACAGCTTCAGAAAAAAAGCTGAGACTGAGATTTATGTTTTACTTTGTTGCAATTTAAAATATCAACAGAGAACCCCCCAGCTAAGTCTGGACCAGATCCAGCAGTTTAGCTGAAACTACAAACTAATTTCATACGGATCATCAAACAGCCACTTTGGACAGTACTGATCTAAGCTGGATTTGAAGGACGATTTAGAGGTGAAAGGATATATATCACAAACTGAGACACCTCGCCTCTCCCCCCCACCTCCCCAATAAATGTATTCTGAGAGTTAAATATCAGCTATCAATACTGTCCCACCTAATCAAACTGGACATAATCCTTCAAATTATGAGAGAAAAAATATGGAATGAATTCTTGATAAAACCAATGTATAGATAATCCTGGAAATAAGAGAGAACTTGAAACAGACAACTGCAGGAACAGAAAGACTGCCACATTAAATATATGTGCAATGTTTTTTATTGTATTTATTTAGATTTCAATAACAACTTTTAAAAGGTCCCGGGCCAAGCCTCTAGCACCCCCAGTCAAACCTCAGGAGCATTAAAATAATCAATATAGGAACTCAGCCACCTACAAAAACCCTTTATGGGATGCACACCTACAAAAACCCTTTATGGGATGCACACCTACAAAAACCCTCAGTCCGCTTAAAAAACCTGATCATTCTAAATGTCTTTTTCAGCATGCTCTGATAGCCATCAAATTTGGGTTACTTCAGTTCAAGATGGGGAGCAAATTCCAGAGTCTCCGAGCCCTTGCAACGAGTGCCTTGCCAGCTGCTCTCTCTCGCGCACACACTTTTTTTTTTTTAAATGAAGGTGGGGATCCAGCTTAAGCACCTAGCTGTAGTAGCAAGGCATGTGGTGAGAGGTAATCCCTCAGGTAGGCTGGTCCCATGCCATTAATGGCTTTACAGACCAGAGCCAACACCTTAAACTCTACTTGGAGACCAGTTGTTCAATGTAGCTGAATTGCAATTGCTGCAGGAACCATAACTTTGAATTTCTTGATTGTTTTCAATTTTAATTTTCACCCACAATGTTGCACTAACAAGGTTTGGCTTTGGAGTTTTATTCATTTGATTTTATTTATTTTTAACATTAAAGATAAGATCTGTGACTGCACATTGAACACTACAGGACAGATCCTTCGCTCGGTCGTACTGGCATCACTTCCAGCTGTGTGATTTATGAGGTCTACTCCATGGCACACTCTTAAAAATGTAATGCAGACTCATGTCCCATCCATGACTAGTTCACATTTTTCAAAGACTACTTTATTAATCTATTCAATTCTCCAAAGCCCCTTTCTTTCTTGAACTGCCAGAATCCTATTCTTGGAGAAATGGAGGCTCTTCAGAATCCCACTGATCCTGAGAGATCTCCCAAAAGGAATATGGTTTAAGCAAAAATACTGACATTTTTCTTCAAATGAAAATGTTCACATTCTGCTTTCTGAGAAAAGCAGATCTGAAGGCAACTCAGTGAGTATAAATTATAATTTACCTCAGAAGGAATAACTTATGCTCCCAAGCCACGTTAAGTATGTAGCCAAGAAGGAGCTGTCTGACTATATGAAGTTTTACACATTTTTCAACTAATTTAGATATCCAATGCAAAATTTAGCACTCCAGGGACATCATAAAGATTTGTGGCACTCTCTAGCGGGCTTTGGGTTCATAAACCAATGAATGGATTACATTGATCCATAAATGTATTCCTTTCATCTATGACAGATACAATCTTCATTTTACTGAAGTGCTTCAGAGAGCAATAAAAGAGAATAAGGGAGGTGCATTTCATGGCAGGAGGTATAGCTCTGTCAATGAAACAAAAAGCAAGCCACACAATGGCCTTCCATGACTTAAAACTCTGACCATTTTACACAGAAATATTGCTCAGGAAACTGGCCACAGCAAATCCATACAGATTTTAATTTGTGCTGTTCTCTTGTATAGATCCACCAAAAACTGCAAGGAATAGAATTCAGCCCCAAATATTTAACAAAGAAAATTCAAAGGAGTTAGTCACGATTGTAAAAAAATGAGTGAAAAGTGGTTTCAAGTATTGATTCCGTCCTGGAGTTCTCTTACCAACTTTTGCAAACCATAGATAATTACAATGTGCTGTTTTGGTTTGTAACTGTTTTCTCCCTTGTTGCTCATTAAAAGATAAACAGATGTTAGATCTAATTTACTGACTATACAAGGGAAACAGTAACATTAATTGTACACAAAGTGCTTTTAAACACATGAAGTAAACAAACTGAAAAGAAAGAAAAGAAAAGAAAAATATTTTCCTCCTCTTTTATCTTTCAGTTACACTAACCTTAGGAGTTACTTGTAATGATACTGGGCAAAAATTTCACAGATAGAAGAGTGGTTTTAACTGTTCTATTTAACAGACACTGAAAAATCACGAAACAGCAATTTAGATTTCTGTTTACTCTCTGTTGTTTGTAAGATTCTCTTAAGACTCCTGAAAATGAAATTAATTTCCCTTCTAATTTTGTCACCTATGTTTTGGCAGTTTCCCGTGGATTTTCCCACCCGCCACACTGTGTTTCTTATGGAGCAGAATCCATGAACAGTTGCAGTTCCATCCTTACATTTGTAGCTAAAACATGTTTTTAATCTGAAACCCAAGATTTCAGTTGATGAATATGGGGGGGGGGGGGGGGGGAGGGAAGTATCACACAAGCAACACTCTTTTTACCTCGCCCGCATTAGGACACTATTGTGATGTTGATCGATATTAATTTCACAGTATCTATGTAATTACTTGAGATTCCTGAAATATCCCACAATGGGCCACATTAAGGAGGCCATGGTTATTATAAGAAACAGCAACATGTGGTTGTGGGAATCTAAGGTGAAACAAGTTAATAGCTTCCCATTATCTGCTGATAATGCTGTCACCACACTGTATGTGAGAATAAATGACATGACAAGGCACTAAATGAAATAACTGATAATGTATGTGAGGAAGCAAATAACTACAGATGGGAGTTCTAAAATGTATTTATCACTATCTAAAAAAAAAAATCACCTCCTTCTAGCTGGAAAATACAAACTTCAGACAGTTCTTTGGTAAAGTGTATGTTGAAAAAAAAATCTATTCAGATGTGATGCTTTGAAACCCACGCTTAACTATCTGTATGTGTGTGGGGGGGAGAAAACTAAAGTATACTATTAGGGCTGTCAAGCGATTAAAAAAATTAATTGCGATTAATTGCACTGTTAATAATAAAATACCATTTATTTAAATATTTTTGGATGTTTTCTACATTTTCAAATATATTGATTTAAATTACAACACAGACTACAAAGTATACCGTGCTCACTTTATATTTATTTTTGATCACAAGTATTTGCACTGTAAAAAAAACAACAGAATAGTATTTTTCAATTCACCTGATACAAGTACTGTAGTGCAAACTCTTTATCAGGAAAGTTGAATTTACAAACGTAGAATTATGCACAAAAAACTGCATTCAAAAATAAAACAATGTTAAACTTTAGAGCCTGCAAGTCCACTCAGTCCTACTTCTTGTTCAGCCAATCGCTCAGACAAACAAGTTTGTTTACATTTGCAGGAGATAATGCTGCCTGCTTCTTGTTTACAATGTCACCTGACAGTGAGAACAGGAGTATTTACAATATATTTACATGCCAGATGCACTAAAGATTCACATGTCCCTTCATGCTTCAACCACCATTCCAGGGGACATGCGTCCGTGCTGATGATGGATTCTGCTCAGTAAGAATCCAAAGCAGTGTGGACCGTCACATGTTCATTTTCATTATCTGAGTCAGATGCCACCAGCAGAAGATTGATTTTCTTTTTTTGGTGGTTCGGGTTCTGTAGTTTCCACATTGGAGTGTTGCTCTTTTAAGTCTTCTGAAAGCATGCTCTACACCTTATCCCTCTCACATTTTGGATGGCACTTCAGATTCTTAAACCTTGGGTCGAGTTCTGTAGCTATGTTTAGAAATCTCACATTGGTACCTTATTTGCGTTTTGTCAAATCTGCAGTGAAAGTGTTCTTAAAATGAACAATATGTGCTGGGTCATCATCCTAGACTGCTATAACAGGAAATATATGGCAGAATGAGGGTAAAACAGAGGAGGGGACATACAATTCTTCCCCAAGGAGTTCAGCCACAAATTCAATTAACACATTCTTTTTTTTAATGAGCGTCTTCAGCATGGAAGCATGTCCTCTGGAATGATGGCCGAAGCATGGAAAGGGCATACGAATGTTTAGCATATCTGGCATGTAAATACCTTGCAATGCCGGCTACAAAAGTGCCATGCAAATGCCTGTTCTCACTTTCTGGTGATATTGTAAATAAGAAGAGAGCAGCATTATCTTCTGTAAATGCAAACAAACTTGTTTTTCTTAGGAATTGGTAGAACAAGAAGTAGGACCGAGTGGACATGTAGGCTCTGAAGTTTTACATTGTTTTGTTTTTGAGTGCAGTTATGTAACCAAAAAAAATCTACATTTGTAAGTTGTACTTTCACGACAAAAAGATTGCACTACAGTACTTGTATGAGGTGAATTGAAAAATACTATTTATTTTATCATTTTTACAGTGCAAATATTTGTAATAAAAAGTAATATACATTTTTATTTCAATTACAACACAGAATACAATCTATATGAAAATGTAGAAAAACATCCAAAATATTTAATACATTTCAATTGATTTTCTATTGTTTAACCGTGCAATTGAAACGGCGATTAATCACGATTATTTTTTTGAGTAAACAAACATGAACAGCGTTAACGGAGATGAAACCAACAGAGTTCTATTGAAATCACTGAACAAAAACACAAATTTAATAGAGTGATTTTTGCTATATTTTTTAAAACCTTTGAAATAGAATTTGATAGCATCAATAAAATTTTGTATTAAATGCTTTAGGATGGTTCAAAAATTCTATAGAAAATCTACAATTCCTCTATTATATTCTATATGAGTTTTTTTTTTAAAGGTTTTATTTTGTTTTAATCAAAGATGACTACGCGTTTATACACATTCCTCTAGTACAGAAAATGCCAGCAGTGGAACTACAGCAGAGTACATGTTATTTTTACTCAGTGTTTATTAAACATTACACAAAACACTAAGGAATTCAATCCCCGCCCTGAGCAGATTATAATGTACACAAGATAAATTGCACTGGAAGACTTAGAGTCTGGCTCTTCAATTTAGAACATTTTCATTCTACTATCAATAAGTTTTGACATTTTGAAATGACCTTAGTCAGATTAATGTCAAAACCTGTAGTATATTATCAAATATATAGAAGGTAAATAAGCTTACAAAACAGTAAATTACTTAGATTGTAATGCTTCAAATCAGAGATCATCTTTTTCTTGTGATGCCTAGCACAATGGGGCTTTGGTCCCTCATTGGGATCTTAGGTGGTACTAAAATATAAACAAACAACAACATAGTCCATTAAAAATGCCTCCTTTTAATTTGAATGAAGGTTGAGGATATTTATTATTAGTTATTATTTGTATTACACTAGCATTTACAATGTTCTAAGGGCTTTCCAAGCATATAGTAAAACTCAGTCTTTGATCCCAATCCTAGCCCCAATCCTGGGTCAAAAGGCCTTAAACCCATTATTAATTATTATCATTATGTGTTGAAGTTAAATATTAATGTTTACGAGAGTTCAGTACTATAATTATATAAATATCAATCATTAGAAATCCTGGAAATTCACTGGTAAGGTTAATCAGTTGACAATGTGTTTGTCCACAGGGTCTAGCTCCAAAAAGTTGGGTCTGGAAGTGAGTATTTGTATTTGCCTCCTCCTAAGTATTTCCTAGGAAACACACTGAACTTTGTTTATCCCCAAAGTTCCTTCTTGTCTCGCACAAAATAGTCCTTTGAAGCTCATAACACTTCCCAAGGTTTACATTCATCATGCCTTACCCCACAGAGAAATTACATACAATTCTGCAATAATACAGTAAAAGCTGTTCCTGCAATAGCCTTGAAATATCCTGCAATATCCTGATTGAATTAACATTAAGTAGCTTTAGAATCCATTGTATTAAAAATGCAAAGTTTATATGCAGTAAAAGCTGTTTTATCCAGCACTTCACCACCTGGAAAACTCTATAAGCTGGCATTTCTCATCTTCATTGAAATTCCGGGTTATAGTCCGGTTGGCACAGGGCCCACGGGCGGTTGGGACATGGGAACGGGTACGGGTCATGGGCAGGGGCTCCTGGTGCTGGATCTGGGGGCCGCTCACCTCGGGCGGCTCCCCACAAGTGGCAACCTGTCCCAGCCGCTCCTAGGGGGAGGCACGGCACACAGCTCTGCGTGTTGCCTCCGCCTGCAGGTGCTGCCCCCACAGCTCCTAGTGGCTGCGATTCCCAGCCTATGGGATCTGTGGAGCTAGTGCTCAGGGTGGGGGCAGCGTGCGGAGCCACCTGCTGCGCCTCTGCCTAGGAGCAGCCAGGGCAGGTAGCCACTTGTGGGCAGCCACCTGAGGTGAGCGCCCCCCGGATCCAGCACCCTGCACACCCTCCCGTGCCCTAATCCACTGCCCTGAGCCCCCTCTGCACCCCAACTCCCTCCCAGAGCCCGTGCCCCGCACCCCCTCCGTGCCCAACCCCCGCCCCACACCTCCTCCCACATCCAAACTCCCTCCCTCTTAGTTAACTGGCATTTTTCACTTACCGGCACCCCCCATACTCCCAACATACCAGATAAAAACTGGCATATCTGTCACAGATAATACTGTGAGAGACATGTTTAAACCTCATTATTAAAGGTGTGGTAGCCACTTGTGCTGTCATCGAGTGTTGCTGCTATAACATCTGCCCTAGGTCTTCTATTGTGAACTTCTTGAACCCTACAGGTGCCCGTCTAAGTAGCTGAGAAGAGCCAAAACACTGTCTTACCAAAACCGATTTGCAAACACTTGCAAAAAGTATTGCTCTTAAGACAGAGTTGTCTCCTAGCATCCAGACTGACCCTTAACATTGATTAATTCACTCCATCTCAGGATTATTCCACCTCTGTTTAGAATTAATTACCAGATTTTCTCTCTCTTATCTTTTCTTCAAGCCTCTCAGCAACATCAGACTCCCGCTCCTTGTTAATACTCAAAAGCAGGGCCGGGTCCAGGCACCAGCCTACCAAGCATGTGCTTGGGGCGGCACCTGGAGGGGGGCGGCACTCAGGGCCGAGAGCGGGGCCGCTACTGGGCTCGCCGCCCTCCCCCGGCCCTCCAGCTGGCCGGGGAGAGCGGGGCCGCAGCTGGGCTTTCTGCCCTCCTCCCGGCGCTCTGGCCGGTCGGGGAGAGCGGGGCCCCGGACGGGCTCTCCGCCCTCCTCCCGGCGCTCCGGCCGGTCGGGGAGAGAAGAGCCGTGGCGGGCTCTCCGCCCTCCTCCCGGTGCTCCTGCCGCCGGGGAGAGCGGAGCCGCGGCCGGGCTCGGTGCCCTCCCCTGCCGCACTCCCCGCCAGGGGGCGACTTTTTTGCCTGGGGCGGCAAAAAAGCCAGAGCCGGCCCTGCCTACTTTTACTGCCTGTCTACTCCATGCTCCTTGTTTTATGCAAATAGGAACAAGAAACCAAGGAAGGCTAAGGGTTTTCTGATTCCTGAATGTGAGCATATTGGGCCAAATCCATTCCTGGTGCAAATGCACTGAAATCAGTGAAGTTACACTAGGGTTGAATTTAACCATTACTATTATTACTACAGTGATTTCTCCGTTGGACTTTTGTCTCATCCCTCCTTTTGGACTACTAACTCTTCATTACAACCATCAGCATTTACACCTTGAGAAGAAATGCTCTGGAGGTCTCAAATACTTGGAAATCCCCACTATTTTCTCTTTAAGTGTAGCAATATTCTGTTGGACATAGAAATATCAAAAAGGGGGTGGGGAGAAAGGACAGCAGAAAAATGTGCAACAGGAATGAATACTAGGTTGCACTCTCTCTCTTTCTCTCATGGGAGACCAGACAAATATTGTCACGATTTCTTTCTGTCACACACTGAACCTGCTGAAACTTTACTGCTATAGTTATAAATAACTTTGATGTTGGGAGCAGATGGGCTGTGAGGTAAGCACCTCCACAGTTTAAATTATGCATTACCCCATGAAGTGGCAGAACTAGTTTTTTTTTTTTTTTTTTTTTTTTAAACTTATTCTTCCCCCTCCCCCCCCCCATGCTACATACAGCATTTTCATCAGGCATTTTTGGTTGTGGAAAATATACAGTGTACTCTCTTCTGAACAGGGAAATTACAGCTTCCTCTGTCACAGGAGGGGCTAGTAGAAACCAGTCATAAACTTGTAGATTCAGCAGCCTGTGTATATATTCAACAGTCACATTCTTCAGCAGCTGACAGCAACATAGGACCATACAATAAAAATGCTTTACTGGTGAAAATGATTACTAGTCATGAACAAAACCACTCTGTAACACCATGTGATTGGTGTCTTGACATTTCCCAAATCACTACTCTCCATAAGCTCCCAATGATTCACAAAATCAATGGCTACTGGCAGGACAATACTTTATAGAGGTGACAGGCAACAGGCAGTGTAACAATATCCATTTGAACCTATGTGGCACTGTAGGTGATATTATTGTATTTTTAAGCACAGCTGGCCCTCAAATAAGTATGCATGGAGCTGTACAGATAAATAAATGGCTCAAACCTTGACCCAAGGAGATTAGATTCTCAGTGCAGACATAGCACTGAGTGATAACAAATCAAAAGGAGATTGGGGCTAGAGAGATTAAGGGTTACTAAATATATATGATGACTTGATTACTTCATTTTGTTATGTACTTGATGGCCCCACATGGAGAGGACATATATTTCCTATAGTTAGTCAGCATGCCACTTTTTATATATGTTTCATATATTAAAGCCTGCGAATATATGAAAGAAACCACTTTTCTATTCATCCATATAACAGCTAATATGCAATCTTATACAAGCCCATTAAATGAAGCATGTGTTACTTAGAGAACATTCTCTGATAAGGTTTATATACTGTTGTTCCATGTGGGTTTATAATTATATCTATTTATAGCAATATGGCTTTTGGTAAATAAATCAGGGTGTATTGTTGGGCATGAAAAGCAAATAAGATAGGTAGAAGTGTACTGCAGAAAGTAAGAATGAGTGGAAGAAGAGGCAAGTACAAGAGGTAGTGTGATAGAAAAGGAGAGGAAATAATGAGATAGAGAGAGGATGGAGCCAGGGAACAGAAGAAGACAAGGAGGTGAGATTGGAGAGATATGGTAATGCTAGTAAAGGCAGATTGGCAGTAACAAGCTGTGATATCCTTGGGCTCTGTGGAGGGCTATATAGACCCCACATGGCAGGAGACACTAAAAGGTTAATGAAGAGAACCATCATTTCCCCAGCTGCAGCTGAATGACTGGTTAGCAACAGCTGGGATAACCCAAATGGAGTTGGCTGGCTCTCTGGCTCTCCAATAGCCATTGTGGAGGAGCTCCACAGCACTGGAGGGGGAAAAGCTACCCAGAGAGACTAACTTCCAGACAGAAGGATCCAGGGAAGATTTTCATACAGAAGATGTTTGCAAAGGCCTTTGGTAGGAAGCAGCCAGGGAGACAGCAGAAAACTTAAATTCACAGTCCTTGACAGCCTAACACAGGACCCCTGGGCTGGGACCCAGAGGAAAGGGCAGTCCCCCTATTCTGAAGGGGGACAGACTGCTGAAGCCCCAGATTCAGGCTTGTGATCACAACCTATGACTACTAGACTTTATTTTTGCCCTATTTTGACTTCCTTTTGTTCTTTCCCTGATGGAGAAAGGAGAGGGAGATATCAGGTCTTGGGATTAGTGGTTAGAGGCCTATCACAGGGCCCTTAGAGCCTGGCAGTGAGACCACCTTGTTACCATGAAAGGGGAGAAGCATAAATGACCCAGCTGGAGGGCTGGAATAGTATAGAGAAGCCAAGAGCTATATGCCACACTTCTGAAAGTATACCAAAAGGGAAACTGAGACAGGGCTGTCATTATCAAACACTCAGCACAAGGGACTGCATTAAAGGGAGACAGATTCGCCCACAGGCTCCAAACATTCCTTTTTTGCAACACAATCTGACACTTCAATAGACATTATGTTGAGAACAACTCAGCACCTCAACACCTGGACATAAAGGCTTAGCACATTAAGATGCTTTGATAATTTCTGAAACTGAGCCCCATTGCCCTCTGGTATCCTTTGAAAGAGCCATGTCCTTTTCTTGTTTTTGTCTTCATTTATATCCATAGTTTATGCCTGAAATGTTAAAAGTTCTATGCAATAGTTTAGAGTGTTTGTATTGATCTGATCATATAATTCATACAGCAAAGTCTGCTGGAGCAAAACTCAATACATTTATTAATCATAGTAACATTTATATTTTGTGAAGTTGTATAATCTATCTTCCTAACAGAAATGAAACTAGATGGATATCAGAAAACCATATCTTTTCATAAATAATATTCTGAGCAATGAACCACCCCTTACACGGGCTCAGATCTCGAAAGTGTACAGTCTGTGTGTTGCAGAAATTGATGCTGAACATTTATTCGGTGGGCTCTTCCATGAGAGTCATTATTTAATTAATGCTGACATATGGGTGCCGATCCTCACATACAGACTCAGAAGGGACCCTTCACTCATCGCAACACTCCCATTTGCCCTCCAGACTCAGTGAAAGGTGTTCAGTGCTGTGAGAAAGAATGGAGACTGGATAGGTTGAGGGAAGGCCTGTGTGGGGCTGGGATGACAGAGATTGCCCCTCCCTGGCCTGCAGAACCTAGGCCAAAAACAAATCCAAAGGAACAACCCAGGCTGCATTGTCTTTTCCATGGAGACCTCCTGCTCCCATCACAGTTCAAGGCAATTGCACCTATATTCCCCCTCCGTGGTTCAGCAAAGACACACACTCTTAGGCTCTTGGTTTCTCAGTCATCACCTCTCTTGTGTGGCACTCTCTCTCTTTCCTGATCTGTGGTTTTCCAGGCTGCACAGTTCCCAGTCTAAACTGTGAATTCCCCAGCAAGTCAGACTGCCTAAGTAGGCCTGCTTTGCTTTCTCCTCAGAGGCTCTAAACAGCGTAATTGCCCATAGTTACAAGGTACCACATAGCTTTTCCTAAGCAAACATATCTATTCTTAAGATGAAAGCATTACAGAGAAAACATATCAAAACAATAAAAGTTCCTTTACACATGCTAAAAGCTTACTAGAATTCACTCATGGGGATTCAATGGGTGACAGCCCTTCCAACCTCTCCCAGGAAGTATTTGGGCCCCACTTGGCTGGACGATTCTGTCCGTTTGCTGGATCAGAAAGATGGCCCGGAGTCAGTTTAAGCTCAGGCTATTTAAATAGAAGAACTTTCTTGGTCTGTTGGTCTCTAGAGAGTCCAGTTTGAACCAGTTTATGGGAGCCTTTCCAGGTGGTGGTACCTCTCTGGAGGTATTACAGTCTAAATGAATTTGCCTAATTAGTCCCCAGTGTTCTGAGTTCTGGAGGGCAGTTGTCACCCTACCCCATGCAATGGCATACAATCCATGGCCCATGATACATTATCTTAATATGATAAGATCTCCCAAAGATATTGCAGGAAATTGCCCTATCTGTCCCCCTGGAGTTTGCTAGGACAATCACTGACAGGAATTTTGAGAGTGGGCCCCATGGGCCACAGTTGGTGTTGTGTCACAGGACCTCTGTGTATATGATCCTTGCCTTCATGAGAATCCATCCTGTTTGGGGGCAGATCTCTCTAACTATTCCCTCTCTCCTTTTGTGTGTTAGAGAGAGAGAGTGGAGGAGAGGAAACCTTGCCCCAGAGGAGAGCAAGAAACTCCAGAGGGGATCTGAACAGAGATTTCCTGCCCCAGCACCTCCCTTCCATGGACTTTTCTAAGGGATAGGGCTATCCAGGGCATAGTATTGAGAGGCACTGCTCCTCTGGAGATACATTTTGTCAAATCGTAAATAAAACACTGGTCCTGTCCACTTGCGATCTTTAAAGATTCCCAGGAGAAAAAAAACATTGTAAAAAAAACAGGGATAAAATTTTCAAAAGTGTGTGTGTGTGACCAGTGACCTAAGTCCCAATTTCATTTACAAACTTAGAAGACTAAAGCTTATTGAAAGCCAATTTCTCCCCAAAATCCTAAATCACGCCTGAAATTGAGATTTAGGAGTGTTTTGAAAATTTTACCCTAGATGCTAACCCTATCCAAATTACAACTCAGATCCTGTGGTTATCTTCTGCTTACCTAAATTCCCTCTGCATTTTGTCCAGTTCCTAGTATGTTACTTAACTTCCCAACTGCACAGCGTGGCTGTGTGTTCAGCAGTTCTTGTGTTTTACCTCAGAGATGGCAAGTTGTCAGTGGTGGGTGAAGCAAACTGCTTATATGCCTCAGTATGTAAAATGATTTGATATAAAGTAGTTACAGATATACAATGGATTAATGGGTTGAATTCAGGAGCAACAGGATGAAAAATCTATGGCCTATGTTATGCAAGAGGTCAGAATACATGATATAATGGTCTCTTCTGGCCTTAAAAATATGTGAATTGTGTATTATTCAATACCTTTAATCTACTATCAGAAATGTAGATTTTCAGACGGCTCAAGCTAGTGACCTTGCTCATACATGCCAAATCCAATAGAAGGGAAATATTATGTACAATGGTTTTATACTGAAAAAAACAAATATTTGAAAAAAAAATTAACTGGAAGCATAAACAGAGTGGCTAATAGGTTTCTAATCAAAAAGGAAATTGTGCTTGGTTTAGAAATCGCACCACAATGTATTAAACTTAATAAATATTCACCAATCCTATGTGTGCACACTAGAACAAAAATACAATACCTGAAATGGTTAAACCTATTCAATATTGTTCCATTCTGTTTCACTGAAATAGAGACCAGGGCAAATATTAAAGAGGAAAATGAAATCCACCTGTTAACCTATAAGCATTTTCAATCAAAAAGCTTGGTCAGATATTAAGTGTGCCATGATTTATTCATATTATGAAGTCCCTATCACAGTCTGTGAAACTTAATTCTTATTTCTGGGCAAGATACAGAACTATAAATAGCAATAGTTAGAAAGTCACCTTACTGGTACTTGAATAGCTAGAGATACTGTGATGATAAGGAAGGAGGGTATAGACACTTTGCTGTTATAATTTACTGTTGTCTGAGAAAGATTTGTTAAGATCTCTGTTCTGAATACGAAGGGTGTTGAGAATGCATGGCTCCCACAGAGTGATGGGAGAGTTGTGGGTGCTCAGCACTTCCAAAAATTGAGCAGCTGACTTGTTTAAATATGGTAGGTCAAATTTCATTTGTGACCTGGCAAACCTCAGGTAAATTGTATCTGCAATGACACACATTTGTATTTTGTCCTATTCAGTAAATTTTACCATACATGCTCTTACTTGCATTTGAAGGCTTGCCCTCGTAGCTTTCATTAAAACAAAAATAGGTTAACAAACGCTGTGGGGAAACTATCAAATTCAATGTTTAAAACTTGTCTCCCACTGCATTAGAACATACATTTCAAGAGCTCAATCCTCAGAGGAGGAAGAGTTGCAAAAGGAACTGTTTGTGGCACTCCAATCTTAATACATGGCAGTGGATAGGTCATTCCCAGCAATTGTTCTCCATGTCCACTGAAGACAGGATAAGTAGTATTGGGCTTAATCTGCAGCAAGGGAAATTTAGGTAAGATATTAGGAAAAGCTTTCTAGCTATAAAGGTGTTAAACTTTGGAACAGACTTCCAAGGGAGGTTGTAGAATCCTCATCCTTGGAGGTTTTTGAAAACAGGTTACACAATCATCAGTCAGGGATGGTCTAGGTTTACTTGGTCTTGCCTAGCACATGGTGCTTGACTTCAGGACCTTCCAGCCCTATATTTCTATGATTCTGTAGTTTAGAACAGTCCCTGAGCTGTTGTACACTATTCCCAGCCGGCTACAGCCCCCATGAGGCCTTATATCAGCTGGGGACTGCAAGACTGTTGTGCTAGTCATGCCTCCTCCCCACCAAGAACATCCCTACACAAGGGCTGCTAGGGAAGTGGACAGGAATGGGTTATGCAAGCTCTACAGCCCCAATTCCCAACACCAATGGAACTAACAGCCAGGGAGATCCACCGGCTTTCTGGCTGCTTGACACCACTAGATCAGTACCCTTGAAAGAATGCAGATGAATAACTGATGCTGTATGCTTACACTCTAAAGAGCTAAGCCCATGAAATGCAGTTTAACACCAATATGATTTTGCTCCTCCGTTCCACTAGATACATAACTTTCAGTATTTTACCCTTAATCTGGCTCTCTCTGAAGCTAGTTGTATCACAGGTTGTCAATGTTACAGTGTTTGAACTTGAATCCAATAAAAGTTATCTGTGGAACACCCCATATTATATGTCTGTTGAACAAAAGAATGACTTGTCATAGAGCAGACTTCCGTAATGCCAATTCAGTTCATTATTCAGCATGGTACTTAATTTAAGTGAAACTAGTCGTTGAAAAAGGAAATAGTTTTATGAGGTGCACAGTCCCATATCAATAGTGTATAATGGTTACTCTGCCCTTACCTTTTAAATCTGTGCAAGAGGATTTAGCTTCCCAAGGACCAGGCTCCCAGTTATGTGGGAAGTTCCTTGGGAAGTTATGTGAAAATTCAAAAGCAAGTATTTAACTATTTAAGTGCACAAAGATATATTTGGATCTTGGCTGATGAAAGCATATTCTCCCCAGTTGAATTCCATCACTCCTCAGGATTCACTGTACATACTTAGTAGATAAACTAGAATTAAGTTTCACACTTCCCTCTCTTCGGACAAAACCAATACCCTTTTACAATGACTTCTCTCATACAGCCACCTGTATATTCATACCCACTGTCTCCAGTACTTTTATTTACATAATCCATAACAGCACTGAACTTTCCTCATTTCACACAGCATACTGCCTATATAAACACCTTACTTTCTCTACTCATTTCAAGCATGTCTACTATTATTTCATCAACAATGGGTTATTTATCATTTCTAGTACGGAAAGTATCTTGTTTAATATGGAATGGCAGCGTAAGCTCCATCCTGCATGCCATTACTCTCAAATATTCTTCCTGTCCCTTTTACAAGGTAGTGATAATATGTTTTTTTGCTTCTGTTTCACTATAATATTATTTCTTTCTGCTGTTTTATATGTGAGTAATTTTATACTCCAAGAAAGCGACTACTTTTTTTTCCCCCTCTTTGAGGTGGAGATTAAATCACACTTATTTTTCCTACATTACCTTAGCAGGCTTTGTTTTTTCTCTCAACCTATCTTTTTCTCCGATATTAACTTTTAAGCCCCATTCCTCCAATTAGCTCTGCATAGGTACTGAACTCATCATACTTTAATTTATGTAGCTGTTTCCTAACATAGTTGGTGTCTTACTGTTTTTCTCTTTTTTTTTTTTTTTGGTGGGATTCCATGAGATTTAAAAATAGCTAGGTAAATAGTGAAAAAATGCTACCTAATTTAATTGAAAAAGATCACAAAACATATCAGATAAATTATTCATAAAATATATGCCTAATTCTAATGGTTGCGATAGATAAGTGTTGATGTTTTGTAGTGAGCTGCAGAGTCTTTAAATTGAGATAATGTCAACTTCACAAGGAGTCAAAAGCCCACGTAACAGAGAAAGTTCCAGAATGCCCCACTCACTGTGCCCTGACCTTTGCCAATTACTATTTTTTTAGGAAACATTATTTCTATTTTTATAAAATATTTTCCACACTGTTTAAATGTATCCTAGCATAGTACATTTCAGTGGATGTAAAATGTGTCCCTATTTTCCTCCTCATAGCTCTTTATTAATAGCTTTCAAATGATGGCATATCTGCATAATTGTACAGTAGCCCTAACACTACAAACATAAAATGGTTTCATAACTAAAGCTATGCTACTACACACATTGTACTAAGCACCAAAGACAATCGTGGCTGACCACAAGACACAAATGAGGACAATACCTGTCCCCAGAAGATTACAATCTAAAAAATAAATGCTGATAACAGAAGCATTGGGAGACCAAGAGAAAAGTGTTAACTAAGACTGTTTTTTGTCCATCTTAATGTAAAATGTTGGATGGTCACGGGTGGTGCATGAACACCCCCTGCAGGGAGGCTACCCATGTGACCCCACCCCTTCTGTCCAAGGCCCCACCCCTACCGCCCCCTCTCGTCCAACAGGAACAATTTGAATGAGAATTTGGTGGCCTGGTGGCACTGAGGTTAGAGGATTATTCCAAAATTAGAGATGGCATTTAGGAACATTTGGAGTCAGCTGTGGGTGAAGGACACAAATGTTCTGGGGGTGGCATCACTGGCAGAGTCAGTATGAGAGGTGTGACATAAGAAATGAGACCTGCGACACAAGGTAGGGGAGAACTGTGCAAGGGTTTAAAAGTAAGAAGGGAACATTTAAACTTGATAAGGGACATGGAAGGTGTAGCTCTTGCCCTAAGCATGGTCAAAAGTATGAACCAAAGCAGGGCCTTTTTAGAATAGTAACTCTAGGTATCTACTATACACATAAGCACATTCCTGAGAGGATGGCACAGGAACACCCAGGCCCCTTGGAAGATAAGGATAGAATGACAAGATAATGGATGAGGATATTTTGTTCTATCAAGTTCAAGGTACAAGGATGGTAACTAATAACATCTGGAACGTAATACGTAACTTGTTTGTATCAATGTATAAAAGGAGAGCGATAGGAGGGGCAGTTTTGTATTGGCCTAGGAGACAACACTATATAGGCTGAGCTGATGCCCTGTCATGGGCATATATGTGTTAGTGTGCCTGTACAAATGTGTGGGGCACTAGGACCATGCTTGGTTGACAATAAACCTGGCTGAGCCTTCGCCACTGAGCTGAGCGTCTGGTCCTTCTTTATAAGTAACATTAATGCCTGCTGAATCAACAATCTACCCTGGTGCAGAAACACCAGAGCTCCAGGAACAACAACAATAGCAACATAAGGATTCAAAGAGAAGAATGATGGGAGAGGAAAAATATTTATAAATGCAGATGCATAAATATAATTTGATTTTTTGAAGATAGAGTAATATTTTAAAAGATTTTCCCTATTGCATATTAGATGCCCCCTTGTTAGATAACCCTCCTTCAAACCAATGGGAGTTTTCAGTTGACTTCAGTAGGAGTTGAATCAAGCCCAAAGACAACATTCTGGTTTTGTAATCTACCTCTATTTTACAACATGGTATTTCACTCCATCAGCAAGCAGACATGTCCATCACCCAAAGATCCTTAGTGTACTCTTTTCCCCTTTGTGTTTTACTTCTGTTATTCATCTTCCATCTTGTACTCAAAACTACAACATAAATGTGCCATTTCAAAGGAATCTTTCAGAAAGTTTTCATTAGATCTGATAAAACACGACAGACGAAAACTAAAATGTCAGCTCACTGCTGGCTGCCTTTTACTAAATTCTCAAGTGTGTATGTGCATAAAGGAAAGTTTATTACTGTATTTAATAAATCTTTTCCAAAAAGTTAAAGTGCACAGGCATGGCTTATTTATAAAGGGTTTGAAAAAAAATGAATAACATGAACCTATTTTCAATATAACAGTATGCATGTAACCTTTCCACATAAAAAACCACTTTCTATAGAATGTACTTATCATTGGAAGTGAGGTAGTATTATTGAATTAGTAAAGAATTTTACCCTTTTACAGCTGTTTTATTACCTTCGTTTTATTCTAATAGTTTACTGGTGCTTCAGGATTAAAGTGGAATTTCAATAATACTATACAGTCAACTTTAAAGGCATTGTGTAAATATTTAGTTAATAAAAATATTTCAGTCCCTCAATTTCTGATTCACGTGTTCTCACCGTTTTCCAATTCTAAACTAATGTCACAAGGTGAGATCTTTCCACAAACTTATGTAGATTGATGGGAGTTATATTTTCAGTTATAATGCTGAGGCCTTAAGGAAAATACTGTATTCTACATCTAGTGAGTTCACATTTTTCAAGAAGCTCACAGGAGAGAGTAATGACACAATACCAATGTTGAGTCATACAAAATATCTCCTGCTTAAAGATTTCTCTTTGAGAATTTCTATTTCCTACCTTTCCTACCAGAAAAGGCACCCACTCTTAGACTTCCAGCTCCCCAGTTATGGGTGGAGCCATCTCTCTTTCTCTCTCTCTCTCTCCTGACTGCGGTATTTCCAAGCTGTACCGTTCCCTGTCTTCAGTGTGTATTTCCCAGCAAAGACAGCCAGTCTAAGCAGACCTGTGTGCTTTCTCTTCAGAGACTGATAACAAAGTGATTGCTATAGATATATGTTATCACACAGAGTTTTCTAAACAAGCCTACTTTATTCTGAAGGCAAAAACCATTACAGAGAACACATATTAAAAACTATAGAAGAACCTACATGCATGCCCAGAGGTTTACTAGGAACCTCAACCCTAACATCTCCCCACTAGAGGATCCTAATATGGATTCTGGCAGGAGCAGTTCCTCCCCTCTCCGCACCCTAGGGGAGTTCTGGTGGTTAAAAGTTCATCACAACTTCAGCTTAGAACAAGCAAACTCATGATTAGTTTAGTTCATCCTTTTATACAGTGTAGTGGCCTTTGATCTGGAGTTCCCAGAAGCAGGAAATTACTATACAATGGGTCTCTCTCCCCAGAGGGCGGCTTCAAAGTGTTGATAACTGGAGTAATTAAATTTGCATATACCCTCTCCTCCTAGAGAACCCCCCTTAATCTTAACAAGTCACATTGTTTCAAAAGGTCCTTTGAAAAACCTTATACTTCCTTCCATACAATCTCACAATAGTACATAAGCATTTGCATTTCCAATTCAATGTACCCCAAAGGTAGTAACCCTAATTCAACAAGGTTTAACTTAACTCAATAAAGTTATTTCAGGATATTACAGGATACTGTTAGTCTGTCACACTGAGCTTATAGCCCTGCCTATGAACCATAATGACACACAGACTCTGGCCCTCTCCTCCAAACACAGGTATGGCCAATATCCTGGTCATAGAATTGACATCTCCAGTTTAAATATTTATGTTAACAATAAATTAAAATTTACCAAAATGTGCAGAAAAACCTCTGGCAGCTAATGGCATTGCGGTTCCCAAGTCCCAACTTAGCTGAAGAACTGTCTGTGGGAAAGAACTATATAACATGACTCAGCCCTAGTCTAGTGGTACCTACTCAAGGGCTCTGTGGGAACCTGAAAAATTACATCTGGCTGACAAAACTCTGTCTTTCTTTTGGTCAGGAGTTCTGATCCCAATGGCATGGGAAGGGAAGATGATATCTAAAGACATTAGTGTACGTTGCCCTTTAATTACTGAGCTGAGACCAGACCACCAGCTGCTTGCCATTGGTTTTATCCCCAGCTGGGAGTTTACTGTAGGCCCTACAATTGAGACAAATGTCTGGATCCTGTGACACAACAAAAACAAAAATATGGGAAGAAAATCTGGCATGCTGGATCCTAGAGCCAGAAACACTTTCTACTGGTCTTGGGTGTTTTTTTTTTTGTTTGTTTGTTTTTTGTAAGACTATCTTAACAAATATTAAAATTTTGGGCCCAAAATTTCTTGGCAATATCCCATTACAGAAACGAGGATCAGAAATTGCTCATTATAAATCAACTCTCTCCCAGTTTAAAAATAAATGAAGACTAGAATAACACAGTTATTCTGTCCTAATAGTCAAAGTTTATAATTAAGCAATGCTAAACAAATGAGCACTAATAGATGAGATGATGAAGTGGCAAGAACTGATTACAAAGTGATATATTAATTGAGCGGTTTTATGGCAATTTCCCACTTATTTGCATTTTTAAATTATTTTATGGTAGTTTACAGCATAAGTAAGAATGAATTACTTTTTTTAAAAAGTGTGATGATAGTATGGAGGAAACTACTTTAATTTGGCAAAATATCAAATTTGTCATTCAGCCAATTAGGACTTTTCTCAAAGTAACAAAAATTTGGGAATTAAAATAAAAACTAGATACTACTATGGTATTTTCAAGCATGCCTGCATCATGCTCATTTATTTACATTTTATGATGGAAAGAATTAACAACCATAGTTGTCTTTAATGATTTTCATACTCCTAAAGCCTAAGCAATTTAAGATTTACAAAATCTTCCATGGGCATTAAGGGCTGGATTCTACTCCCATTCAAGTCAATGGAAAAACTCTCCTTAACTTTTAGTGATGCAGGATGAAACCCAAACTTGTGTATAGAGCAGTGCATGTCCCAAATGAAACAGAATAACTTTGCATTGTTTAAATGGATACAATTTATGTAAATACATGTAGTAGCTCTCTCCTAAATATGTTACTTTCAATATTTCTGGCAAGTGAGTTTCTCCAGGAAAGTGTTAGCTTTAGAAGCTTCAAAATGATAAACCCAGAAAACTTAAGTTTTCACTTTTTTTTTTAATTTTAAGGTCCACTTTTTTATGATTTGACATAAGCAATGAATCATTATCCAAAAAATGAACTGTGTTGTTTTATATTATTAATCTTTTATCAAATTATTAAATTCACAGTAGTTTAAAAACAATGAAATTTTTAAGTACTGTTAGCTCTGCATACCCAAAAAAATCTCTCCCAAAGTGGGAGTACTACAAACCAATAAAAGTTGTGAATGCCTCTTGAGAACTCTAAATAGATGCAAGTTATTTGTTTCTTCTCTGGTGGGTCCTCTTTTCCAGTCACCTGTTTTTATTTCAT
>NW_020665140.1:4947698-5134949 GCF_002925995.2 Terrapene triunguis
ACGGCGAACCGCGGCCAGTGGGGGCCGCGATCGGCCGAACCTGCCGCGTCAGCAGGTAAATAAAACTGGCCCGGCCCGCCAGGGTGCTTACCCTGGCGAACCGCGTGCCGAATGTTGCCAACCCCTGACCTAGGGAAACAGAGGACAAAACATTGCTACTAAAACAACTGCAGCTGATGACAAAGAGGGACATTTGTTCCAACACAGGATTATACACTGTGCAAACAAAACTCCCATCACTATTAAGTAGAGTTCTGGATGAGGACTAAGTATAAAATACTCAAGAGAGATCTGCACTGTAGATCAGAGAGGAGAATTTTGTCCTGTCAATACAAATTATTCTATTTTATTTATCAAGTTGCAGTTGCTAGAGCCACAAAGAAAGAGAGGACCATGAAGAAAAATGACTGAGGGTGGGAAAAGCCCCTTAAAGAATTCACTCCAGAAACGCCAACCAGACAAGGAAAGAAGTTATTACTTTCATTGTAGTTACTGAATATTTTTAGTAAGTACCAAAGTATGTCCCATCTGGTAAAGTTATGTATTTCAGGGTTTTCACAATCTTATCCCCATACACACATTTTTATGATGCTTCTAAAGTTCTCTGAAAACCCATGCATCTTATGCTGAATTCTCTTTTTCTTCTGTTTTATTTGTGCAGTGTCTATTGCCATAGTAGATTGAATCAGACCCTAAATGTCTGGAATTGGCCCGGTGTAATAACAGTCTGCTCAAGATTTATGAGAAACAAAGACACGGCCTGTCTTTAAATTGCTGTACTGTGTTAGGATTTCCACTTGATTATCTTCATTTCATAAACAACATTTGGGGTCTTTATCTGATTATTCAAACAACAAAATACTACTTAACATGTAATAGAGATACACACCTGTCTGAATCATTAGATACATATATGCACCCCAAAAGATAGTAAAACCACACAGCAGATTTAAACAAAATCGGAAGGATGGGCAAGTGACTTGTATCTGCAGGCTAAAGCCAGATATAACTAGTGTTGAAATGAACATATTAAAAACAGTTCAAAATGCACAATTGCCTAAGCAGATGCTGATGATGTTGCTACAGAGTTAATCTGGCTAAGGCAAAAAAGAAAATTATTCATCTCACCTGAGCAGCTAAGCATAAAGTAATATAATAAGGAAGCTCAGTTGGTAGACTAGTTAACATTTCTTCCTTGCAGCAGTGAAACCTGAATTAAATTTCCATACTTGAATTAGATTTTCTTGTTAAACCTCTAAGTCCCTTATGATGAACTAGTCCTTGCCAGGGAAGGCACTGTAAAATGAGTAAATGCAGTGGCAGGACAAAGTAAAACTAAAACAAATAAAGAGGCAAGAGTGCCTCTCTGCTACAGTAAAGATCTAGCTGCAGAGGCACAAGACAAAACATGACATCTTCTAACCAGTTCCATGCAGCAGCACTAACACTGCCTCATTTTAAGAACATTATTGCTCTTCTGTAAGCACAATAATATAGTCTTAAGGAATTTCATTTGGGTTGGGTACGGAGGAAGGAGAAATTAAAAAGAAAAATGAAACATACAGAGGTAGAAAGTTCTGTCCCCCAATGCCCTCTGCAAGCACGAAGGCTCTGAATGCAGCAGGTTGGGAATGCAGGATGCTGCATGTCCCAGTGTAGGAGCTCAGAGTAGTCTCCCTTTGCACATTTCAGAGGGATGTCTTCTTGGTGGGGCAGTATGATTTTTGACTACATGGGTGCATCATGCATTGTCCTCAAGTAACATGGAGGTATGACTGGGGGAGTATCAGCTATCTTGAGGCTGAAGTACCAGTTGCAGAATGAATGTATAGTATGGTTGATGGGAGACCACCTCCCAAATCCCTGCAGACCTCCCCAGCACACAAGGTGTTACATCAGCAAGTATAATATGCTAAGACTTTGTGGTGGTGTGGTCACTTTCCCCCAGAAAAGCTTAATAAGAGTTTAGTAATCTAAGATTGCTTTGTTGTATTTTCAGAGATATTTATAGGGAGCTATATACTTTTAGCACCAGTGTAAAACTTTTAATCTGTATGTTTTAATGCAGTGATCCCCTTTATTTTTATTTAAGTCTGAGAAGTAGGGCAGTAAATTGCCTTTATGTTTTCAAAGCTGGTTTTATATACCATAAGGTTAAAATAACAGAAGATAAACACCATGATCTCTCGCTGTTTATCAGTATTTGTAAGGAGGCTACAGCCATAATATGCACACCTAGGCTATAAATGCATATATACAACATGTACATTTTAGACTTTCCCTCTGGTATGTACTGCACTTCAGCTATAGCATCATTGGACAGGGAACTTTATATAGACAAACCCCATGGTAACTCAATCAACCACAATCATAACAGTTCAATATAATGATTTTGCATAATTGGTAGCACAACAGATGTACACACACGATTCTTTGGTCAATGAATACAATGCTTAAATCTCTGAGGAACTATGACACTCTAACATATTGCAGTTATTATAGCCAGTGTATTTCTTTATTGCTTAATGTATTCTGCTTTTTTAAGTTCAAAGAAAATAGATGTCTATCAGTGATTCACTGTCCCAAGTGAAAAGAAGAACATGCATATGGGAGAGAATGAATAGTTTTAGTTCCATGTCAAATGCAGACCATTAAGTGCCACCTCAATTTTTCAAATTGAGTCTGAAAGCAGCCATGCTACTAAGGGAGTTATTCAGGATTTTATCCGCTTCTTTCTCATTCAAACTCCCAAGGGGAAAGAGGATATATCAGAAAGGAAATATGCATAAAATGACTTTGAAAGAAAGTGAAGTCATGATTAAGATTCTAAACATTTTACCACAAGTCTACTGTCATATAGACCTGTATTTCAAAAACCACCACAACAAAAAAATTTGGGTCAATTTAATTTCTTGTTATCGTTATCTTAAAATGAGCAGAACATATGTCAGGAATTTTGTATAGCCACAATGTTTAAAGTGAAATGAGAAGATATATTACATTTCTGCATCCTAAAACTAAACTAAGGATAAACAATCACTGAGATTGTCAAAGCAAACTAGGGGAATTATCTAGGCAACTCCCATTGAAATTAATAAGAATTATGTGGCTAACTATCCCAATGAGCTTTGAGACTCTCAACCAATCTGCCATATTTACCATCTGCGTAAGTGAACATCAGTGGATGACACCCATTTTCATCAGTAGTGAATTTGGCACAGGGTAGGCCTTCCATCCTCCATCCGGCTTCTACTGGTGCAGTTCCTGTGTTCTGGGTGTTGGAAGATGTGGAGAGTCTGCAAAGGGGCTCAATATAAATGTACCAGGGGCAGCACATAAGAGTGGACTTGGAGGCAGGCAGATGACTCAGCAACTACTCAACTGCCTGAGGCTGGTGATGGGATTCCTTTCTTTTCTTCACTCCTGTGACAGAGCTCACCTGCACACAGTTTGTTTCCTTAATACCAGGACAAGGAAGAATATTTTGCCCTCTTTCCATGTGCATGGATATTTAAATTGTAATGAATGTGACAATGGTGAGAACGTGCCCAGAATACTGCGTACAGTACTGGCACCATAACACCAGAAAGATGTCAGCAAACTGGATGGGATTCAGAGAAAAACAACAACAATAAAGAAGCAGCAAGGGGACTGATTTATGATAAAAGATTGAGAAAGAAGAGGAGAGGAGAGGTGCCATTGTGGTTAAAACACAGGACAGGATCCTAGAAAATCTGGATTCAACTATTAGCTCTGCCACAGACATCCTGTGTGACCTTGGGCACGTCACATAATCTCTGTGACTCAGTTCCCCATTTGTAAAATGGCAATAATAATACTTATTTGTTTCCTGTCTTTTCTGTTTAGATAGTAAATTCTTTGTAGCAGAGGCCGTCTCTTACTCAGTAGGGACTTTTAGGTGGCATTATATTACTACTACTATTAACTTATAGCTGTGTGAAATACAGAAAGATAGTCGTGGTGGTACATCAAGGTGGAATAAAAGGAAAAAGAAAATGCAGGCAAGCTATCAGGAACATTAATTAATGATGATTTCTATTAGACCAGTTGGTAAACTGGCTTCCTAGTGAGTTGGTGGAATCTGAGCAAGTAATTAAGAACTGGATTGCACAAAGGACTAAAGAATACACTAGTGGTAAAAGCGGTACAGGAGTGGACAATGCAACCTAATAAATATTTTCTATCTTTAATTTTAAATCCTTTTAAATGCTACATGCAAAATTCCCTGAGGATATAGAATTCTAATCTCACTCAGGAAAAAACAGGGAAATTAAATGCATAGGCCAGATCCTTGGCTACTGTAAATTGTTGCAATTCCATTCACTTCAGTGTAGCTATGCATATTTGCACCAGCCGAGGATCTGATCCCATACCTTTTATCAATATGGAAACCTTTCCAATGTTATATAATGTGTATCAGTGTACAGTGGGAATTGATTTATTAGAATTTTAATCTCATATTCTCACTGGCCAACATACCTAGCATCAGTACCTTCAACAGAATGTCACCTCCAATGGTGCTGAATGTGCTGATGCTCCATTTTTTAATATATTTTTTTTTATAGAGGGTCAGTCAAATGAGGCAGTTTTACACAACAGGCTGAGCAGAGAAGCAATAGCAAAACGTTAGTGGCATAAAGTCTCCTGAAGGCTGGGAGAGACATAGGAGTCTAATCCTCTTCTTGACGACCAATGTTAATGGCAGAGGTAGGGGCATACGGAAAGGGAACAAGACCATAACTACCTGAGTGAATCTCTAAGGGTTCAATTAAGCATCCAGAAATTCAGCTCTTGTCCAAACTTTATCAGAACTATCTAAATCCCTGAGCCCACAAATCCAGCTTAGAATTTTTGCAACAACTGTCTCTCTTTGTAAAACAGATGTTGGCACCTCCAGTTTCAGTTCCTGCCATAAATACCATAAGAAAAATCTCTCTCTAACATTTTGCCATTTCCACTTGTCAGCCTGGCAAGAACCTGAGCGGGCAGAGCAACAGAAAATGGTAGTAGGGAAGTTTTCAGAATCTTTAAAAAGGTTTGATTTAAGATTGTGTCTCAAATATAATTATATAGGCCGTATCTGGGGGGGAGAATTCTCTCTCTTATTCTTTACTTTACAAATCTTGGAGGCATGTGTCTATTTCTCACTGACTGTAATGGGAGCTGAGCATGTGAATCTGAGGGCAGGATATGGCCCACGGTTTGCATTTTATTAAGTAAAACAGAACTGTTAATTATCACTGGGCCTTTAAACTGAAATTGTATGTAGCAGTAGGAATAGAAAGCTCTAATTGCATTATCTGCCACACAACTGTATCTTCTTTAGTATTTATCTTGTTCTTTCTGCAGTGAGCAGATTCACTTTCATACTTCAATAACAAGCTCATAAAAAGTGTCTGATGGACTGCAGACGGTATTTCTCCTGCCTTGAAAAATTACATAAATCAAATACTGAGTGACTGCCACTTTCCAGCTAAATGCTATTATAAATAACTGTTTGTATGGCCTTATCATTTTTTTCCGCCTGTCAACCACTGATAAAGATTCACTCGCTAAATCACTGTAATTTCCTCTTAGCTGACAGAAAGAAGATTTAATATGGTGATAAAGAAATAGATGAAAAAAGTATGTTTTACTTTTTAAAAGACTTGTACAATTTTATGTACTTGTTTCAAAACCACTGCATTTCTTTTTTCTTAGTTTATGCTCAAACAATGACATCAATTCATTCTAAGACGATCTCCACTTGAGAAGTTTTGATATAAAAAATTCACTTGAACTTTAACAAAAGAATTTAGCACAGTAAATTTGGTGATGGACTGTAAAGTAAATTACCAGGCTGGTATCAAACTTCTGAAAACAAATCTCAATAATGGCATAATGTGACAGTGTATTTTTTTTTTAAATGAGCACTTAAAGATAAATATTCCTTCTCAGGTGTTGCTTAAAATGTAATATAGAACAGTTCAGTACATTTCCACTCACTTAATACAAATAATTATATATGGAGTTATATAGTCTGTCACAGATGTATGGAGAATCTTGCCATCCCGCCTAGCAACCAGAGTACTAGTTATTTATGAGATTAAATTCCTCAGACATGCATGCAAAAATGAACATCTTTAGGTTTAAAAATAGAAAATGGTATAAACTTTATGAAGGTAAGCAAGAGTTGCATGTAAAAGTCCAAATTCTGCCCTCAGTTACAGTTATATCTATCCAACCCCATCTGTACTAAAATCATTGAGTCTGCATTAGTTCAACTGAGGGCCAAATTTGGTAATATTTTCCTCCCAGAAAAGTCTTATTTTTCAAGTAACAGTGTCAACAATATATGAATATGGAAATGTTGAAGAGGGAGTATTCAAATTCTGGTTACTGCAAAATGTTGATTCTTATTTAAGGATTTTCTAAAGGGAAATCATACATTTATACATTTAGATAATAGCTTCAAGCGATGATCACCCTTTGGCAGTATTGAAATGGCACATGTAATTGCTAGAATCAACAGATTTTCTCCACAAGTTTTGCTGCTTATGTTTACTATCCAATTTTACAAAGATTCATTTTATAAAAACAGTGACTGTTTATGTGCAAATATCCCCTAGGATCCACTGCTAAAAGTCAGAATAATAATATTTTTCAGAGGTGAAATAACATCTCAAAAGGAAACTAGCAGTAGAAACAATTCAACAAGACAAAAATAAAAGAAGATTTCTCTGGAATATTTTAATTTTCATTTCTTCTCATTTATTGAAGTTGAAAAGTAGACACTTACAACTTGGAGTGCAGAAGAGGGTCTTCCTCTGCCAACTCTAGAAATATTCATCCCTCACCAGAGAGGCATGTTGTGTTTGCTTTTATACTTGGTAATGAGAAAAGATCAAAGCTGCCTATTTGCACCACACCAATGGTGGATTACTACTTTGTGATGCTTCAGGGGCTGGTTCTGGTTGTGGTGAGGTGGCTAATTTACTTTAGTTTCTTTTGAACTCCCTCTCATTCCCATTAGAGTACAGGTTTCAGAAGATAACCTGGCCTGTATCTGGGATATAGTGAGAAGGAGGTGGAGAAGGAAATGGCATAACCTCCAGGAGTTTATGTATGAGAAAATCCTTTCAGTGATCTATGCCTGCATGAACTGGCTGTCTCATCTGCATTTGAAATGATAATCTGTTTTCAACACCCACTTTTCCTTTTCAGTCATTAAATTAGTTCTGTCATCTGCTTCTAGTTTACAAACAAGGTTTCCCACTACTGTGATTTAAGGAAGTGTCTTCTTTCATTTCAAATGTACTTTTCTTTCTCAAAGCATGAGGTGGCAGATTATAGAGAGAAGTCAGGCAAGCACTGGGTTTATGAGGATATCTTCCCCACTGACTGCCCAGGTGAACCATACCATTCATGAAAGGAGAATGTAAAATGAACTGACAGCCAGATCCCGGTAGATGGATGTGAGAGCAACATATGTCTTTCCAACCTTTGCTTTTTCAAACTGTGTTTTGTCCTTCCAGGCATCTCTCACGTTTATAGGATGTGGAGTTCCCACAAAAAGGAATTGTCTGCTTATGCAACATTTTGACAAGTTTACTTTCTTTCCTGGGTATGGGTCAAGGTTTCTCTGCCCCTCATTACTGTGGCAAAGATTTACTGACCTAGGAGATTTTCAGTGGTGCAGTTTTCATGCAGAAAGTTACTAATCACCAAATTAAAATGAGTGCAAAGCACGGTATGCGTACAAAGCTACAATTCTTTAATATGGAGAATATGTTGAGATTGCTTTCTGATACTATCTGTAAGAGCCGCAGTGACTGTGTGAAAGCCAGACCTTTTAATGGGCACGACAACTGCATCTCTGAATTTATCACTATTAAACCACACAGATGTAAATACCTAAAACACTGTGCAGTGTTCTCAGTTCACGTCTCCCATAGGCTTTCATGAGCATCATATTACCAAAACCATAGCACATAACTTTCATATATGACGGAGGGAAAGACTATTTACACAGGAACTCGCTTAAGAGGGGGAAGAGAGGCGTTATGGGTTTATTATTGATTTTTGGGGTGAGGTCTACTATTTGTAGCCAATTTTTCTTGTTTCAAAAAAAATATGCATAGTCCCTAAGCAGTTATAATGAGCATTTTTTAAATAAGAAAAGAAACAAACAAAAAATATTTAAGCCAAATTATTAACTGATGCCATTTGACTAAGGGAGGGGAGATGGGCCAGAACTGGGTAAGTGGATCATTAGTGCTCCCTTTGCTTGCTTGATGTTCCAACTCCTATGCCTCTAATTCCAGCACCATCTATGTTGCTTTTTTGTGTTCTTTCTTAGAATTTGGAGATACCTTTATAAAAAAAAATTTGCACATAACATTTTCATGAGGAAACTTGATAATGGGCTGTCGATTTGCAGCCATAAATGTAACTGTTTGCTGAAAACTTCATGTAATGATAATATCCCTCCAGACATATGCCCTGTGGTATGCTCATCCCAAACTTGTATAAAGAAAAGACTCCCTGTGCAAAGATTCCCAATGACCTGAATGGACATTGGATCCGGTCCTTGCTTTTTACTGCCACCATTTAATGAAAAGACACTTAATTAGAATTAGGCAGTCACTCAAACATTCCATTACATAGGACCCTACCATTATTCTATGGTTTTTCACAGCACCTTTACAACTCTCAGGAAAACTGCTAGAGAAAACATAGGGAGGAGAATGAAAAGTCTGGGAAGAATGAAGTCTGGGAAGAAAACTCAGATGATCCCATACTTTTACTGATTGTGGACCATCTCGCACTGGTTATGTCTTTCAAGTGCTGACTGTAACAATGCTCCTCATGCCACCAATAGACTGTAGGAATAATTAGATACCGCCTGAAAGTAAAAAATAAAATAAAAATACTGTAATCAGATTCATCCTTGGGTACTTTGTTGGAGGATAGTTTAGAATTTAGAATGACCTCTTGTGATATGACTTTCTTGGTGTTTGGAGGTATTAACACTTCTCAGATGATTTAGTCAATCTCTATCATAATTTTCTGGAAAGAGTTTCTTGGAGATGTCATTTTGAAGGACATCTGACTGCTGCGTTGTTACTGCATTCTGATTTCAAATATTAAAATGAAGTATTATGTCTAAGTTTAAACGTAGGTGTCCATTAACTGATTAAAGTATGAATTATTACGAAGGGGAAAATTTAGGAACATAGTTTATAAATAATATATATATATATAAAGATGGTCCTTATGTTCCCTGCATCCATCTGTCATTTCTAAGACATAGGTGCAGTGGGCTAATTAAATGTTAATGAAATCTAAATAATCTGCCGGTCCCAAAGCATTAGCCAAGGAGAAGTAACTGCACAACAGCTGCTGCAGCTTGACAAAACTGCTTCTGTCAGCACCTCAAGCAATGTCTCAAATCTAGTTTTGGGAAAGCTGGATGAAATAATGATGACATTTACGTGTAGCTGATTTCAAAGGACCTGCAATTATTTTTGCTCAAGTTACAGGTGAAGAGTGAAAGTCACATTAACAAGTGAAGAGTTTCATCAAAATTATTTGAAAATACAACAGATATAAGGAAATCCTTCTTCCACTGTGTTTGTAAAACACTCTTTCTAAACATAGCAGATGTTTATTTCAAAGGAATTTTTGACTCAATAGTTATATCAAAAATTGTAAAGGTATTAGTAAAGGGAATTGATACCATTAAAGATTAGTTTTAGGTAGGCAAAGAGCTTCCCTATTGCTGTTTTCATTTAAAACCGGCTTTCCTTGGTAGTATTATGGAGTAGCAATAGCCTCTGCATAGTTAAGGTTGAATCTAGCTTCTCATTTAAAGTAAGCATCTCCATTTAATACATGTAACAGCCACATTTTTACCATGCATACCAGAGAGGAAAGAAACTAAGTTTAAGATAAGTATTGTGTGTTTAAAAGGCCTAGGAGTATGTAATTTAATACAGAATACCACACCCACACGGTGCTATGCATGTGTGACGGAGTGGACTAGGCCCAGAGGCTCCCTGCTAGAGGTCTCAGAGTTCTGCCACACTCATCCCAGGAAAGAACCAGTGGAGCTAAGTCCTCCGTGTGACCTAGAGAGACTGCAGGAAATGGCCAATTGGGGGAGTATGCAAAGGGCTAGCCAATCAGCAGCCAATCAGGGCCCAGGAGGGCCATATTAAAAGGAGCTGCAGCACCATGGACAGCTGAGTACTGGCAGGGACCAGGGGAGTGAGAGAGAGCTCCTGGATCACTGCTGGGCCTGAACACAGAAGAACTCTGTGCTAAAGATGAAACTTTGCTGAAGGCTGGGGCCACGGAGAAGTCGCCCAGGGAACTGAAGGCAGTTTCATTAAAGGGACATGGAGGAGTGTGGCTGCAATTCTTAGGGCCCCTGGGCTGGGACCCAGAGTAGTGGGTGAGCCCAGGTCTCCCCTATAGGCCACTGGGGAAGGGGCCTACAATTGGACAGCAAAAAAAAAAAAACCCAAAAGGGAATCTGAACAGCTTAGTGGTCCAGCTGGGTCCAGAATATCCCAGAGAGGGTGAAACTATTGCCTCCAGGGCCTGTGTACTTATTGAACTATTAAGTGAAAAGTAATGAGTTTTTTAAAATACTGTGCTAAGTCTGTCTATGTATCTGTTGGCTCTCACTATTGTGTACCCTGGAGAAGTAAATTGTAAATCAGAAGGATCACACCTTCACTGTGATTCTGGGGAAGAGCTGCTGGGAAGGCTTGTCAAAGATGTCACCGGTTTCAGGGACTAGGCAATTGGGTTGTGGAGTTCCCACTCCAGGACCAGTATCAAACATGAGATCTAAACCTGGAGTGCCTGCCTAGAGGCCCAAAGTCTAGGACAGTGCCTAAATTCTGCCTAGCCCCAGAATGTGAGGTTCAGCCTTTGGATTGCCTCACAGAAGTCTGGTGAATGTCCAACAGGGGAAGCTCAACCAGCTCTCTGACAATACTTACAAATTTATATCAACATCACAGAAAACTATCTTTCCAGCTAGACTACAAAGGCCCATGGAAAAGCCTGTTTGAAGCAAGCATATTGTCATTCTAGAAACGCTAAAGAAAATTTATTTACTGTTTTGCTGTCTAATTTTGACGCTTCTTCAAAAATGAAGAAAACTGCTAGAAAGGCATTAAGGAACCTAACCATCAATATGCTAGGCACATTCATGCCTTTCGAATTACACAAAGGAAAATTAAACAGACTACAATATTACACAGAGACAATGTCAAAATCAATTATAAATTTCAGCTTCTTTGGTGTTCTGATACCATGGGAGTTGTTGTTTCCAAAAGAAATAATGGCAAGTGGAAGCAATAACTTTCATTTATTGTAGACATGGCACATCATTGAGTGTAAAATCACATTATGCTGATTGGGAACATAACAAGTGCCTGTTTTTATGCATATGAGAAGCCTGCACTTGTATGTGTAGGACAGTTTCAGACACTCATATTCCTGAGTATTTAATTATTTTCTGGCAACTTATTACATTTGGCAAACAATAGCTACTTTCAACTTGCTGGTTGACATCACAAAATCCACCCTAGAGCTGCAATATCTTTAAAACACACCTTTTTTATATTTGTGTAATTGAGAAGTGTGGTAATCTTTACAAAGATTGTGTAATAGATAGATTGATTTGTGTAATATATACTATTACTATACTTTTCTTAGTAATAAACCAAGTGGGTGTCTACTATATACACACTACAAACTGTCTTAAATGGGCTATCTTGACTATCACTACAAAAGTTTTTTTTTCTCCTGCTGACAATAGCTCATCTTAATTAAGTAGCCTCTTAGAGTTGGTAGGGGAACTCCCACCTTTTCGTGTTCTCTGTATGTATACATGCTGACTACCTAAATTCCCCCTGTAGTTTCAATTAGTTGCAACATTCTTCACCTCCTGTCCTGAACTGTTGTGGAGAATGGCTGTGATGTTAAATGGTTGATGTGTTTTACCCTACAGGGGATCACAGTTCAGCAGTGGGTGAAGAGGGTGATATATATATATATCCTCACTATATGTTCCATTCTATGCATCCAATGAAGTGGGCTGTAGCCCACGAAAGCTTATGCTCAAATAAATTTGTTAGTGTCTAAGGTACCACAAGTACTCCTGTTCTTTTTCCGGATACAGACTAACACGGCTGCTACTCTGAAACCTACAATACTTCTGATTTTGGTAAGCATGCATTCCTTATCTGGTAGGAGCATTCATTCAGATGAATCCAAACACTCTACAGACTTTACTGACAAACACTAAATACAGACGTAGGATCACCCACTTCACCCACTGCTGAACTGTGATCCCCTGTAGGGTAAAACACATCAACCATTTAACATCACAGCCATTCTCCACAACAGTTCAGGACAGGAGGTGAAGAATGCTGCAACAAATTGAAACTGCAGGGGGAATTTAGGTAGTCAGCATGTAGTAGTCAAAATCAGAATTTGGGCAGGACATGGGGGCTCTGACAAAATGATGCTACAGGATCTTTAATAACCACAAACAGTCAGGATCTTGGTTTTATGCCTTATCCAAAACCAACACATGACACAGCATCCATAAGACCATGCCAAGGCATGGGTTTAATATTGAATTAGAGGTCAAAATGCCACCAACCGAATCACCATTACCACATTTGTTTTTCTTAGAGATTCCTTTTGCTGGTACTCCCCAACTAGATTCTGCTTATCTTTAGAGATCTACTGAGATCACAGCTTTAGGTGGAATGGTTGCACACCCTCTGTTTTCATGAACCAATTAAACAACTGCTGGCAAAGTTTAAAATATATAAAATATTCTCATTTATGATTCTCAAATACCGCTTCACTTTGATTACTGTTTAATGTAGTCACCAAAAGCACCATCAAATGTAAGTCTAAGTCTTACTACAGATTCCTAAAATCTCAAATCTATAATTACAAAGATGATGAAAAAATAGCAACAATTGATTATTGTTATCTTCAAGGTTTTCCTATTTACCTAACAGATTTCAAGTTTATCTCAAAATGGTTTTTTTTCAGACAACATGTTGCACCTTTTGAAATTATCAATAAGTCCATTTACTCTTTTACATTCCACTTATTATGCTCTGCATTTGAATTCTATCCTAGAGCATTTCTTTCTCAATGTATGAGAAGAAGGTTAAGAAAGAGTTTGTGTATGCAATCCCCAACAATCTATAATGGGATTGACTCATGTAAATCAACTACTAATTGATGAAAGACTTAGCCTAGAATGTATTAGCTACAACCTTACACTGCAATGATCACATCTAGAATGTCAAAGAATATCAACACCATGGTTATTTCTGTAGAAGGCCAGCAGTAAAAAGGGGAATGTTAATTGTTGTGTTTAATTTGTGCAAATGTTTCTGAAAGCCATGTGATCCAAAATATTTACTGTACTAATGGGGTAGATGAAAGCAGATAACACAAATATGATATATACTCAATGCTAAATTTCCAATGAATTCCTTGAAGTATGTGGAAAGCACTTATATTTTACACAGCAATATGAGAAGCAAAAAAGCAGCCATAAGAGGGCATTTGCCTTTTCTCCTATCAATGTCTGACCATAGATGGAGCTTGAGTCTCATCCATTTAGTTATGAGGACGCAACCATCATCTATGAACGCCACATAGAGACTAGAGAGTCACCTTGTATTATAGTGTTCTCCACAGAAAACTACCCAAACTCTGTCAAAACAGTTCTCTAGAGTCGAAGCAACTGTTGCCAATTAGCCACTATATCATAACATATTATAGTCAATTGATTTGAGATCAGGATTATCTTTTCCCATTGACTGGGAGACCTAGGAGCATTATTAATAGATCAAACAGAAATTCCATCCCAGTTTTATTTATTGCAAAGTACTCTTCCAAAATATTTGCATCTTAAAGTAGGGACAAGGTTCTAAATCCTCACAACATCACCACCACAATTTAGGAATATTTTCCTCAGGGCTTCAGTACCTGTTTTTAACATGATATCCTTTAACAAGTAGTGCATTTAAAAGTCTACTCACTCCTGTACCATAGTTGCTTCCATTGAAGCTCAAATTTACTTCCCTAAAATAGCTTCCCAAGCCTTCATTAAGTTATACTTATCAACTTTACATAAATGTATGAATTCCATATAAAAGTAAGATATGAAACATTCTGTGTTATTAGTGATTATTAACTCTAATAATCCATGGTGATGATTAACTCTAAATTTTATTTTTACTCACCAAATATCTTAATCACTCATCGATCAGTGTAATCTTGTATTTGCATTACTCTTATATGTTGGATTTTGAATTCTCTCTGTAGCTCTTCTATTTTTTCCAGTTTCATTTCTTGAAACAGCTGACCTCTCACAACCATTTACCTCTGCCTTCCTTTCTTCTTTTTACAATTATCTGGCATTAGTGCTTGTGTTAAAGCCAGGATTCCTTCTTTTATAGGTATGTGGAGATATTACACATGGAATAATGAATACTAATGCTCTTGTTGAGCCTGAACCCAGGACCTCTGAATCTAAAGGCACGAGTCTCTCCTGCTTGAGCTAAAGGACCAGCATCAGTAGCTCAGATGCAGTAGCAGACTCATAAGCCTCAGTATGCGATCTATCTATTAACAAACAACAAAGAGATCTCCTGTGGTACCGCTGGTTATACTGGAGACAGCATCTTCCAATGTGTGAAATTCGCAACTGTGCAACCTAAAATAGAGTGTAAGTGGTATATAGGCTTTGGGGCTGGCCTTCCAAATTTCACCCAAAGTAAATTCAGGCACAAAGATTTAAATGTAGTTGAGAGTGTTGGGTATAATGGAAAATGAACACTGTTTTTAATAGTATTTCTTCTCATTCAATCTGCCATTGTTGATGTGAATTCATGTTGAAAATAGAAACTAGGGCTGTCGATTAATCGCAGTTAACTCACGCGCTTAACTAAAAAAAATTAATAGCGATTATTCGCAGTTTTAATCGCACTGTTAAACAATAGAAAACCAATTGAGATTTATTAAATATTTTTGGATGTTTTTCTACATTTTGAAATATATTGATTTCAATTACAACACAGAATACAAAGTGTACACTGCTCACTTTTTATTAATTTGTATTACAAATATTTGCACTGTAAAAATGATAAATTCAATTCACCTCATACAAGTACTGTAGTGCAATCTCTTTATCATGAAAACGCAACATACCAATGGTGATTTTTTTTGTTACATAATTGCACTAAAAACAAAACAATGCTAAACTTCAGAGCCTCCAAGTACACTCAGTCCTACTTCTTGTTCAGCCAATCGCTAAGACAAACAAGTATGTTTACGTTTACAGGAGATAATGCCACTCACTTCTTATTTACAATGTCACTGGAAAGGGAGAGCAGGCGTCTGCATGGGACTGTTGTAGCCGGTATTGCAAGATATTTACGTGCCAGATATGCTAAACATCCGTATGCCCCTTCATTCTTCGGCCACCATTCCAGAGGACATGCTCCCAGACTGATGACGTTCATTAAAAAAATAATGCATTAATTAAATTTGTGACCAAACTTCTTGGGGGAGAATTGTATGCCTCCGACTCTGTCTTACTCACAGTCTGCCATATATTTCATGTTATAGTAGTCTCGAATGATGACTCAGCACATGTTGTTCATTTTAAGAACACTTTCGCTGCAGATTTGACAAAATGCAAAGAAGGTACCAAGGTGCGATTTCTAAAGATAGCTACAGCACTCGACCCAACGTTTAAGAATCTGAAGTACCTTCCAAAATCTGAGAGGGATGAGGTGTGGAGCATGCTTTCAGAAATCTTTCAGAAACCACCAAAAAATAAAATCAACCTTCTGCTGATAGCATCTGACTCAGATTATGAAAACGAACATGCGTCGCTCCGCACTGCTTTGGATTGTTATCAAGCAGAACCTGTCATCAGCATGGACGCATGTCCTCTGGAATGGTGGATGAAGCATGAAGGAACATACGAATCTTTAGCACATCTGGCATGTAAATATCTTGCGACGCTGGCTATAACAGTGCCATGCGAAAACCTGTTCTCACTTCAGGTGACACTGTGAACAAGAAGCAGGCAGCATTATCGCCTGCAAATGTAAACAAAGTTGTTTGTCTGAGTGATTGGCTGAACAAGAAATAGGACTGAGTGGACTTGTAGGCTCTAAAGTTTTACACTGTTGTTGTTGTTTTTTTTTAATGCAGTTATTTTCAGTACATAATTCTACATTTGTAAGTTCAACTTTCATGATAAAGAGATTGCACTACAGTGCTTGTATTAGATGAATTGAAAAATACTATTTCTTTTGTTTTTTACAGTGCAAATATTTGTAATCAAAATAAATATGAAGTGAGCACTGTACACTTTGTATTCTGTGTTGTAATTGAAATCATTCTATTTGAAAACTGTAGGAAACATCCAAAAATATTTAAATAAATGGTATGTTATACTATACTATACTATATGTTTTTCTCTTTTCTAGTTATATGTTTGATTAAAAATATGTACTTAAGGGAACATTTGTCCTTTTTGATCCATAATATGGATTTTTATTGTGTATTCTAGACTCTTTTCACACTTTTGACAAGGTGTTGCTCCAGTAATGGTAAGTGCCCTAATGTGGCGTGACCATTTTCTAGAAAAAGAGGATAACTGTCTCTCTTTCCTAGAGTTCTGATGATCAGAGAGAAATCAGTTGTTTACTGAATTTTGCAAGGAAGCTATAAAATATCATTTTGGCAGATGCAGAACAGTTACTTAGAGAAACTACAATGGAACAAGACACTCTTTCACTCTGTATGTAAGTGCCTCTGCAGTTGTCATTCCAAGGCAGACAAAATAATAAATAATCAACTAAAGCATTTTAAGAAATACAAAGTAAAAACAATGGAGAACCACGGGCCTTTTCCAACTCTTGTTTTGTTTGATGTCTTTCCCTTTTGTGAAATTTAAGGAATTGACCTATTACAAAACCACAGAGATATGCACCATTCTTGTTCTTTTCTGCAATAGTCTTTTTAGCATTCTCCTTTATCACTAGATACTACGTAACAATGTGAAGGAGAAAACTAAAAGGAGAAATATTAAAAATCTGACATACTATGAAATTAATAAACCATGGAAATCTGACATTACTGCAGAGGCAGTGGATTAATTGCCTTCAGACATAGCTGTAATCACCATATCCCATAAAAGTATAGACACAAAGCTTTATTTTATTTTAGACAAAAAGTCTGCTATTTAATTCAAAAGTATCTACATTTCCTGTATGTGAAATACCGTTGCACATGCCTTACAATAATTAGTCTTACAAAAATATTACAGCTTCTTCATAATTCTTTCTATTAAATTGGTAGGTCAAACAGAATTAGGACTCCCAACTGTCAATAAAAATGCAAAATAATATCCACAAAAAAGTGCCAACTTTTAATTATAAAAAATTAAGAATTTAGCCCTAAACCTATTATTTAAATAAACGCAGTTAAACTATGTTATATTTTATTAATACATTTTTCAATCAAACAACACAAAACTGTTTTAAAAATATTAAGGCTCACAAATTGGAAAAATTGGAAAGAGTCCAGGGGAGGACAACAAAAATGATTAGGGAGCTGGAGCACATGACTTATGAGGAGAGGCTGAGGGAACTGGGATTATTTCGTCTGCAGAAGAGAAAAATAAGGGGGGATTTGGTAGCTGCTTTCAACTACCTGAAAGGGGGTTCCAAAGAGGATGGATCTAGACTGTTCTCAGTAGTACCAGATGACAGAACAAGGAGTAATGGTCTCAAGTCGCAGTCAGGGAGATTTAGGTTGGCTATCAGGAAAACACTTTTCACTGGGAGGGTGGTGAAGCACTGGAATGGGTTACTTAGGGAGGTGGTGGAATATCTTCCTTAGAGGTTTTTAAGGTCAGTCTTGACAAAGCCCTGGCTGGGATGATTTAGTTGGGGATTGGTCCTGCTTTGAGCAGGGGGTTGGACTAGATGACCTCCTGAGGTCCCTTCCAACTCTGAGATACAGTAATTAGACCCATTTTTATACACAGATAATCTGAGTCAGAGAGAGCCTCAGTAATTTACGTAAGGTCATACACTGAGTTTAGTTGCAAAGTCAGGAATAAGAACCCAGGAGTTCTGACTTTAATTCTGCTGTTGTAATCAGTCGGTAATATTCTTTCTTCTTTTGGAAACCTATCAATCATTTACTGATGTACCTACATGTTTGGGTTTTATGTTTGTGTTACACAACGCACACCTGCTAAGTGTCACACAAGATGCTTTCATCCCTCAAACGTTCTCACAGCCCATACTAAATGTAACACATTCAGCGGGGCTGCCTGCAACTGTGTCTCACAGCCACCAGAGATTAGCTGAGAAAGCAACTACTGTCTTACTGCTCCTATTGCTGGATCTCAGCAATGAGAGAGCAGCCAGGAGGAGCAAATTACAGTGGCCTAATTACTCTTCCAGACTTTCTCCCACCCATCCCTACGAACAGCCAACCAGCCAGCCTTCTAACAAATTCCAGCTTCCATCCTGCCCTCAGTCACCTCACCCAGTGGCCCCCATCATTCCATTTGAACACTCCTCCTCCTCTCACGGAGTACCCCCAGCCATCACCATCTACCCCCAGATTCTCCCCCACGCCACAAAGTATTCCCCCAACCACCTCACAAAATCAGGTGTTGCTGATTAACTTAACTGAAGGGAATTTACCAAACTTGCAAGGAAAGATTAAAGTATAGATAAGGCGTAGCATGCATGCATTCATATAGGCCTTTATTGTTTTATACCTTTGCTCTGAGTGCTGTGTACATGGGGATGAACGAAGAGGCTGTTTTTGAGTCAATTGAGTCAACTGCTGTAGGCGTGAAAGAGCTTAAGGTGCCGAACACAGTTGAGCCCGATACGTTAACACAGTTGCTGAAGGGGGGCTTCCACCCAGAGATCCAGTCTAAGAGTGGTTGAACCATATGACTCCAACCTTAATGCAGGAAGCCAGGCCCGTAACCTCAGGGGCTCAGCCCACCACCAACCTAGTTCCTCGACAGTCCCCAACGTGCCAAGTTTTGTGAAGCTCCATGTTTTACCCTCACCCATACCTCCTAACCTTTCAAGCACGTAAAGCAGAACACAGCATCACGGAGGTGTCACCCTTCCATAGATGGAAACACTGGGGTAGCCAGGCCCAACCTGAGTTGCACTGCAACCCCAGGTCATGGTGCACTAAGTCTGGGGGCCCCTTCCAAGTGGGGTGGTCAGAGGCAAACTGCCCCTGACACTACCCCTTCCAGGCAGCCCTGGACGCAGGAAAGACAAATGAATTCAGTGGTAAGACTCCCATTGACTTTAATGTTTTTGGTTTTTTTTAAATCAGATATTTAAATGGTGCACATGCCTTATACTGGTCTTCTGCTCTGGGTGAACATCCCAGGAGGGCTAGGGGTGGGGGGAGGGAAGAGTGCACGTGAATGCTGCACAGATGTATTAGCAACTGTTTCTTTCCCCCACACCCGTACATAATTACAACAAATTATATGTTTGTATAATTACAACAAATTATATTTTTTACACAGCCCTAGTAGTGAAATACAATGTTTCGGTAACAATCATAATGCAGAACAGATACCTACCTACTAATTTAAAATTCTGAAGACTTGGGTGCAAATGTGGCTTTGTTCAACCCTAAAAATGTGTTGGTAGTCTAAGGTTATGTCTTCACTGCAAGAAAAAGTGTGTTTTACACTGAGATGACTATCTAGAGAGATGTAAAATCTTAGTGGAGATGAGACACTATAGTGTTTACCTCATTGTAGATAGTAGATAAAAAAAACCATTGTAGATTTAAAAAACGATCTGTGCCCTTATCTCTACTAGAATTTTACACTGACATAGCTAATTTGAGTTAGCCATTTTGATGTAATATGCATCTATTTTTTGCAGTGAGGACATAGCTTAAAAGATAACAGAGGTACTGTAAATCAAGATAAGAGTTCATTGGCAAAACGCTGTGACCAAGACTGGGAGTTCTCACTCACACTTTACTGATCTTAGTATTATCAGTTACATTCATGAGCACTAAAATTTACTTATACTATAAGCACGTTGCCTGATAATATCACATGGTTTTACAGAACAAACTTCTTAATATAAAAATAACTTAAGGACACATTAAACTAATGTAATTTAAAAGCAATAAAATGTTTTAATAATAAAAAAGATACTCACTATACCTTGAAAAATGTATGCTACGAGGCACAAAAAAATCATAGCCTACTCAAAACAGAACAAACTTCTTTCTGTTTATTTGCTCTCTGATGTAATACATTGAGCCTTTTCCTAAGGAGACTTATATACATGAGTTTATGTTAGTAAATGAAATCATGAATATTCTGCAAAAGATCTTAGGGGTTACATTGGACGACAAGCTGGATATGAGTCGACAGTGTGCCCTTGTTGCCAAGAAGGCTAACGGTATTTTGGGCTGTATAAGTAGGGGCACTGCCAGCAGATCGAGGGACGTATCATTCCCCTCTATTCAACATTGGTGAGGCCTCATCTGGAGTACTGTGTCCAGTTTTGGGCCCCACACTACAAGAAGGATGTGGAAAAATTGGAAAGAGTCCACCGGAGGACAATAAAAATGATTAGGGGGCTGGAGCACATGACTTATGAGGAGAGGCTGAGGGAACTGGGATTGTTTAGTCTGCAGAAGAGAAGAATGAGCGGGAATTTGACAGCTGCTTTCAACTACCTGAAAGGGGGTTCCAAAGAGGATGGATCTAGACTGTTCTCAGTGATACCAGATGACAGAACAAGGAGCAATGGTCTCAAGTTGCAGTGGGGGAGGTTTAGGTTGGATATTAGGAAAACTTTTTTCACTAGGAGGGTGGTGAAGCACTGGAATGGGTTACTTAGGGAGGTGGTGAAATCTCCTTCCTTAGAGGTTTTTAAGGTCAGGCTTGACAAAGCCCTGGCTGGGATGATTTAGTTGGGGATTGGTCCTGCTTTGAGCAGGGGGTTGGACTAGATGACCTCCTGAGGTCCTTTCCAACCCTGATATTCTATGATTCTATGATTAAGGAACAACGTATTCAAGTAACTGGACACACTTAGTTAGAAGCGCTACATCATCAGAATAAGTTCTCATTGGATGAGCTATACTGAGGGCAAACAGCTTTTGAAAGCTGCCTTTTCCAAAACAGCACTTTTATGAGTGTGCTATACACACAAGGAATCAAACGTAAAATTTATGAGATTTTGCTATGTCAGCAAATCATTTATCTCTTCTCTCCTTACATCTCGCACATTTCTGAGTTCTGACAAATAGAAGCTAGCAACACTAGAAATCTCTCAAAGGGAAGCTTGTAACACAATACTTTTTTTCCCACTGTGATACAGGCCAAGTAAATACTTTTTTTGTATTTATTTTCTCACTATCATGGTTCACAACATTTAGAAAAATTGAAATGTTAATGCAGTACTGTCACAGACTTCAAATATCATGAGTTCATTGACACCAGCTGAGATAAAATATTTAACATAACCACAATGCTTCTTCACCTAGTACCTTCATTTTCTTTGAGCTTTCAAAAATGACTTTAGGTTCCACATTTGCACTGGCAATGATCAGTTACAAGAAAAGGAATACATTTTAATAAGCTAAGGATTACATAAAATCAACAAACTATACAAACTACATACTAGCATCTTTTTTTGCTACTGATCACATTTCACTTCCATAACTGAAATTATATCATTTGTGTTTCTTTAGGGGCTGACATTTTAAAGAATTTCAGTTGTGCAATTTACCCCAAAGCACATCAGATGTCAACTCAGACTATTAATAGGTTGTCATAAATTAAACTATACAAAAGGAAAATTAGTATATAATGATGGTCTACCATCAGCGAAACAAGTCAAGGACAATATTACTGTGTAAGCTTTTATGCCACTTCATTTTCTTTTTTAGAAATGGAAATACAGACTCAAGTGAAATAAACATATTTTGCTTGGGGTTCAGGGGAAAAAAGGACATTATTCGGTTAAAGTACATCCTCTACACACCCTTGTCAAGCTATCAAGTACACCATACAGTTTTACAGATTAAATTACTGATAATTATTTGTGACATTCCCCTGGTGTTATCTGGACTGGTGATCTGCTAGGTCACTCCAATCCTCAACTCTGGGAGCCAGTCTTATCCTGCTCTGCTGTGAGAACCCCCACTTCCGAGCTGTTCATGCACAGCCTCTAGCATGCAAGCTGCTCCCAGCTACGTGAATGAGCACTCTTGGCCAGCCGCTGCTTGGATTGTGCAACCGAATGACACTAGCCAATATCTCCAGACCCAGACATAAACCTAGGAACCTCCGTCTTTCAGTGTCCAGTTATGCCCACTGGACGCTGCAAGCTTATATGAGTTCATCAATTTAACAAAGAAATTGATATGTACCAGGCTTGTTATCCCAAGGGAAGTCTCTGACATATTTCAAACCAAACACACTGCTTCACACAGAATAAACAAACAAATTTATTAACTAAAAAGATAGATTTTAAGTGATTATAAGTCAAAGCACAAGAAGTCAGATTTGGTCAAATGAAATAAAGCAAAACACAATCTAAGCTGATCTTAACACTTTCAATGGCCTTACAAACTTAGATGCTTCTCATCACAGGCTGGCTGGTTGCCCTTCAGCCAGGCTCTCCCCTTTGATCAGTGCTTCAGACACTTGGTGGTGATGTCTGTAGATGAAGGTGGAAGAGAGAGAGAGCATGGCAAATGTCTCTCCCTTTTATCAAGTTCTTTCTTCCCTCTTGACTCGCCCCCCCCTTCGGGGTCAGGAGAGCATTACCTCATCGTAGTCCCAAACAGACCAAAGGAAGGGGGGTGACTCACTCGAGAGTCCAACAGATCCTTTGTTGCTGCCTAGGCCAGTGCCCTTTGTTCCTGTGCGGCTGGGCTGAGTTTGTCCCATATATGCCCTGATGAGATGTCAACTGCCCCTCTGCTCCTGGAGAATTTTGCCTGGGCTTGTTTTAAGCCATGAGGACACATTTTCAACCTCATAACTATATACATGAAATTACAACCTATAACATTACTATAACATCAATGCTCGGTGCATCATGAGCTTTCTGAAGACACCTGACATGACAAAATTTGCACTGGATACCACACAATCATATTATAAAGATGAACATGGGGGTGCAGGGTGTTCCCCCAAGGTACAGTGCGTCACATTATTGCTGTTGTATTGATGGCTAATAAAGGCCTACCGCTATTGATTCTTTGACCTAGCAACAAGCTGTTTGAGACAATGACTGCCTTTTTGTTCTTGGTCTGCACAGCACCTAACACAATGGAGCCCTGGTCTATGCATGACAAGGGCTCTTAGGTACTCCCAGAATACAAATAATAAATAATAACAAACCAATAGAAATGGTTACTCCCTAGAAAAAATATCACTGGTGAATATTTATTATATTATTTTATAGAAACACACAGAAATAAAGGCCCCAATTTGGGACTCCATCCAAGTTGTGCAAACAGCAGTCAAGGCCATCTGAAACTCCTCGATCCACCCCCATAGCAAGTCAGACCAGAAGGGGGCCTGTTGCAACTTCTGCCACTGGCATAAATTCATGCCAACAGAGGATCAGATCTCTCCCACACTCCACTGCAAATAATGTTTTCTACAACTTTACATAAAACTGTGTAGACTTTGTCAAAAATCAGAGAAATTCACAAGAAATTTCAAAGTTGTTTCTATGCTCTGCGGGGTTTGAAATGGATCAATTTTAAATTTGTTTTCAATTTTTTCACAATTTCAATAATTTTGCTAAAAAAATCAATTTTAAATAAAAATATTGACATATTGAAAGTTTTGTTGATGACATTTTCCACAGCAACCATCATCTATTGTTTTTAGAACTGCTGAAATGTGTTTAATTGACAATGATTCAAGTCCTTCGTTACACACAGAACTGGCAGTAGCATTGCAAGCTTCCCTAGATTAAACCTGGAAGGACTGTCTGTAGGGTTGAGTGTGCAGATTTGTCTTCATGTCCATTCAATTCAATGTGAACCAATGTGGGAACAAATGTGCCCCACAGTTTGGATCTGAAGACAGGCAGTTGTGGACCATGGGTTATAAAGAGTCTGACTTTTATTCTAAAACATTTGCTTGGAACTGGCTGAAAGAGACTACATGGGTTAATTTTTAAAAATAATTATTAGCAAAACCCAGATATTAAATTTCCTATTCATGCCTTAAGACACAACAGAGCATAACTCACACATCGGTATAAATCATAGCAATATAGACAACCAATGGGATCCACAGCAACCTCTCTACAAGGCATCCTCTGATTTTCAAGAAAGATATTAAGCTTCCTCCCCTTAGTAATTCAGCTGCAGGCAGAGCTTGGAATTCTAATCTGGAAACTGGGGTAATGCTTAAATATATTTTCTTTTTTACGTTTCAGCACAAACACCTATTCTAATATTAATTGTAGCATTTCTTTAAAAAAGAATTATAGGCTTAATGGCAAAACAAATTCATTCACTGTATGATCACTCATTACACGGTGCAAGATAATTAACTTGTAACTGTAATGAAATATCAAAAGGGTGCTGTGAGTGAGAATTAGAAGAAGTTTTTATTTTAAGGGAGCACTTTTTGATCAAGACAACCTAATTATTCTGATATCGTCTTTTCTTGTTGTTGCTATTTGCAACATTCTTTTTTACTATGTTATTGCACTGATATTGTATTATTTGTTGGGACCAGAATCTGTGACTATTAAAATGCATTTACAACCTAGACGAAGCTCAGCATTAGATATTAAATAATGCCTCCATTGTCTTAGATATCCCACAGTGCTGCTATTCTGCTTCTTAGCACAATCTATTCTTCCCTATATTGTGCTTCAGACAGGTTTTATCCACTTTGCTTTTAGACCAGTTCATTTTCATTAAACATAAATAGCTCATACTCTGCCCTCAGACACGCATGGGCAACTTCCATTGACTTGACCTATTGACTTCAATTCCCATTGACCAATTTCCTTTTATTCAAAGGAAAAATGGTCTATGGTTCAAGTCAATGGGAGGTGAAGCAGAATTCAACAGGAGCTGAATGTGCATACTTAACATGAGGGCAGATTTTGAACTCAATGACTTGAAAAGCACTTTGTGTTTTTTGTTTTAAATAGTATTTTAAGAAGTGAGGAACTAGATTGTATAGAGGATGAACTTCAGAAACTTTTAGCTCTACATTAGCAGTTCAAATCTAGCTGTGTTAACAGCAATAGAAAGTTATGAAGTTTTGCAATCACCTATGTGAAATGAGTTAACGGTCTCAGCCTAGTTTTAGCCTATAGATAACCATTAAAACAAAACAAAAATGAAACCCACAACCTTATTTAAGCAGCACCCTTTTTGGAAGTCTAAAAACATCTGAAAATGCACAAACTGAATGGACAAAGAGATTGTCACTTATGGTATGTCTGCACTTAGATCTGGAAGTGTAATTTCCAGCTCAGGTAGCCCTATGTGCACTAGCTTTGACTGAGCCAGCACACTAAAAATAGCAGTGTAGCCACAGTAGTATGAGCGACAGGACAAGTTCACCATCCGAATAAGTACCTAGGGTCCCAGGTGGGACTGTACTCAAGGTGGCTAGCACATCTTCCCACCCTCGCCATCACAGCTACTCTGCTATTTTTAACATGCTAGCTCCATCACACCTCCAGCTCAAAGTGTAGCTGTACACAGAGAGGCAGTTTCTCATTAGCAGAGTCCATTAACATAGATGAGGAAGTTTGGGTATCAGGAGGAAGCTGTGGCATCATAATGGCCTTCCGCTTCTACTGCAGCCTTTTTCAGAAGTACTGAATTCAAAACACAATTGAGTTCCAAACTTTGGGAACCAACAATATTAACAGTTTCAGAACATGAAAAGTGTGTGCCTTTCAAAAGTACCAAACCACTTACACAGTCCATTTTTTTCGCCAAATATAAGTATAGGGTTCTGTGTTTCCATTCCAACTGATAACTTTAAAATCAGCGAAGAGTTTTAGATTATTGTGGTATCAACAGTTGATGCAGAACAGACACAGACTCTTGATCCAAGACTTGGCAGGTAACTACAAAGGCACTGACTTTCAAGTATTTTGTTTTCAAATGTAATTATTTATCTACTTTAAGCCTGTACACAAAGTTTCTTACTGGGCTAGGAGTCTTTTAAATGCTTGTCAAAGGATGGGAACTTTTACAGATGTGATTCTGAATGTGAAATTTACAGGAGAGTTGCCTACCTAGAGGAAGGATTTTCAAAAGCACCTATGTGACTTAGAAGCACAAGTCCCATTGAAAGGCACTTATGTGCTTCTGAAAAAGCCCACCATTCACCTGCACATAATGTAGGACTCTAAATTTTTCCCATACAAATATTACTAGGGCTGTTAAACGATTACAAAAATTAACCGTGATTAATCACACTGTTAAACAATAATAGAATGCCATTTATTTAAATATTTTTGGATGTTTTCTACATTTTCAAAAACATTTATTTCAGTTACAACACAGAATACAAAATGTACAGTGCTCACTTCCTATTTATTTTTTATTACAAATATTTGCACTGTAAAAAACAGAAATAGTATTTTTCAATTCATCTCACACAAGTACTGTATCATGAAAGTGCAACTTACAAATGTATATTTTTTTGTTACATAACTGCACTCAAAAACAAAACAGTGCAAAACTTTACAGCCAGAAGTCCACTCAGTGGACTTCTTGTTCAGCCAATCACTCAGACAAACAAGTTTGTTTACATTTGCAGGAGATAATACTGCCTGCTTCTTGTTTACAATGTCACCTGAAAGTGAGAACAGGCATTCGCATGGCACTGTTGTAGCTGGCGTCGCAAGATATATACATGCCAGATATGCTAAGGATTCATATGTCCCTTCATGCTTCAACCACCATTCCAGAGGACATGCATCCATGCTGATGATGGGTTCTGCTCAAGATCTAAAACACATGTTCATTTTCATCGTCTGAGTCAGATGCCACCAGCAGAAGATTGATTTTCTTTTTTTGGTGGTGCAGGTTCTGTAGTTTCCACATGGGAGTGTTGCTCTTTTAAGACTTCTGAAAGCATGCTCCACACCTCATCCCTCTCAGATTTTGGAAACTACTTCAGATGCTTAAACCTTGGGTCGAGTGCTGTAGCTATCTTTAGAAATCTCACATCGGTACCTTCTTTGCCTTTTGTCAAATCTGCAGGGAAAGTGTTCTTAAAATGAACAACATGTACTGGATCATAATCCGAGACTGCTATAACATGAAATATATGGCAGAAAGTGGGTAAAACAGAGCAGGAGGCATACAATTCTCCCCTGAGTAGTTCAGTCACAAATTAAAATAACGCATTTTTTTTTAACAAGCGCCATCAGCATGGAAGCATGTCCTCTGGAATGTTGGCCAAAGCATGAAGAAGCAAAGCATACGAATATTTAGCATATCTGGCACGTAAATACCTTGCAATGCTGGCTACAAAAGTGCCATGCAAACACCCGTTCTCACTTTCTGGTGACATTATAAATAAGAAGAGGGCAGCATTATCTCCAGTAAACGTAAACAAACTTGTTTGTCTTAGCGATTGGCTGAACAAGTAGGACTGAGTGGACTTGTAGGCTGTAAAGTTTTACACTGTTTTGTTTTTGAGTGCAGTTATTTAACAAAAAAAATCTACATTATTAATTTTCAAGACAAACAGATTGCATTACAGTACAGTACTTGTATGAGGTGAATTGAAAAACACTATTTATTTTATTTTTACAGGGCAAATATTTGTAATTAAAAATAATATAAATTGAGCAGTGTACACTTTGTATTCTGTGTTGTAACTGAATTCAATACATTTGAAAATGTAGAAAAACATCCAAATATATTTAATAAATTTAAATTGGGATTCTATTGTTTAACAGTGTGATTAAAACTGCGATGAAACGCGATTAATTTTTTTGAGTTAATCGTGTGAGTTAACTACGATTTATCAACAGCCCTAAATATTACCATTATTTTTGTGGATATGAAAAATCCAGGAAAATAAATGTACAGTGAAAATAAAGAAACATAAACAATAAGAACACAATGAACGTTCTACACATACATAGCGATACTAGATAGATAGATAGTGTGACAGGGTCAGGCCAGATGGCTACAAGAGAGTGGTCGAAGGTAGATACATTAGCTCCAGGTTAAGTAGGTCCCTTTTCCCTGGGTAAGATAACAGGGACTATTCCAGAACACTCAGGAACTTTCTAGAACTAATTAAGGTAGGCAGGCTAATTAGGATACCTGTAGCCAACTGGGAAGTTACTAGAATTAAGGCTAATCAGGACACCTGGTATAAAAAGGCTCTCACTCCAGTTAGTGAGGTGTGCGTAAGGAGCTGGGAGTGAGAGGACGTCATGCTGGAGGACTGAGGAGTACAAGCGTTAACAGACATCAGGAGGAAGGTCCTGTGGTGAGGACAAAGAAGGTGTTGGGAGGAGGCCATGGGGAAGTAGCCCAGGGAATTGTAGCTGTCGTGTAGCTGTTTCAGAAGGCACTCTAGACAGCTGCAGTGCACAGGGCCCTGGGCTGGAACCCGGGGTAGAGGGCGGGCCCGGGTTCCCCCCAAAACCTCCCAACTCCTGATCCAACACAGGAAGATCTCTGAAGCTAGCAAAATCTGCCCATAAGTGCAGGACCCACCAAGGTAGAGGAGGAACTTTATCACAATAGATAGATAGATAAAGTGTTTGAAATATGTGCATCTTGCTCTTGTTATACCTTCTTCCACTTCCTGGCATCAGTAATTTCCTCTCTCTTCTTTCCTTGTATGCATCCAGGTGTTGTTCTTTTTCCTTTCTCTTCACTATCTGACCTTTCTTTTGACCCTGTTATTTCTTTTTCTCATATACTGTGTTCTCTACCTCCATTCTTTATATTTTCAAATCACTCCTTTCCCATTTCTCTCCAACTTAAATCTTTCTCTTTTTATACATATATAACAAACTTCTCCTTTCTGCTTTATACAATTGATTTTCCCCTTGCTTACTCTCACTACTGTGCCCATTCACATAGCCACCTTATTAATCCCCACCCACTGATGCCCAGGCTTTGGAAATATTATCAGATACATACTGTTGAGAGGAATAAGTTTACTAGCCAAAGAATGATACAGAAGATGAGTGGCTCCAATATCCTGGTCAGAAAACAATGCACCCCTCTCTCCAGCTGTTCTGTGGTCCATGTAGAACTGGTTGGGAATTTTCCAACAAAAGAAAATGCTGGTTCATGAAACCTGAAATGTTTTGTGGAAACATGTCAGGTTTGATGCCTGCCGATGAACCACAGGCAGATTTCCATTAGAAACCCACCTGGTTTCCTGGCAGCTCACCTGGTGGACTGCTGGGGGTCCTAGGGCTTCTAGGGTCTGTGGATCTGAGGCATCCCTGTCATGCAAACAGCCCTGAAGCTAGGGACCACAGAGTGTCTAGACATCTCTGTCATGGATTCAGGAACTGAGAGCTGGAGGCACTGAGAACCCTGGGCTTGGCTCTGAGCTGTGAAGCAGGGAGCCTGGAAACTCTGAGAAGCTTAGCTCAAGCTTGGGCTCTCAGGGCTTCCTACTATAGAGCTGGGGTGGGGGGTCTTCTTTGCAACCATAATCATAAGAAACTACGCCTGAAGTCTACAGAAATTGATACTTGCCTGGAAAGCTTCTTTCTGACCACAAGCAAGTGGGAGAGTGGACAATGAAGCCATAAATGCATGTACAGAAATATGTGTAAAAACTATCATCTAAATTTAAATACAACACTGGGAGTAACATCCTTACTCTTGCAAGAATTGCCATGGGATGTTTAACTACCAAAAATCGTTCGGATCTAGATTTTACATTCCCATTTGAAAAATTGAAGAATTTAAATATCCAATCACTAATACTTAGCTAATGCTCCCTTATCATGAAACACACCAGTCTTTTCAAGCGAAATAACTGGGGATACCAAATGGATTTATCATCATCATTAGTATTTTAAATGTCTTTGTAATGAAATACAGTAAAGGAAGAGATCACCAAATTCATTTTGAATGGTTAAATCTCTACAAGAGATTATTTCCTTCTCAGATCTTTGCCTTAAAAGCAGAAATAGTTTCAATTATTAAAAATGGGAATGAAGTCACCTATTTAAAAAGACAACCTGTGCGAGTTGTCTCCCCCCCAATCTCTTCTTATGAATAAACTGAAAAATTCTATTTCTGTTTTAACTAAGTTATTTTATCTTCATTTTCTGCTTTTTAAAAACTTTTCATTACTAACTTCACTGAAGTTCTTTAAACATCCCATTGTAAAGGATTTACTTTTACTTATTATAATTATAATAATATCTAACTCTTATGTAACATTTTTCATCAACAGATCAACAAAGTGCTTTACTATGGAGGTCAGTATCATTATTCTTATTTTGCAGATGGGGAAACTGAGGCACAGAGGGGCGCAGTGATTCCCCACAATCATTCAGCAAGCCAGAATCAGGAATAGAACACGTTTCCTAAGCCTCAGTCCAGCACTCTATCCACTAGGCCACACTGATTTATGCATAATGCTGTTGACTTCACTGTAATGACCTGTAAAAACTTATACACATACTCAACTTTCAATAGGGTTAATTAAAGTTAAACATGTGGTACAGGTCTTTGTAGAATTGGGGCTTATTTTTGTATATTTTTAACTTCATTAAAACAGTGTCCAAGAAATTAGATGCAAAACTTATATTTTCTAAAGAAAATGCTCTACAAAACTCAACACAAACAAAAATGTGTGTAACTACTTGAGGATGGGTTAAAAGAATGGGAGGAAAAGATAAAAGAGTATGTTCAAATCCTCTAATATTCCCCCCTTTTCACTCCTTAAAAATTGGGCAAGTGGACACTTACAAAATTACATACATTTGGTTGGATCCTAACAAAGCATTTGTTGGTTTTGTAATATTCTTCAGGGCACAATTAGTCACTTGTTTGTTAAATGTCTGGTATTAGCAAAAAATAATTTTCCTATTACAGAAGTTAAAATCCTTCAGTGACTACTTGACGTCAATGGAACTACTCACAAGCTTTAGGTTAAAACTGTGCTTAAAGCCTCAATCTTTCAAATTCACAATCTGTGGGTGAATTGGTGGGCCCCACTGACTTCCATTAGGCTGTGTGAGTGTAGAGCAGTTCACCTGTGACTTATAAATTTTGATATCAGTGCCAGAGAAACTCAGCACTTGGCATAATCTAGCCCTTATAACATTAAACAATCTAGAATATGAAATGTGGTCAAGTTAACATTAACAAAGCAACCTTCATTTGTTGAATTTCCTGATGTCATTACTTGAACTTGTTACCTTAGTTTTGCATTAACGCTGGAAGATTTTTTTGTTGTTTTTGTTTTGCATATTAGTACCTATGTATTTAGCTACATAACTCATAGGAAACAAGTAAGTATTCCTTTTATTCTTTATCCCCCATGATTTGTCAATGAGTGGAAGAGGTAGCACCTGAAGCAAGTGTAAGACACTCTAGTTATGCTTGTTCATATATAATTTTTGGATGTAGCTATCATTTTACAATAGTTTATTCCTGGCAGCTGAGTGATGTTATTGCAAAGTAATTTCAAATCCACAAACTCTTTGATCAATAAATGATGCAACATGCTCCCCTACACCTAAGGTAACAGGTCTTTAAATATGTTCCATTCTATGCATCCGAAGAAGTGGACTGTAGCCCACGAAAGCTTATGCTCAAATAAATTTGTTAGTCTCTAAGGTGCCACAAGTACTCCTGTTCTTTAAAACTATCATAATTTGTTTTATATAGATAAATAGCTTTGTCCCTATGTCAACACTATACAGTGGGATATATAGTCATGAAAAACCTTAGGAATAGAAGGCAAGATGGCAACTTTTTTGCTTTCTGCTCATCAGTATTCATGTAATAGGCAAGCCTAAACTGCATCTGCATTCAGCAGCACTCCTGATCAGAAACCACATACTCCCATTAGAAAGAGAAGTCCTAATGTGAGCATGTACAGATTCAAGATTAGATGGCTCACAAATTTTAATAGCTCTGTCAACTGGAGTATGGCTAACCACCCTCCGATAACCAAGGGGTGATGATTGGAATAAAGATAGCAATAAGCATATGTTGTTTTTTTCTGTAAACGGTCAACAATGAAGAACAGTAATACAATGAATCTATGAATTTACAATATGAAGAGAAAAAGACAGCCCTTTCCTTCCAATTTCCATGGCAAATTTTTGTAGGATGCCTAGAATATGGAGTCTAAAAACAAAGTTGAGAACTGTGTGTCACTCTGTGAAACTGACACAGACAGAGATATCAGCTACAGATTTAGACTTTCACATTTCTGGATATGGAAAAAGTCGTATCCACTGGGAGGAGATACATGAGAGATCTTGTATGAGAGTGGCATCGTTGTCCTACTCTATAGGAGAAAGTACATCCCCAATTACTTCATTTCCTTCATCACTACCATAAAATAGAGAAAATGGAACTAACCTTCCTGTCCGCAGGACTACATCTTCCCATCGTCTCTATTATTATTTTCTGGTAGTTTGCCTGTGTAGGGTAGAATAGGATAGTTTGTGTACATAGCTGTCTCTTTTCCTGGGAGCCTTCAGCCTCATAACCACACTGGACCCTGAGCCCTAGAAACGTGCCTCCTGCCCATCAATTGTACTGGAGAACACTCCAGTGCCTTCTATGTCTGGGCGAGAGTGAATATCTCTCTACTGTTGTCTGTCTGCTACCATATGTAAGACTCAGTCATGCTCAGGAGAGAAAACATTTTATTTATTTTATAACCTGCTTTGTTAGTTTGGATTGTGTTTATTGACCCAATTATGGTAGGCAAACACTTTCATTCATTATAAAAAACAAAGCGGAGAGATTTTCAAAATACAGTTTATTAGAAAACATGCACTATCTCAGGAGAATTAGATCAGTCTGAAAGCTTCATTCACATGACTGAGGCTGATTTAATCAACTTGCGGCATAGAGAAAGAGTCGGTTTTAACTGAGCAAACAAGATGTATGAAGGCCACAGAAATGTGTCCTTAAAGAAAGAGAATGTAAGATATAAATAACCAGGAGTTAGCTGTCTCCATCCACTAGAGGTGACTTTCCCAAACAGTTAGACGTATGCTCTCTATATTGTGAATCCTGGCAAGTGGACAGGGTGCACAAAGGAATCTCCTGGGAGGTCCACTTGTCTTCTTTACTTAGCCTGCTAAGACAGGTTAAATGATGAGGCAAAGGCTACGAATTGGGACGAGGGATGTCCGTGGGAATCAGGGATGTTAGATTGCACATTTATGGTGCACTGACTCTGCCAAAGTCACTACAACATAGATAAGTTCATTTTAAAATCCTTGGAAGTAACTAGGCTACATGCTTGTTCCAGCACAAGTCAGCGAAGAAAGTTATAAAAGGTATGTGTTATCTGCACTTATCTCAAACCAAAATTTTATATATGTGTGTGTAGATATATAGATGTGTGTGTGTGTAGATAACGTTTGCTCTTTATTACCTTATTGACACATTCTGAGGGTCATCCTTGAAACTGTTGTCAAAAAGTTTAAAAAACACCTTGCCTGCTGTCAGGCTTCGAAAAGATACTCTCATATTAGGGGAACCACGGAAGGAAAGATTGCCATCCTTATTCTCAGAGACATACTGAATAGTGCACAGCTAAAATGAGCATTTCAGATACTTGCTTTGTCATCTGACTCTGAGTGGTACTATCACTGAGATAATTTGAAGTAGGGATCAAACAAGAAAGCGTAGCAAGCAGATAATGCTGGGTCTGTATTATGTTACTGAGCCCTGTATCTGTATCAGTTCTGCTAGCAATTTGTCTACAGAGGCCAAAACCAATTTGTTGGAATTCCCATCAAAGGCAATTTCATGCACTCTTCCACTACTGCTTTGAACAAGTTCAGGATGGAAATAAAGTGATACGTAATAGTCACCTTAGTTACAGTGTTCAGATCATATGGCTTTCTCAGTGGTGCTCAGTGGGAATTCTAAAAGATTCACAAAGAGCTACTGACTGAGATCAGCAGAAAACCCTCGGCAGTCATGAGCAGCCAGTTTTCAAACAATACTTCCTTCGACTGTGGGCTGGAAAACAGTGTATGAGCATTCAGAAAGTTGACCGTGGTTCACTGAGTTCAGCCATATGCAGCATTTCTTTTCTAGTATTTTGCTGTGTATTCAGTATTGGTTTCAGCCGTGGTTAGATTTGGGCATTGCATTCCTTTGCTGATCTTAGCAAACACAATTGGGTGATGCTAAAAAGTAATCACTAAACTATTATTTCAAAGACAGGGGTAACTGTATCCAAATGTGGAAAAAACAACACCATCTCTGGCACTCTATGATTTAGATGGAATGCCAGCCGGCAAAACTTAAGACCCCAAAGGAAGACTGGTTCAGTGGTTAGGGCACTAGCCTAATACTTGGAAGAGCCAGATTCAATTCCCTGCTCTGCCACAGACCTCCTGTGTGACCTTTGGCAAGTCACTTAGTCTCTCTGTGCCTCAGTTCCCCATATGTAAAATGGGGATAAAAATACTTTCCTCCCACACAGGGGTATTGCAAAAATAAATACAAAGAAGATTGTTAGGATCTCCAACACTAAGGTAATGGGGGGGGAGGGATATGAGTAACTAAGAGAGGAGATCTATTGTTATTAAATAGCCAGGACTGAATTTAAAGAAGGTTGAATGCATTCTGTAAAGGGAAGTAAGTTCTGCATGTTTGATTAAAGAGACTTCAGCTTTGAAGAATGAGATGTAAAAAAGACCTGCACACAAGGGCTTAGTGACGGTCCCTGAAAATACAAAAAAAATTAAATAAAAAGAGTCTTAATGTGCAATTAGAGATCGCGTTGTATCAACTTTTCTTTAGTCAAGACTGTGTTAATTTTAGAGACATTATTCCTGGTACTCAGGAAACTAAAGAATGTGAATCATTTCCATAACAGACCATACTAATACCAGAAATTGACTATTGTGCTCCTTTTTAGTAGTACAGAACTGTGGAACACATTATGTGGTGTTTGTTCTGTTGTTGTAGTTCTATTAAGAGAGACAAGGCAGGAGGGTCAACTTCTGTTGATGGAAGGGACAAGTTTTTGAGCTTTACAATGCGCTTTCTTTCACGGTATCTGATGCTTCTAATAACTATACTAAGCATCATCTTTAAAAGTTTTTAAACCAAAATTTTGACATCTTTAAATAAGCACTTTGCATTTATCAACTCAGTTACCTGAAAACTGCAAAATACTTCATCAATAAAAACATTCATGTCTAGCTATAGATCATTAAGGAAAATACATACTAATATACCCATTTTACAGATAGGTTCAGTAAAGTATATGAGCTATAAGCCTGTTTATTTATATATTGAAGTAAGAGTGTGTGTGTGTGTGTGTGTGTGTGCACGCATGTAAAATTTAAAGAAATCTCAATCAGATCTCTACCAGACACTTAACAGAAGGCAAACCGCCTCTCATCCTCATAATATACCTGGCCAACTAGGCAATGTCATATCATGATAGTAAACATGACTTCTGCCGCAGATCAGCATATGACATCAAGTCCTGATTTTCACAAGTGCTGAGCCTCTTCAGATTTCATTGACCTCAGTGCAATGTCGTCAGCATTCCTGAAAATCTAGGCTCCAAATCAATTCTTCTACCTCACTCTAGTACAGCAAAATTCTGATCTAGCCTTTTTATCTAGTAAGTTCTACACAAACACATACAAGTTTGATCCCACAAATATCACAGTTTTATGAGGTGCTTTCGATATTTAACATTATTTTTCTTAGCTTGAAAATATATCACAATACTAACACAAAAAGATAAAGAATACCATGTTCATGGGCAAAACAAAAATGTTAAGGCCCTGATTCAGCAAAACTCCTAAGCATGTGTTTAGCTTTAGGCACATGGTTAAATCCAATTCTGTTCTGCAAAAGCACTTAAAGTTAAGTGATGCTTAAGGGCTTTACCAAACCGGGACCTAATACAATAAACAAAGTGATCATTTTCCACATTGTTGAGCCTACATGTTCAATTACTTCTGGGGTAAGAACAAATTAGTAACAAGAAAAGGAGAAAGCAAAGAAACAAAAAGTGATAAGTAGTAGTATGGATATCCCATTTCTAGGTGAGATTTATGAGCTTGGGTATGATATCTTGTAGATGGCCCCCAGGAGAAAAATAACTCATCCATGTTGCTGTTTCAGTTGATAACTCTCCCTCTGTTATATGCACTTTGTTACAGAGCTCAAGATCCCTGGCTCTTAAACTAGCAGTAAAGGAGGGGGAGTAGCTAAATTCTCCTGAGCGCACACAAAATCACTGCAGAGAAGTACTCTAATAGCTTTTGGTTCAAACATTTCATATTGTTTTACTTTTTCTTGGAACCCTTTCATGGTTTTCTCGACTGAGGAGGACATATTTTTTCTTTGAATACACAAAGTGTCTTCTAGTGTTGAAAAAGTCTTTCTATAGCTATGTTTCCATAGTAACTGAAACCATTATATTTTGTGAAATTAATTGTTGTCTTTTCAAGTGAAATCTATTATTATACTGGGAGTCACCATGGTCTGGATTCACTGAAATCAATCAGACCTTGAGTATAGTGCAACTTTTTTAAAACTTGGAGTGGAAAGCATTTAGTGTATGTTGTTACATGCTATAGTTCTGGAGAAAATTGAGGAATAATAATGGGTATAATAAATAATTGGCAGCATTATTTAAAAAGATAGAAATGATGACTTAGTGATATAAACTTAGGAATAATAAATACAAAGAGTGAAATCCTGGCTGCAATGAAGCTGATGGCAAAATTCTCAATTCCTTCACTGCTGCTAGGCTTTCACTATAGGATGTCGTTCCAGAGAGTCTTAATATGACTGAGTCATTTCTCAATCCTCTGACGTGCATACATTGAATATTAAGCACTTTAATGTATTTTTGTTTTTTGGATCAGATCTTTTAAAACAGAGGTCATGTCTTCTTTGTGCCGACAATGCAGGGATTCTGTAAAACATTTCTGAATAGTAGTGATTGGCCCCATTATCCTTGGTCAAAATGTCATGCTTTCTCCATCACTGTATGCCACTGCATTTCACTTGTGCTGTGTGTAACTTTAAGCAAGAAAGTTGTTTTTTATTAAATGTGGTAAAGAGTTAGAATTGGATTATAGTTAATAAAAATAATACAGATAATTATTATTTATTACTAGGCTATTTCTCTATTTGCATCCAAATCCCTCTGTTAGACCCACTTCTAATAAAATGTCTACACAAAATAAGTAGAATATAATTTTCTTTATAGGTATATTTGGCTCTACCATGCTGAGCACAAGACTTAGACGAGTAACAGGAGTAATCTTATTTCTGCAGCACCTGTGCTTTCTCATTAAGCTGACCCTGCACTTTTGTTACTCCCACAATTGTGCCATGTCTGAAACTAAGTTGTATGTTCTTCAGGACAGGGACCTGGGTTTCATATTGAAACTGACAGACACCTGGCAAACTTTTGGGTGCTGTATATTAAGTAATGAGTTATAGTATTTATGTGTTAAAAATGACAATTCAGTCTATCATGGCTGATTTTTTGGACTCAAAATGTGAACCTGTTTCAATCTTCACCCACTTATGAACATTTTTGAGGTCCAGTAAAGATGAAAAAAATAAACTCCCATGTGCAGCCCCGTTATTATGACTGTAACTTGTATATGTTAGTAGCAACCTGAAGCACTGACAGGGGCCCTGCTGTGTTACATGATGACTAGGCATCGTGTACTCCCCAGCGTGCCTCTCAAATTCCAAAAGACATCATTCATTTTAGTCTTAAAGTTATGTTCCACATAAATTTGGTGTCCTTTGCTTTTATCAGCTACTTCAGCTGGAACAGAATTAGACCAATACTAAGTGCTTTTGAAAATCCCTCCCCTAGCATCATAACTCCATTATGATTCCTTTCAGCTTGCTCCCCTAATTTCTCTAGCATGTAGACAGCTCAGAACAAAGACAGCCCATGGCCCACAGAGCTTTGTAACTTCGTCAACCAGCTCGCAGCATATAGCATTGCAGCACAAATAAATGTGCACACACTCACACACACACACAGCCCTTCTGCCTCTGGATTTAAGTGACTAAATGTTATCAGTTCTACACAGAAAGCAGCAGCTCTGATGTAAGCATTGGCCTGTCTTTTCACAGACATTTATCAAGGCTGTACACAAACTGCTGATGTGGGCTGCTGGGCTGCTGGTTTAAAGCTGTATTGTTAACAAGTGGAAACATTTGCAAAACATGTTGAAACCGACTTTATGAAGACTGTAGCAGTGGGGAATACGTTTGGAGTAGGATGTTGCTTTTGTTGCACATAGTTGTATAACAATAAATAAAGGAGAACTTAGGGCAAGCAAAGCAAAATAATTTGCATGGGTTCTTTAAGTCAAATCCTACTACCCACACAAAGCCCAAGTAAATGGGCTTGGTGCAGGAAGTTTACTAAAGTATTCATGGATAATGGCATGGAAAAGAGATGCTGACTCTTTCTTTACAAGCATCAATAAAGCTGCTCTATCGTGGTTAATGCAGCTGCAATGATTGCAGAAAATTTTGGCCAGGAGATCCACTTAGTAGTGCATGCACCATCCCTGTGCCCACCCTAATCTGGGCCCATTCCTCCCCCTGCCTTGTAGAGGAGGCATCCAAATAATGAGCAGACAAACTGCATCTTGGCCTTCACATGCAGTGGTGGACAGGCAGAGGTGGTGTTGACTCCCCCTTGCAGTGCCAGCCAACACAGCTCACTCAGTGGAGAGAGGAAAGCAAGCTGTGCCAGATAAAGGGCTGGTACAGCTTGCCTTCCCCTCTGGAGCAAAGTGGAAGCAGGGACTAAGCTGTGACTGAGTCCTACACACTGCTCCTTATTGAGGGTAGATTGCAAGATTCCAATCAAAGCCCTAGATATCTTGTGCGAGCATACACACCGCACATCGAGTGAGCTCTAACTATACATGGGTGACCTCATACAGAAAAAGTAGTTTGAACACATAGTATGGCCGATCAATTATTCATCAGTAATAGTGTATACTTTTGTCCATCCACAGTTCATCAACAATTACACTATTTCTTTTCATTCTTGTTTTTACTCACTTCATATCTTAATAAATATTTTTAAATCACATGACTATTTGCAATTCACTAATGCTGAGTATTTTGGCTTTGCAACAGAATTCTATTTCTATTCTGATATTATTGTCTCAGACAATCAGAGTACACCAATGTTGTATGGCTACTGATGTATAACTGTACTGTTCCTGTTCCCCTTCCCCTCCCACCTCATTAAGTTATTATTTGTGCTATAATTAGTTAGGGCGCTAATATTTGCATAAAGAACAGGAGTACTTGTGGCACCTTAGAGACTAACAAATTTATTAGAGCATAAGCTTTCGTGGGCTACAACCCACTTCGTCGGATGCATGAATATTTGCATATTCACTCTATGTTCTATAGCTGTAATGCAAATATTCATCTCTCTCTATTTTGACTGGTTACAGTAATCCTTATGCACAAACTTACTTCTGTACTTAGAATTTTCAATGTGTTTGCTATAAAAGAGATTCTGTCTTGGATTCTTCATTCCCTTCAGTGAAAAAAACAAAGGAACTGGCATCGAAATTATTTATTTTTTAAACATCTCCCTCCTTCCTACAATTCCTCTTCCTCTCTGCAGGTCAGCACAACTCTTGTCCCCAGAATTATTGCCACACAGCATATCTGCATATACAATTCCAGCCCCTTCCTCCCTTTTTAGTTTTGGAAATAAAATGTGAAATCCCTAATGTGGGGGCTTGGAAAGGAGATAAGAATTTCAGAAGGGAAGGGAAGAGAATTTAACAGGAGAAGAGAACAGAGAAGGTTTTAAAATCATATATATTATTTTTTGGTGACAATTCTGGCAAGTCAGATTGGGATTCACAAAAGCGCATTTTCAAAAGCCCCTATGTGACTTAGGCTCCTAAATTCCATTTTCAAAAGTCACCTAAATACTTAGGCATCTGAGACTTAGGTTCCTAAATTTCTAAGTCCTTTTTGAAAATGGGACTTAGGAGCTTAAAAACTTTCCCCCCCAACTCCCACTGAAATTCACTCAGTGCTTTGAAAGCTCATTTTGTTCCTTGTTCCCTCAGTCGTGTAGTTTATTAAGGGCTAGTCTACACGATGCAGCTGCACCACTGTAGCGCATCTGGTGAAGATGAGCTATACCAACATGAGTGCGCTCTCCTGTCGGCATAATCGCCCCACCTCAACAAGAGGCAGAAGCCATGTCGGCGGGAGAGCATCTGCCACTGACAGCACAGTGTAGACACCGCTTTAAGTCGATGGAACTTACGTCACTCGGGGTGGGGGAGCTCTTTCATACCCCTGAGTGATGTAACTTACATCGACTTAAGCAGTAGTCTAGACAAGCCCTCAGTTAAGGATACAGTGAGTTCCTCAACCTGGAAGAACCCGCAAGTCACTGCCATCTTAAAAATGCAGTTGTGTTACTTACTGGTTTCAGAGGAAGTTCCCATTTTAGACTTGGGTAAAATGGCTCAAACCACTAGACTCTTTCAGGAGACAGGAAACTTCAACTGCAGCCACTGATTAATATGATGATAATCAGTGGTATCTTACTAGTTATAGTTTGTATGTTTAATTTATTTTAATTATGAAGCTCCTGACATTTTTTTTAATTGGAAACATACGATGAGTTATAGATCAAACATCATCTCACCCCCACCACTTGAAATACCCCATAACTTGTAACTATGATTCTGCCCATGTTCTGTTTACTTCAAGTGAGAAGAAAATAAATGATAAAAGTGTTATATTGTTCTTCAACATGCTTCAGAGATCTTATTAAATTACTGTATGAAACAAACAGATGCATCTAAGCTACGTCGTGATTTCAGTTTATTATAGTTTTAATCTTCAATGCATTCATCTAATCAAATTAAGCTCTTCCCAACCTTAGCATTATATGCATATGCATATTTCCTTCATATTTGTTTTCAACGTTATAAGGTTTTAATTGTTCACAAGTAACATTATATAATAATATACTTGATTAATCTCATATTGGAGCTACAATTATGTTTTGTAATCTAATTTGTACCTACGGGGGGGGGGAGGGGCGACTTTAATACAAATACTGCAGAGTTACAAATTACTAAATGAATTAATTTTTCCCCATCACTTTTAACACTCAGACACTGTTAACACAAGCTGCTGCTGTGCAGTACACAAACCAGGGGCCTAACACAGCAAGTGGCCCCTGCCTTGGAATTTCTACTGAAGTTGATGGGAGCTCTACACTCACCAGATGTGACTCAACTGGATATACAGCTTCTCTGACATGTCAGTAGATACACTTTTTGGTATTTAAAGGTCTGTCATATTTTAGAACTGATATGTAAATGCCATGGGCTCCTCCTTATACACGTATAATAGGTAGCTACAGGTTTGAGCCAGGCAAACATTTTCCACACATATTCTCTCAAAATTTTTTTAAAAGGAATTCAGCTTGGTCATATCAGTACCCCTTCAAAGTTTGCTTTCTATTAACATTCATGCATTTCAGGAGGGCGCCGCTGGTCAATTCTCTGCTTTTCCTGAACAAGCTGGCTTTCTCCTGGCCCAGGTGAATCTAGCCTAGGCAATTCCTACTTGGACTGGATGGAATTTCCCTCTGGACACAAACCCAGCAGAGCTCTCTATTCAGGTATTCTACACAGCAGCAGGTGCAGAAGAAGGTTTTCCTTCTAGGCTTCAACTCTACTTGTCTGTCATGCTGGGATCAGGCAGGGGCTGCAGCATATGCTGTAGCATATCCTTGCTACATTGCTCAAGAAGAAAGAGAAACCAAGAGGCTCGTCACCAACCTCAGAAAAAGAAGTTTAGTACAGATCCTACCAAATTAAAGCACAAATGAAAGAAAACTGATCTAATATGTGCAAAATTTCACAAAATTGTACAGAATGTTTTTTTTGCACCACGACCTTACTGTAAATCTCTATTTATTTATTTATTTATTTTGAAAACGTTTTCTTTAAGCTGTAACTATTGCAATGGCTGACTCCTAAATGTGTTATTCTTTCCCTTGGTATTTTGTTTCAGCCTGAAAGGAAAACTCTTCACTGTTTGTAAGAACATCAATGAGGACTCCAACTCCAGTCTCCCTCACCCTGTTGGAATCTTTGGGGAGGACTTCAGGGGTCAGTGGATTGGCCTGTTCTATCTATCTACTCTCAACAGCTAGTAGGCCCACCCTTGTCTTCCCCAACCAAAGGAAGGGTTTAAAGGGTGGCCATGGACAAGTTTCCCATTACTGTGTTGCAATGGGGCAGCTAAGGCGCCAGAATGAGATAAAAGTCAGGTGGTGGCACATACAGCAGCAGAGGAAACATTTCCTGTGCTCACTTCTGCTGAATTAGATGGGCAGCAAGAACAGTAGGCAACCTTCAGTGATTCACTCAGTTGTCAAAGAGAGCAGAATTTGGCCCTGTGAGCCAACTATAAAAGTTTAAAAATATAACTTTTTTTTGGTCAGTTTAAGCTAGTTTTAATCCTACTACATGCCATCATACATTATAATTTAATAAACAGAAATGCATTAGGTATCTATTAAGCTTCATATCTTTATATGAAATAATTTTACATTGTTAGACTATTGTTAAATTGGCCTGTATTGAAATTGCTTCCTTTAGTCCTCCTTATATTATCTCCACTGACCAGCCAGGATGTATTTTGTCATTCCCATTTGTCACATTGTGTTCTCCTCTACTTTTAAAATAATTTGACGATTTTCAGTCAAACACTTGCATTAACAATCTGCTGCATTCTCACCATCTAGGAACCTCAGCAAATAGCTAACAAATTACTCACCCTATTTCTTTGGGCACCAAATTTGCTTCTGTGATACAGAGGCCCATTGGTGCCCGTTGGCAAAGGGTTCACTACTGTGTCAGCAACTCACATCAGGCCTGACAAATTCACTACACCTAAACACAAGGCTTCCATGATATTTATCCACAAAGAGTGCCTTGTAAGGTATCTAATGAAAGCCAGTGACACACAGGCATTGTAAGATATACATACATACAGTATTGAAAAGAGATGTGTTCCTATTAAAAATATGTTTTAAACTATGCCACAAGGCAGAGTTGACAAACAGGTTTTCTCACAATGTACATCTATTCACCTATCCCTGTCTCTGCTGCAGATTAAGCATTGTAAGCCAATTGTAACAGGAGCTACATTTACATGCCAAGTCAACATGAGGGTGTGACGTCGTCTTGGAGCCAGCACAGCAGGAAGAAAACCACTGGGGGTCATCTTGTCCTGGGGACAAAACAATGTGTTTTGGGAAAAATAAGGAGACGCAAAAAGCCATTTTGGTATCCATTTCCTCAGGAAACCCCTGGAAGGGCATGGGAGACCAACAAAAACTTGGATCCTGGTTTTGCCTGAAAACTAGAAGCTCTGTCAAAGGGCTTGGCTACACTAGCAAGTTAGAGCGCATTAAAGCAGCCCCAAGCGCCCCAACTCCCAACCCATCCACACTGGCAAGGCACTTAGAGCGCCTGGATCCTGCAGCTGGAGCGTTCCTGGTAATCCACTTCCACGAGAAGCATAACGCTTGTTGCGCCTCGGCTGAAACGCCCCAGCATCAGTGTGAACGAGGTGTTGCATTACTGTGCTTTGATCGGCCTCCGGAAACGTCCCATAATCCCCTTAAGTCAAGTGGCCACTCTTGTCATTGTTTTGGAATTGGCTGTAGGAATGCAGATATGCCCTTTCAAAGCTCCGTTTCTGTCAGCCGGCATACTTATCTGCTTTGGGACAAAGCAAACCATTAGTGTGGAATGTTGCTTGCTGTGAGTGTGTGAGAGAGAGGCGAGGGGAAGGGGGATCTGAACTTACAAGACAGCATGCTGACACACTCTCAGCATCCCAAAAACGCACTGTCTCTCCCCCCACATACACACTCCCTGTCTCACTCCACACACACCCACATTTGAAAAGCACGTTGCAGCCACTTGAATGCTGGGATAGCTACTACAATGCACTGCTCTTTGTGGTGTTGCAAGAGCTGCTAATGTGGCCACCTCAGTGCGCTTCCAGCTGAGTGTAAACACTAGGCAGCATTTTCCCTGCTGCAGTCTCCGAAGGCTGGTTTAACTCCCAGCACTCTACATCTGCAAGTGTAGCTATGCCCAAAGACTGAATCCTTGGGATAAAAGCAACTTTGTTAAATAGGAAATGTAATCATTCATCAGTGTTAACCTAGGATTGTGTTATATGTTTTGTTTTATATGTATAACCATTTCTGTTTCCACTTGTTATCTTTACTCACTATCTATTAAGCAGGGCCAGCTCCAGCATTTCTGCTGCCCCAAGCAAAAAAAAAAAAAGCCGCAATCGGCGGCGGCAGTTCAGCGGCAGGTCCTTCGCTCCTAGAGGGAGTGAGGGACCTGCCGCCCCCAAATTGCCGCAGGTGCTGCCCCTCTCCCTTGGCCGCCCCAAGCATCTGCTTGTTAAGCTGGTGCCTGGAGCCGACCCTGCTCTTAAGACTTAACCTTTGGTTATGGTTGATTCACTATATGCATATTTCAGTGCTGTAAAGTTATAAAGAACCCAATCCTGACCTGTAGCAATCAAGCTGACTGTTTCTTTGGGCACAGCTTATCGGGTAATTTCTGAGAGTGTCCAGTGGTTAAGGACTGGATACTATAGGAGGACGCTTTCAGAGGAGCTCAGGGATTGGGATCCATCTATTGTTAACCTGCAAGACAAAATCAGGTCTGGCAGAGCTCTGAGTAGATGGTTCAGGTGGCTAACAGACTTGGGGGAAGAAGGAGCAGACACTCAGTTTAGTACCAGCAAGTCTCTCTCTAGCTGAGGCATGGGATAATACAGTGACTCTCCCTCCTGGTCACCCTGAGAAACTGGCATATCTTCAAAGAAATGTCATGTGTTCTGACTACAAAACAAACCTGTTTGTCCATAACAAAGCAACAGAACTGCTCATCAGGATTCCAAGTAATTGTTCAGTTTCTGCACATTAATGAACCAGAAATAAACCCAACTAACAAGTTCTCTGGGTTTGGTTTTAGATTCTAAATGCCCTCAGAATTTGAGCAGTGCTTGTTTGTTTGTTTTTAAAGCCCAGTTTGGGAGTTCTGATTCAGCCCATTATAGAATGCCAACTGAAAAATTCAGATCTGAATTTGGATCTAGGTTTAATGCTCACATACAAAAGTTCAGGAGCTGCGGGTGTTCATGATGAGGTTCCAGTGTGGGCTACCTTTATTGTGAACCTACACAACAGCCAAAGCTATAAATATGCCTGGGTCTTAAGTTATGAAGGAGAAACTGACGTTGACAAATAATTGTCTATGGGATACTCAATGACTTACAATATAATGAGTTTCCCCCCTATTTTATGGTGTTTTAGAACTTTTTCATGCACACTTTAGTTCAAAAAACAGGTATAAAATTGGTTTAACACTATCTTAATGATTTGTGGTTTGCAGGGCTAAGGGGGCCAAGTGCATGCTGGAACTTAGTACAAGGTCTTCAGGATATGGCAGGTAAATCTTTAGATAGCAGTACATCTGGCAGTGGTCAAAATAGGTGGCCACAGAAGTACTATAACATCCTTGGGCATGGAGCGAGACTGGATAAGGATGATGTCTATTTTCCATGGAAAACAAATCTGCAATCTGAGTAAATTATCAGGTCACGTTCCATGCGCCATAAAAGTAACCTTGGCTCAGAATGATGTCATGTTTGAATGGCATTTTAGCATCATTCCAGTTGGCCATGTATTTTATAGGGGCTTAGCAACTGCCATATAGCATACTAAAAAACATCATCACTTTATTAGAATAACCAATCTGATGAGGCACAATCTCCAGTTTAGAACAGCACTTCTCTACATGTGTATCTCCAGAAAAAGGTTTTGAACCTTAATTCTGTAGGCTTGCTTCTCCTGCCCAGCTTCCCAACAACGATCGGTTATGGTCTCTGCCTGCTCTCACCATTCTAACTCACACTTTCAGAAGTATTATCTGTCCTGTGTAGACTGGGGCAGTGATCATCTTGGCCGGGGGGAGGGGAGGGGGTAGAGAGAGATTTTCAAAGACACAAATGTCAGTCCCCTGCAACCTTCAATAATTTATGGGCAACATTACTTTTATTGTGTAGTTCTCATTCTGACTTTTTCAATGTAGTGTCTTCTCTTGAATATTTTGCATATTAAAGTTAGACGCTAGTTAACTAACAATTAGTTGGTGTCAAGATTCTACCCCACAAAGTTAAACCACTATATTTAGTTTTCAGTACAAGCGTGCATACATTTCAGGACATTTATTGCCGGGGTTTTGTCTTACAACCCTCTCAACTCCTTCCCCCAAGATACAGTATGATCATTTTTCAATGACCACAGTGCTGCAGCCTAAATAACTTTGATGGATAGGATTCAGAGTACTTTATGTTAAAAAAAAAAAAAGCATTTCTTTAGGTTTGATTTTAACATGCCTCTGTTTTAACTTTCAATAAGCTTCCTCATTTCCTTAGATTTATGTTTAATATAATTTATAACAATGTTATATGGGCCATTTAAAATTGTATTTGCTTTAACTAGATCACCTATTAGTCTTTTTTTTAACTGAAAAAAAAAATAAGACGTTTGAGTTTTTCTAATGCTTTAAATTCTTAGGATGTTAATGTCCTTCAATGTATCTAATTATATCAGTCTTATGACTAGATGAATCCTCAATACAATATTCCAATGCCAAAGAATTATCTAATGTAGCCTTAGCATTCTTAGTGTTATTGTTGACTGCTCTAGATGCATGCAATTTTTGTGTTATATTCCATTGCCAAACTGTTTAGAGTAGAGTTCATTATTATTACATGTCTTTTTCAAAATGCACTGGCTCTAGTTCAGTGGCATTCACATTTTATATTTTTATTGTATACACTTTAGATGTATCTATTACAAATTTAATCTGCTGTATAAGGAGATATTCTACAAAACATACATATTTCTATTTAATATTCCTCATATTGTTATTTCTATATTCAGTACAATTTCTCCAAAAAATTGTCAGTTTGTATGTTCTCTATGGATTAAAACTCTCAGTTTTAGTTCTTCAGAAGGCTCCAAATAAGCCAGTGCTTTTATACCTAGGTACCTAATTGTATCAGTTTGCCTGTGGAAATTCCACTGAAAGACCAACCACATAACAACCAGATTTCCAATAGTTCTGATGTTTCTCAATTTATTTTGTAACCCGATATCAATCTGAATGTTCGAATTAGCAAAAAAAAAGGACTGGCATTGTGGTTTCTGGCTTAGATATACACACAGAAGGGCATAATCTGCATGTAACATCAAGTTATGCCCCCTGGAACAGACTTGTATGCCTTGGATATCCAGATATAGCAGCTGCCAGGGGCTCAAGAGCCAAATCAAAAAAGTAACAGAGACAATAGGCATCCGCTTGGTACAACAACAAAAATTAGTCGAAGTGTATTGAACACCACAGAGGTTGCACAAGAGAAAGGCTTTACCCTCTGATGTTTATTGGCACTGTAACAAAGGGCTTATCTACACTTAAAATGCTGCAGTGGCACAGCTGTGCCGCTGTAGCACTTGAGTGAAGACTCCACCTTTGCCAATGGAAGGGGTTCTACCATAAGTGCAGGTAATCCACCTCCTTGAGAGGTGGCAGCTAAGTCGACAGGAGAATTCCCAAACCTGAGCCGTCCTTTGTAGGTAATAAATCTGAGGAATTATCACAGATTGAAGTGTCATTAGAGGAGGTTTTAGAATTAATTGATAAACTTAAAATTAACAAGTCACTGGGACCAGATGGCATTCACCCAAGAGTTCTAAAAGAACTCAAATGTGAAATTGAGGAACTATTAACTATGATTTGTAAACCTGTCCTTTAAATCAGATTCTGTACCCAACGACTGGAAGATAGCTAATGTAACGCCAATATTTAAAAAGGGCTCTAGAGGTGATCCCTGCAATTACAAACCAGAAAGTCTAACGTCAGTACCGGGCAAATTAGTTGAAACAATAGTAAAGAATAAAATTGTCAGACACATAGAAGAACACAAATTGTTGGGCAAAAGTCAACATGGTTTCTGTAAGAGGAAATCATGTCTTACTAATCTATTAGAGTTCTTTGAAGGGGTCAACGAACATGTGGGCAAGGGGAATCCAGTGGACATAGTGTACTTAGATTTCCAGAAAGCCTTTGACAAGGTCCCTCACCAAAGGCTCTTACGTAAATTAAATTGTCATGGGATAAGAGGGAAGATCCTTTCATGGATTGAGAACTGGTTATAAGACAGGGAACAAAGGGTAGGAATAAATGGTAAATTTTCAGAATGGAGAGGGGTAACTAGTGGTGTTCCCCAAGGGTCAGTCCTAGGACCTATCCTATTCAGCTTATTCATAAATGATCTGGAGAAAGGAGTAAACAGTGAGGTGGCAAAGTTTGCAGACAATACTAAACTGCTCAAGATAGTTAAGACCAAAGCAGACTGTGAAGAACTTCAAAAAGATCTCACAAAACTAAGTGATTGGGCAACAAAATGCAAATTATATTTAATGTGGATAAATGTAATGTAATGCACATAGGAAAAAATAACCCCAACTATACATACAATATGATGGGGGCTAATTTAGCTACAACTAATCAGGAAAGAGATCTTGGAGTCATCCTGGATAGTTCTCTGAAGACGTCCACGCAGTGTGCAGCGGCAGTCAAAAAAGCAAACAGGATATTAGGAATCATTAAAAGGGGATAGAGAATAAGATGGAGAATATCTTATTGCCCTCATATAAATCCATGGTACGCCCACATCTTGAATACTGCATACAGATATGGTCTCCTCATCTCAAAAAAGATATACTGGCATTAGAAAAGGTTCAGAGAAGGGCAACTAAAATGATTAGAGGTTTGGAACGGGTCCCATATGAGGAGAGATTAAAGAGGCTAGGACTTTTCAGCTTGGAAAAGAAGAGACTAAGCGGGGATATGATAGAGGTATGTAAAATCATGAGTTGTGTAGAGAAAGTGAATAAGGAAAAGTTATTTACTTGTTCCCATAATATAAGAACTAGGGGCCACCAAATGAAATTAATGGGCAGCAGGTTTAAAACAAATAAAAGGAAGTTCTTCTTCACACAGTGCACAGTCAACCTGTGGAACTCCTTGCCTGAGGAGGTTGTGAAGGTTAGGACTATAACAGGGTTTAAAAAGAGAACTAGATAAATTCATGGCCATTAGCCAGGATGGGTAAGGAATGGTGTCCCTAGCCTCTGTTTGTCAGAGGGCAGGAGATGGATCACTTGATCATTACCTGTTAGGTTCACTCCCTCTGGGGCACCTGGCATTGGCCGCTGTTGGCAGACAGGATACTAGTCTGGATGGACCTTTGGTCTGACCCAGTATGGCCATTCTTATGTTCTTATGTATAAACAACTCCAAAAGAAATAGCATAGTTGTGATATACACAAACCATTAGATCATGGCTCTCTTAGAGCAGGTATCTAGAAAAGAAAATAGGGTCTGCAGAATTTCTCTCACTCCTGCTAATCCTTCGCATTTGCTGCAGCCTCTTGCTTATGGTAAAGATCCCATGGGAACTATTAATATAGTTTGTGAGATTTTAAATACCTTTGGCAATTCAGTGGGTTTCCAGGACAAAATGTGCATTTTGATCCTCAAAATGCAGATCATTGTATAAAATGTTGTGTGCCCCACAGGTAAGAATGGCTGCTTTTACAGTATTGTACATATGACTTATCCTAAAACTAGTCCAGAGAGAGACATTGAAAATGGAACATTTAACTGAGGGTCTAAATTTTACCACGGTTAATTTGGATTCAAGTGTAGTGAAAGCAAGAACAGTGAGTTATTTCCAATGCTTTAGACAAAGAAGTCAGGAATTGCTTTTTTCCCCAAATAAAGCTAGTGCAGAGAGTCAGTTTGCAGGATAGCGAAGTCTTATTTAATTCAGAGAACTATGAAAAATAAATGATTAGGCAGAGATCATACAGTATAATGGGCCAGGTCCTCGGCAGATGTAAATTAGCACAGATCCACTGAAGTTAAAAGCGCTATGCCGATTTACACTGTCTGAGGATATGGCCTAATACGTTTCTACAAATAAGCTCTCGTATGGATATGGCGGCAAGTGTTGACTTGGTCTGTACTCTAAACCAGACAGAATGCAGCTAATCAATAGCGGTACGGAGTGCAGCTGTTACTCTGCTGCTCCAGTGAATAATGGACAAAATATCTGACTCAAGATCTATTATTTCCTATATAGCAATAAAGCCATTAGAATAAAAACTTGATCATGAAATCACAGTATCACATTTGGAAAATAAACAGCTCAGCTTTGCCCAGAGCAGCAGTAAAACATTTTTCTGTTCCATTCACATCTCTTAGCTTAAATACATGTCCGGCATTATAGTGTCACTCTGTTCTTGGCCACAAGTGTAGCAAAAACAGGTCTTTCAGGAAGCAATTTTCCATGCTTGGTCTCAGTCTGGGAACATTATTTTTTTTCCTAAATGAGACTAATATTGGTTTAGCCCTTTCTCTTGTTCCTGCCCTTTCTTTATTGACTGGCCTGGTAGCGATCTTGCTTTCTGATTCCCCTCCTATGGTATTGGGAGCTATATTCACTTGCTCTGATCATCTTTCTGCTCCAGATACTGCCCGTATTCAACAGAGAGAGATCTGAACAGAGGAAGCACTTCAAGATTACCAGTGAGACCAGCTCCCAACACCATAGGGAGGGGCAAAGACCTGGGGCCAGATATACACATATGTTTAGGTGCCTAAAGATGCAGTTAGGTTCCCAAGTATACCGTTTAGGTGCTTTTGACAGTTTTTAAGGGTAATTAGGTGCCACATAAGCATAGAAAGGCAGATGCTTAAAGAGCACCTGGTTCAGGTATGAGAATGCAGCTAGGCACCATAGTATCTAGAGATTTGTGTAACTGCTGAGCTGGGTGACCCAGAGCACCATTGTAAATCTGGTCTCGGGGCTGTAGGGGTACAGTGGTCAGCCTTAGGTCCAAGTAACAGATCCTGGGCTTGGGCAATGTCCATATGGATTAACTTGTGGTAAAATTGCTGATGCACTATTTTTGACATGCACTGGCTTATTTTGCAATTAATTTTTTGGTTTGATTCTCAATAAGAACAGACAGTGAATTATTCAGTTATATACTTTTACAATTTGTCAAAGCTGCTAGATGAGACAATACAAAACTAGACAATATTCCATACACATAACATGTTAGGATGGGGGCAACTAATAGAATAGAAGACATACATGAATTGGCAGCTGAGGGAGTGAGGGAGGGGACTGGAGCGGGAGAGAAAGAGAGGAGTGGTTAGGTGGAATGGAGGTATAGCATTCTTTGAGCCATCCCAATATTTTGCTTTTATCCAAATGTATCTGGAAACAGGGTCCAGACTTCTGTGTGTTCATATGGTTGCTCTCTACAGCAACAAGCTATTCTTTCTTTGGCTCCTAACTCAAACAGCTTCAAATACCACTGCTCTGTTCTGGGCATAAGCCTATTCTTTCATTTTTATAAAATCATGCACTGGGTGATCACTGAACCTTCAAGAACCAAAGTTTTTATGGTGGAGTTAAACCCAGTTTAACTGGTAAATAACTTAAAATATAATTTTCAGCTGAGGTTTATCTGCTGAAGCCGAGTACTATTTTAACTCATGTCCACCTCAATCCACATCTGTCTGAATGATAGACAGCCCCACAGCATATGCATTAGGGTTCCTTTTGCTTTGGTCTGGTCTACGCTAGGGAATTAGGTAGGTAAGAAGGCACAATATTTTTAAAAGCAGTGGAATCATCACATCATGCTCGGAATAAGCAGGACACAAGGTTCATGAATGACTCTGCATGTCATGATGTGGTACAATTTGTCCAGGAATGCAAGGAGGAGAGTTGCACAGGGTCAGATAAGGGCCCTGGACAATGGCTTTGCAACTGCACAGGAAAAAAAAAAAACATACACCTACAAGGAATAAAGTTCACCCTACCTGCAGATCACATATTTGCTGATTTGGTGATCCAGATTCCAGCCTAAATTCTCTGCTGGTGCAACTCCCTGGAAGTTAATGGACTCTGAGGTCAGCAGAGTTGTGCCAGGAGAGAATTTGACCCTATGTGCCTGAGGCTTACCTCCACAGGAACTTCTAAGAAGTTAATTGACCTCTGAAACATTGTCATCAATGAGTGAAGTGAGTACACTAATGAAATAAGTCATCTTTGACCCCAGAGTTGTTTGAATAGCAGCTGTGGGGGAAAGGAACAATATTGAACTGCATCATTTGTCAGATGTCTGATCTACACTACAAAGTTTTGCCAGCATAGCTACATCAACTGGGGGTGGGAGGAGGGGTCTGATGGAGGGAAATCGCACAAAACCATGCTGGACAAAAGCCCTTTTGCAGTAATAGTGGCAAAAGACTATTTCTGCTGGTATAGCTTGTCATTAAGGGATGTGTCAGAAAAATAACTCCTTTTGCCTGTATCACCTGTGTGTCCACTAGGGAGCTCTGCCAGAATAGCTACAGCAGTAGAGCTATGCTAGCAAAATATGTGCAGTGTAATCAAACCCAGAGGTATGGCCTGGTGGTCTGAATCCAAGCTTCAGAGTTTGCAGCAATTAAATTCTTATCACAACCATGGAGGACAGTGGGAATCTACCCATGAAGACAGTGTGAAATGCCATTTCACTGCCATTAGGAAGGGGAAAGCCAAACAAAATTACCACATCACTACCGACAATCATAAGAAAAAAGAATAATCTGACTGGCCACTGCAAAGTGGATGAAACCACACTCTTTATCATTACAACTTTAACAAATATCCCATCCATCACAATCTTTCCACTGCTAAGAGGACAGCTATACAGTCCCTGAAATCTAACCACCAGATAGGGATCAAATTAGCAGACAAAGTCCTCAACCGTCATGACTACATTAACGAGGCCGACCAACAACTCTCCGACACCAACTACTATTAAGAACTCACTGAAGACTCCCACCACAATTTACCCAGGAATTTAAGGACATCATCAAATCCTTCCCAAACCACTCCAAGAGAAAATCTACAAACTCATCCCACATGAACCCACCCAGGGGCCTTCTAACATGCTTCCTAATATACACAAACAAGGGAACTGAAGGAGTATTGGAACTCAGACAAACCACCCTTAAAACACTCACTGCACAAAGGGCCAGCTTTCTGCAGGACACAATTGACTTCTTTCAGAAATTCTGCTATATTAACAAACTCCCTCCAAACACCATCTGTGTCCCCATGGATGTCACCTCCCTATACATCAACATCCCTCACAGTGATGGCATAGCTGCCTGCCTCACATATGTACAAGACAATGGAGAAACCTCAGATTTCCACCCCGAACACATTGCCAAACTCATCCATTTCATCCTCACCTACAGCAGTTTTACATTCAACAACAAACTCTTTGTCCAAATCATGGCAACAGCCATGAGTACACAGGCACCGACTTTGTGGGTGCTCCAGGGCTGGAGCATCCATGGAAAAAAATTAGTGGGTGGTTAGCACCCACCGGCAGCCAGCTCCCGCCTCAATCCTAGCGGCTCTCATCCGCCGGCAGCCCCGCCGATCAACTCCTCCCCCGCCGTGATCAGCTGTTTCATGGCGTTTGGGGAAGGGGATGAAACTGCGTGGTAAGAGGCACGGCGGGGGTGGAGTGGGCTCATGAAGTGGCAGGGCTGGGATTTGGGAGAAGGGGTGGGGCCTGGAGCAGAGCTGGGGCGAGGGTGGAGCGTGAGTTTGAGCACCCCCGCGGCCTGGAGGAAGCCAGCGCCTGTGCATGGGTACCAGGATGGGTCTCCAATATAACAACTTCTTTATGGGCCACCCTGAAGAAGAATTTCTGGACAAATGGACCATGAAACCAATGATACACCTGAGATACACTGATGATATTTTCATCCTCTGGACAGACAGTTTAAACTTCCTCACAGATTTCCACCACAACTTCAACAACCATCACCCATCCATTATACTCTCTCTGGAACACTCCCACACTAGCATCAATCAGCTTCAACAATGGAACCCTACAGACAACTACATACAAGAAACCCATGAATCATCATACCTACTACCATAGATCCACTAACCACACAATCTGTTATCTACAGTCAGGCACTCAGATACCACAGAATATGCTCCAAAGAGAAAGTCTGGGATATACACTTTAACACACTCAAAACCGCCTTCACCCAAAAAGGACACACCATCAGAAAAGTAGATCACATCCTGGAATGAGCCACCCAAATACTCCAAGAGAACCTGGTTCAATACAGAAATAAAACCCCCTCCAACCACACAACCCTAGTTGTCACCTACCACCCCACACTGGTACCCGTATGGGGTATCAAACAACACAGCCCATACCCAATCGGGACCATATACTGAAATAAATATTTCCTGAATCCCCTCTTCTGGCCTGTAAACAACCTCCCAACCTCTCCAAACTCCTCATCAGAAGCATGGTCACCACAGACCAGGACACACCAACTCAAAGCGTTTGCGAACAGGGGCTGCTAACAGGGAGTTTCGCAAGGGAGTTTGGAAGGGGAGCAGGAAGGGAGCGCAGGTCCCTTGCCGGTTCTATCTGTTTTCCCTTTATTCCCCTTAAAACTTTAAACTTCTTGCTTAAACAACCCTTTCAGCGGACAGGGGGCTGCAGACGGGAGTTTGACAGAGGGAGGCTTACGATGGTTAGGAAGACCCGCAACACCTGTGCCAGCACTGCTTCTGTCTCCTCCACCTGCGCCTGTAGCCAGACAGAGCGCCTGAGCATGGATGCTTCTACCCAGATCCTGGTGTGGTTTTGCAGAGACTGTAACTTGCAATTTCCACTTACTGATATCCAGGCTGAGGGGACCATCCAATGTGAAAGGTGCCTGCTGGTGGAATCTCTCAGGCAGCAGGTGGGAGAGCTACAGGAGGAGGTGGCTAGGTTGAGAAGCATCCGAATCCACGAGCAATTCCTGGACAGTGTCCATGTGGAGACAGCTGAGGTAGCTGTCCCAGGACACAGGACTGCTGATACACCACTGGTGGAGGAGGAGATGGCTCAGGGTGGACACTGGCAGCTGGTTACTTCTGGCAGCAGGCAGTGCTCCACTCCTGCTCCGAACCCTCCCGCTGTGGTAATAAGTAACCGTTATGCTCTTCTTGATACAGGAAAGAAGGCATCACCCCCTACAGTAAAGGAGGAGAAGCCTCGTACCCCTAAGGCTGGGAGGTCTGCTGCCACCACTGCGAATAGGAAACGTAGGGTAGTGGTGGTCGGAGACTCTCTGCTGAGGGGGACGGAGGCGCCCATCTGTCGCCCTGACATTTCATCTCGGGAGGTATGCTGCCTGCCGGGAGCCCGTATCCGAGACGTTACGGAGGCATTGTCGAGGATTATCCAGCCCTCTGACTACTACCCCATGCTACTCATCCATGTGGGCACAAATGATACTGCGCGGTGTGACACTGAGCGGATCAAGAGTGACTACAGGGCTCTGGGAGTACGGGTGAAGGAGTTTGGAGCGCAGGTGGTATTCTCTTCGATTCTTCCTGTCAAAGGTAGGGGCCCGGGCAGAGACAGATGCATCATGGAGGTGAATGCCTGGCTGCGAAGATGGTGTCGCCAGGAGGGCTTTGGCTTCCTAGACCACGGGATGCTATTTGAGGAAGGACTGCTAGGCAGAGATGGTGTTCACCTTTCGAGGAGGGGAAAGACCCTATTTGGACACAGACTGGCTAACCTAGTGAGGAGGGCTTTAAACTAGGTTCGACGGGGACAGGTGAGCAAAGCCCGCAGGTAAGTGGGGAACATGGAGACCTGGGAGATGGGTCGGAGACGAGAGGGAGTGTGGGCTATATTGGCAGAGAGAAAGGAGGGTCAGGACAAAACCGGGAGGAAAGATCAAACCAGTATCTTAGATGCCTATATACAAATGCGAGAAGTATGGGTAATAAGCAGGAAGAACTGGAAGTGCTAATAAATAAATACAACTATGACATTGTTGGCATCACTGAAACTTGGTGGGATAATACACATGATTGGAATGTTGGTGTGGATGGATACAGCTTGCTCAGGAAGGATAGACAGGGGAAAAAGGGAGGAGGTGTTGCCTTATATATTAAAAATGTACACACTTGGACTGAGGTAGAGATGGACATAGGAGACGGAAGTGTTGAGAGTCTCTGGGTTAGGCTAAAAGGGGTAAAAAACAAGGGTGATGTCATGCTAGGAGTCTACTACAGGCCACCTAACCAGGTGGAAGAGGTGGATGAGGCTTTTTTTAAACAACTAACAAAATCATCCAAAGCCCAAGATTTGGTGGTGATGGGGGACTTCAACTATCCGGATATATGTTGGGAAAATAACACAGCGGGGCACAGACTATCCAACAAATTCTTGGACTGCATTGCAGACAACTTTTTATTTCAGAAGGTTGAAAAAGCTACTAGGGGTGAAGCTGTTCTAGACTTGATTTTAACAAATAGGGAGGAACTCGTTGAGAATTTGAAAGTAGAAGGCAGCTTGGGTGAAAGTGATCATGAAATCATAGAGTTTGCAATTCTAAGGAAGGGTAGAAGGGAGAACAGCAAAATAGAGACAATGGATTTCAGGAAGGCGGATTTTGGTAAGCTCAGAGAGCTGATAGGTAAGGTCCCATGGGAATCAAGACTGAGGGGAAAAACAACTGAGGAGAGCTGGCAGTTTTTCAAAGGGACACTATTAAGGGCCCAAAAGCAAGCTATTCCGCTGGTTAGGAAAGATAGAAAATGTGGCAAAAGACCACCTTGGCTTAACCACGAGATCTTGCATGATCTAAAAAATAAAAAGGAGTCATATAAAAAATGGAAACTAGGACAGATTACAAAGGATGAATATAGGCAAACAACACAGGAATGCAGGGGCAAGATTAGAAAGGCAAAGGCACAAAATGAGCTCAAACTAGCTAAGGGAATAAAGGGGAACAAGAAGACTTTTTATCAATACATTAGAAGCAAGAGGAAGACCAAAGACAGGGTAGGCCCACTGCTTAGTGAAGAGGGAGAAACAGTAACAGGAAACTTGGAAATGGCAGAGATGCTTAATGACTTCTTTGTTTCGGTCTTCACCGAGAAGTCTGAAGGAATGCCTATCCTAGTGAATGCTAATGGGAAGGGGGTAGGTTTAGCAGATAAAATAAAAAAAGAACAAGTTAAAAATCACTTAGAAAAGTTAGATGCCTGCAAGTAACCAGGGCCTGATGAAATGCATCCTAGAATACTCAAGGAGCTAATAGAGGAGGTATCTGAGCCTCTAGCTATTATCTTTGGAAAATCATGGGAGACGGGAGAGATTCCAGAAGACTGGAAAAGGGCAAATATAGTGCCCATCTATAAAAAGGGAAATAAAAACAACCCAGGAAACTACAGACCAGTTAGTTTAACTTCTGTGCCAGGGAAGATAATGGAGCAAGTAATTAAGGAAATCATCTGCAAACACTTGGAAGGTGGTAAGGTGATAGGGAACAGCCAGCATGGATTTGTAAAGAACAAATCATGTCAAACCAATCTGATAGCTTTCTTCGATAGGATAACGAGTCTTGTGGATAAGGGAGAAGCTGTGGATGTGGTATACCTAGACTTTAGTAAGGCATTTGATACGGTCTCGCATGATATTCTTATCGACAAACTAGGCAAATACAATTTAGATGGGGCTACTATAAGGTGGGTGCATAACTGGCTGGATAACCGTACTCAGAGAGTTGTTATTAATGGTTCCCAATCCTGCTGGAAAGGCATAACGAGTGGGGTTCCGCAGGGGTCTGTTTTGGGACCGGCTCTGTTCAATATCTTCATTAACGACTTAGATATTGGTATAGAAAGTACGATTATTAAGTTTGCGGATGATACCAAACTGGGAGGGATTGCAACTGCTTTGGAGGACAGGGTCATAATTCAAAATGATCTGGACAAATTGGAGAAATGGTCTGAGTTAAACAGGATGAAGTTTAACAAAGACAAATGCAAAGTGCTCCACTTAGGAAGAAAAAATCAGTTTCACACATACAGAATGGGAAGAGACTGTCTAGGAAGGAGTACGGCAGAAAGGGATCTAGGGGTTATAGTGGACCACAAGCTAAATATGAGTCAACAGTGTGATGCTGTTGCAAAAAAAGCAAACGTGATTCTGGGATGTATTAACAGGTGTGTTGTGAGCAAGACACGAGAAGTCATTCTTCCGCTCTACTCTGCTCTGGTTAGGCCTCAGCTGGAGTATTGTGTCCAGTTCTGGGCACCGCATTTCAAGAAAGATGTGGAGAAATTGGAAAGGGTCCAGAGAAGAGCAACAAGAATGATTAAAGGTCTTGAGAACATGACCTATGAAGCAAGGCTGAAAGAATTGGGTTTGTTTAGTTTGGAAAAGAGAAGACTGAGAGGGGACATGATAGCAGTTTTCAGGTATCTAAAAGGGTGTCATAAGGAGGAGGGAGAAAACTTGTTCACCTTAGCCTCTGAGGATAGAACAAGAAGCAATGGGCTTAAACTGCAGCAAGGGAGGTCTAGGTTGGACATTAGGAAAAAGTTCCTAACTGTCAGGGTGGTTAAACACTGGAATAAATTGCCTAGGGAGGTTGTGGAATCTCCATCTCTGGAGATATTTAAGAGTAGGTTAGATAAATGTCTATCAGGGATGGTCTAGACAGTATTTGGTCCTGCCATGCGGGCAGGGGACTGGACTCGATGACCTCTCGAGGTCCCTTCCAGTCCTAGAATCTATGAATCTATGAATCTATGAAAGTGACACCCGACCTTGCCAGAACAACAGATGCAAAACCGGCAGACATATCTCCTCTGCTACGATGATCAATACACCTTTCAAAATCCCCAGGTCCTACACATGCATATCAAAACATGTGGTGTACCTCATCCAGTGTATTAAGTGCCCCAATAATAATTACTTTCAAAAGATGAGCCTGGGAGCTTAAATTCATAACTTTGCTAGACACTGAAAATCATGGACTGAACAGAGACACTGGATTTATGGATTGTTACAACAATCTATAACAAACCCCCATCTACTCTCCTCCCACCTCTTTGCTCTCTATGACTGGAGGGTTGTGAACAGGTCACTTCACCTTGAATGGTCCCTTGAAATATGTGAAATATGTGTTAACTACTTATGCTAAACAATCTGCTCCATCTTGTATTTAGCTGTGACACTCTGAGTAAGTTTCCCAGACCTGCAGAAGAGTTCTGTGTAAGCTCAAAAGCTTGTCTCTCTCACCAAATGAAGCTGGTCCAATAAAAGATATTACCTCACCCACCTTGTCTTCTCAATGGATCCATCTGTTTATCAGATACTATTTAGACACTTTAGTTCGGTTCATTAGATCAAATCATTTTTGTGTGATCCAAATTATTCCTTGAAAGGCAATATCTACTCGCCTTCTTGGTTTAAATACACCTCTACCCCGATATAATGCAACCCAATATAACATGAATTCGGATATAATGCGGTAAAGCAGTGCTCCGGGGGGGCGGGGCTGCGCACTCCGGTGGATGAAAGCAAGTTTGATATAATGCGGTTTCACCTATAACATGGTAAGATTTTTTGGCTCCCGAGGACAGCGTTATATCGGGGTAGAGGTGTACTGACAACACCAAAGAAACCATTCTGATGTGGGCACTGTAAAATTTCTGTCCTGAAAAAAGTTTCTGTCATCGCCAGAGTGGTTCTATACTGCATACCATATATTATATTGCACATAATGAGAAAATGGGCATTCACACCACAAAAAGGATTGATTAGATACACCGTCTTAGCAAAAATAATAATAATCAAAGACTAATCTTCAGTAACATATTTTTAAATTAAACCAACTTATTTTCGGTGCTGTCTTGTAACTAAAGAGAGGAAATGGTTTTACTACTCAGAATATATTAATATTTATTCAATTCTTCCACATTACACTGCAGTAAAGCTTAACAGTTCTTTTTAAATGATATCCCCACCACCACAGTATCACAAAAAGTGACGTTTAAAAACAAGAAAACTACCAGAAAAGGTTTTCCAAGAAATAATTGCTTAGAAGACTTAGCTCTCTTGAGCCTAATTCTGTACAAGGTAACTGACTTTTATTATTAGAGAAAATATAGTTCCTCCTATACAAAATTATGTGTAAGAAGTCAAAAACCCTAGAGGAGTACCGATTCAAGTAACCATAGAATCATAGAATATCAGGGTTGGAAGGGACCTCAGGAGGTCATCTAGTCCAACCCCCTGCTCAAAGCAGGACCAATCCCCAACTAAATCATCCCAGCCAGGGCTTTGTCAAGCCTGACTTTAAAAACCTCTAAGGAAGGAGATTCCACCACCTCCCTAGGTAACCCATTCCAGTGCTTCACTACCCTCTTAGTGAAAAAGGTTTTCCTAATATCCAACCTAAACCATCCCCACTGCAACTTGAGACCATTACTCCTTGTTCTGTCATCTGGTACCACTGAGAACAGTCTAGATCCATCCTCTTTGGAACCCCCTTTCAGGTAGTTGAAAACAGCTATCAAATCCCCCCTCATCTTCTCTTCTGCAGGCTAAACAATCCCAGTTCCCTCAGCCTCTCCTCATAAGTCATGTGCTCCAGCCCCCTAATCATTTTTGTTGCCCTCCGCTGGACTCTTTCCAATTTTTCCACATCCTTCTTGTAGTGTGGGGCCCAAAACTGGACACAGTACTCCAGATGAGGCTCACCAATGTCGAACAGAGGGGAATGATCACATCCCTCGATCTGCTGGCAATGCCCCTACTTATACAGCCCAAAATGCCGTTAGCCTTCTTGGCAACAAGGGCACACTGTTGACTCATATCCAGCTTCTCATCCACTGTAACCCCTAGGTCCTTTTCTGCAGAACTGCCTCCTAGCCATTCGGTCCCTAGTCCATAGCAGTGCATGGGATTCTTCCGTCCTAAGTGCAGGACTCTGCACTTGTCCTTGTTGAACCTCATCAGATTTCTTTTGGCCCAATCCTCTAATTTGTCTAGGTCCCTCTGTATCCTATCCCTACCCTCCAGCGTATCTACCACTCCTCCCAGTTTAGTGTCATCTGCAAACTTGCTGAGGGTGCAGTCCACACCATCCTCCAGATCATTAATGAAGATATTGAACAAAACCGGCCCCGGACCGACCCTGGGGCACTCCGCTTGATACCGGCTGCCAGCTAGACATGGAGCCATTGATCACTACCCGTTGAGCCCGACGATCTAGCCAGTTTTTTATCACCTTATAGTCCATTCATCCAGCCCATACTTCTTTAACTTGCCGGCAAGAATACTGTGGGAGCCCGTAACAAAAGCTTTGCTCAAGTCAAGGAATAACAAGTCCACTGCTTTACCCTCATCCACAGAGCCAGTTATCTCATCATAGAAGGCAATTCATGATTTGCCCTTGTTGAATCCATGCTGACTGTTCCTGATCACTTTCCTCTCCTCTAAGTATATTAAGAGCATATTAGTGAGCATATTAAGAATGCCCAAATCATCATTACATTAAGGTTATACATCAAATGAAAGGCATTATTTGGAAATCTATCAGAAATTACCTTCCCAATCACACCTACCATGACCTTCAGCTTCTAATAGACTAGGAAGCATTCGCATCTGACCATTCATAGAAACATTAAGCAAATTATATTACAAGTTGTTCACTTTAAATCGAACCCATACGCTTTAAATAAAATTGTATACAGAATTCTACCTCCTGACAAAGCACCTCTAAATAATTTTAGGAGAAATTCTATGAGTCCTTTACCATTTATGAACTGGATTCGCAATCCAAGCAACCTCTAAAGGCAATGCCATTTTACAGCAATAGTAGGCAATTGTGAGATGATAAACATTCGTTTGTGGTACATCATGGAAATTATACAGGCAACTGAAACAGTTCAATCACCTTTTATCAGGTTGTCCTAACCAGTCTGAAAATATTCATCTTTTCAAGTTACAAAGAGAGGCCTTCTAGAATGAACTGTCAAAGTAGATGCAAATCTTGCAACAGGATTCCATGGCCGGACAAGCTTACTGCACTGGAGATCAAAGTTAATGTCAGCTAAAATAACACTGTTGCTATTAGAGACGGGTTTTTCTCCAGAGATTTAAAAAAAAATCAAAATGCAAAGATGTCAAGAGATCTCTAGTAAAATATAATCAACTTCCTTAAAGTTACGCCTATACTGTGCATGAAAATAAGCTAGCAGTAGCCACACTTTCTTCGAAGTAAGCTCCATGGGGAAGGTTCTAGCAGTCAACAAGGACTCCTTTCTTCAACTTTAATGGTCATGTTTTGACAATTTGAGGTTCACATGCGAAAAATTGCTCCCACATATGTGTGTATGTATCCCACACACCTTCTGGGTGTGGTGTTCTGTTCCATCTAATGGCACCGAGACTACTTTAAGAGAGAGATAAAATGAGTATGCTCTACAACCTTAGCTAACAGCCAGTTGGCTTTTAGCTCATGCGGTAGAGGCTCATGCACTAAGCTTCAGAGGTCCCCGGTTCAATCCTGCCTGCCGACGACCACAGTCTGTCAGTATTACATGTACATTTGCTGCTGCTAGGCATGCAACTAAGGACACAGTACATGCACAACCAACTTCTTAGTTGTCAAACTGGGTATTCTGCACAAGCAACTTCCTAGTTTGCACACAGACTTGCATGAAGGCCTCAGTTCAGAGGACTATTTAAGTATGTTCTTAAGTTTATGTAAGTTGGCAGTCCTCCTGACTCCAGTGGAACTACACACAAACATCTAACTTTAAGCATGTGAAAGTCACTTGCTGCATCAGAGCCTAAATGCACTGACATTAATCAACTCAAGTAACCAATAAAAACCCTTATGAGGTTATTCAAAGCTCTCATGTTACTGCTACATACAAATTTAACATCATCATCACAAAAGGGCCATAAAACTGATATGCCATTTAGTTCCAGCCACTTGTTATTCAGGACAACACACTAATTCTCTTTAATTATAAACAGGTTTTAACTAAGGCCCAAATATGCAACTGTCAAAACAATTTCATTATTTTAATTCTTGGTTACCATTCTAGAAAGTTCTAAAGGAACCTGTTCATTTATGAACTGGTAAATTTTCAGCTAAATGAATCCTTGCCGTCTTTATCCTCACTATAGTTTGAAAGTTTAAGGTTATATGTGATCTTCTATTTGTTTACTTTTTTTTTTAAATTGTATCAGTCCAATATTTTTTCCAAAGAAGTCGTCCTTTAAAAAAGGATCGCCTTTGCCCCCAATTAAACAAAGTACTTAAGCACATGCTTAAATACAAGTCACATGAGATCACTCATATGCTTAAAGTTAAACACACGCTTCAGTACTTTGCCAAATCAAGGCTTTTGTTTCTATATCATGGCACTTTCTCATATATTGGTAACTTGTGAATGGATTTCCTTATTGTTTGTATTTAGCAGCAGAATACTGGCCCCAGTGCACCGGAGGAACCTTTCTTACCGCACTATCCATAGGCTCCTAAGACTGTCCATTGGCGATAGCATGAGCTTTCAATTGACAGTGTGGTCATAGACGTTTAAAGGAAAGTTATTTTTAAAGCATAATTGAAATATTCCAAGTCTAGCTTTCCCTCCCACACCCTTTGTTAGACACCTGCAGTGAAAGGGAAGATTCCTCATATCACGATTCTATCTCTGCATCTTCTTGATTTTGATTTTAAAGGATTAAGACTGACTATCTTCAGCACTTCCTACCCAGATAAAAGATTCTTTAGAATAAGTGTTATCATCTGTGTCCATTCAAGAGAGACTGGCTGAACTATCACCATAGCAACACAAAGAGGCCTTGAAAACTTGCACTGAATGTCAATACATCATTTAAAAAAAATGTTTTATTACTACAAATTTAAACAATGGATCCATGTTATGTTCTAGACCAAATGTGTTTACAAATCTGGTAGGGAGGGAGGGAGGGAAGGAGGGATAGGAGAGGGTTGGGGACCGCCTACTTTCATTCTGATTATTAACTTTTGCTGAGAAAAAAATAATCCTTTGCTGCATTGCACAGTGTGCTGTGGAGAAGGAGGGGAAAGGATTCACAGAAAGTAGCTTCTTATTACTCACTTAACATTGATACCATGCTTCATCGAGGACAGAACATAGGAGAAGTCACAGCCCTTACCCTAAGGAGATGATAACTTCCCCCCCTACCAAATGCATCTGGCACAAGAGCAGAGCAATGTGTATTCTTGGCACTCCCCCAGCCTCAAGAGAGCTTAGTTAGATGCCAGAGCATAGTTAAAGCCCTCAGCCCCACTCTATAACTGTAATTAGTACCATGTAATAGGGATTGGGGCATATTGTTCTTTTTTTTCCCCTTCTCGGTGAAGCAGAGGATATCACCCCCAGAACTTTCTGAGCAATGACTCCTTATTGCCAGCAAGAAGGCCTAGGAGTCTGTGCTCAGCTGCTGCCGCTCTCTAACCAAGTTCTTAACAAATGTACTTTTAGTGAGGGCAGGATTTTGCCTACCGCGAGCAAATCAAATATGATCTAATAATTCCCCAGGTGTGCTTAATGAACAGCTTTCTAATTAAATATTTATGAGCTCCTCCAAAACAAAAATCATTGGGGGGGGAGTGAGATAAAATTGGTCTTTTTTTCCCCCCTAGTGCCACTGTATGTTGACTTAGGAGCTCTTCAAAGAATTTGAACTTTCCTGCTACCTCTTCTGGCATGTTCATTTGCTGCTTACAGTAATTAAGATAAACAAATACCATATATTATTTAAAAATGTTAAGCACTTTTGTTCCCAAGACATAGCAACAAGGTTAACCAAACATTAGGCAGTTCAAACTAAAGGCCTATTTTAGTTGGTTCCACTTTTTGTTTTTGTGTTGGATGTCTGTCATGAGGTTGTTTTGTTTTGTTTTTGGTAATTTTGGGTTTCTTGCATGATTTCCAGGTAAGTTTCCTGATTTTTTTCCTTCCAGTGTGTTGGAGTATGTAATGATTTCTTGTTTGAGCTAGTCCCTTCTGGAATATGTGAGGTTCAGGAGGTGGTTCTGCATATTTGGAACTGTAGGTTGCGGCCAGAGGGATCTAGATGGTGAGTCCTCTGGGGATGGTATTTTGTTTCTTGTATTTCCTCAGGAAGTAGATGACATGGTTAAGTTTCGCCTCCTTTTTCTTCATGTTGTGGAGTTTCCATTTTACACAGCAAAATTCAATATCTTCCACTGTTTGCAGTGTTGTTGCAGCTGTGTAAGTCCCAGGATATTAGAAAGACAAGGTAGATGAGGTAATATCTTTTATTGGACCAACTTCTGTTGGTGAAAAGACATGCTTTTGAGCTTACACAGCAGTCTTCAGGATCCGTGAAAAGTACTGAGTGTCACAGCTAAACACAAAATGGAACAGATCGTTTAGGATAAGGAGTTAACACATATTGTAAAAAGCAACAGAGAGTCCTGTGGCACCTTTAAGACTAACAGATGTATTGGAGCATAAGCTTTCGTGGGTCTGACCAAGTGGGTATTCACCCACGAAAGCTTATGCTCCAATACATCTATTAGTCTTAAAGGTGCCACAGGACTCTCTGTTGCTTTTTACAGATCCAGACTAATACGGCTACCCCTCTGATACTTGAAACATATTGTAACAGACCAATCAAGGATCACCCACACTTAGTTACACAGATCCAGTAACCACCCCAAACACACCAAGAAATCTCTTGTCTACAACCAGGAACTCAGAACATAATCCAAGGAAAAAGTCTGAGATACATACCTTAGCATACTTAAAACCACCTTCACCAAACAAGGACACTCCATCCAAGAAGTAGATTGCATCATGAAATGAGCACCCAAATACCTCGAATAAACCTGCCTTAATACAGAAAAAACAACAACCTCCAAATGCAACCCCCCTAGATACCACCTACCACCCACACTGGTATCATTAAACCCCATATTCTTTCCTGAACCCCCTCTTCCGGCCTTCAAACAGCTCACCAAGCTCATCATTAGAAGCAAGCTCCCCACAGATCAGGACACACCAACTAAAAGTGGCACCAGACCCTGCCAGAACAACAGATGCAAAACCTGAAGACATATCTTCACGGTTCAAATGATAACCCCCACAACACACCTTTCAAGATCCATGGGTCCTACACATGCCTATCACAACATGTGGTGCACCTCATCAAGTGCACTAAATGTCCTAACAACAACTATTTGGGTGAAAGAAGACAATCACTATCCTCTTGAACGAACTCACACAGAAAAATGATGAAAGACAAAAACACTGCATCACCTGTGGGCGAACCCTTTTCACAAAATGATCACTTCATATCTGACCTCTCAGTCCCTGTCCTCAAAGGAAGACTGCACATCATCTTAAAAACATCAGTCTGGGAGCTTAAATTCATAACTTTGTGAGATACGACAAATCGTGGACTGAACAGAGACTCTGGATTTGTGGCCCATTACAACAATCCATAACCCATTAATTCCCTCTTTTATCCTATGACAGCAGAGGTGTTAACTGCCCACTTCACCTTGAATGGTCTCTTACAATATGTGTTAAGTCCTTATGCTGAGCAATTTGGTCTACCTTGTATTTAGCTGTGACACTCTGAGTGCCTTTCCCAGACCTGAAGAAGAGCTCTGTGTAAGCTCAAAATCATGTCTCTTTCACCAACAGAAGTTAGCCCAATAAAAGGTATTACCTTACCCATCTTGTCTTATTTATATTATTACACATTTTACTTGGTACTTATATATACAGAGCATCCGTTCCTAGCCTTAAAAACATATAGCATACTTTCCCATTAAATATGTTCACTTTATGGTCTTCTCAACAAGACCATTTTTATAGCCATGTTTGCACCTCTGTCATACCACACTACTGCCTCGCATCATTATTGGGGAGCACACCCTCTTTCAACAGTATTTGGTTATTTATTTCAATTTTATTTACATCTACACACACCCAAAAACATTTTCAGAAAGACGCACAGAAAGTGTACACCCAAGATACTGTTAAATAGACTAACTCCTACATTCTATTCAGCAAACATCATCTACAGTTTAGTAATCCCTGATTTTACAATCTAAAGCCTTGAACCTCCAAGCTGCTCCATATAAATGGAATCATCCATCCATGCAGAGTTGAAATGAAGTCAGCGTGGTTCTGTATGGCGACTGGAGCCTGACAATGCAAAGCCAGTTTGCAGGCTTGGCATCTAAGAGGGACACAAACAGAAGACACACTGGGATATCTAAATGCAGGAACACATTACTGGGCTTGGGTTTTTCGCCCAATTCTAAATTCTTTATTAGTGGCCCTCATAGAAAAAGCAAATTTTAAAGGAGATGTTGAATGAAAAGAGGGTCATAGTTTAATGAATGGGGATGGAAATGATGTTCGTGTAGACAATAGCGTGAAAAAAATGTATGGAGATAGGAGAAAGAAATGAAAGGGGCATTAAGAATGGTGCTCCACAACACTCAGCCATTACGCCTTAATCCTCCCAGTAAACTGTAGCCTTGTATTTTATTTAAAGTGAATTTAGTAATGTTGTATTACACCACCATGGGGTTCGGCTCTGGTGGCTACAGTTTCGAGCTCAACAAAGTGAAAGCCACTTCTGATACCTGCTTCAGATTTAGAGTGTCTAGGAACACACAAAGACCAAGGATAGTGACCACACATTCAAGTACACACAAGTACAAGATCTAGGCCATGTCTACACTAGCACTTACGTCAGCAAAACTTTTGTTGCTCAGGGGTGTGAAAAAACACACCCCTGAGTGACATAAGCTTTGCCAGCATAAGCGCTCATGCGCACAGCGCTATGTCGGTGGGAGATGCTCTCCCGCCAACATAGCTACTGCCCCTCATTCAGCTGGTATTATTATGTTGATGGTAGACTCTCTCCCACTGGCATGACGCGGATACACAAGCACTCTTACAGCAGCAGAGCTGTATCAGTACTGCTGTGCCACTGTACGCTTCTAAATATAGACATGGCTCTAGTCTGTTTTACAAGTTTTATTAAAGTTACAATTAAGGTTATGATTACCCAAGCATTTAAAAATCCTATAAAGACCTATGCACAAGTTACAAATATAGTTATACTGACTTCCTTAACAATATTCTTAGGGTCTGATGGATGCCTTACCAATTAATCATCAGGAGAGGGATGATTCCTGCTAGCATTTTCCTGTAAATAATTAATTTTACCTAATTTGAGAGCCCACCTTTATCTTGTGATTATGACTACACTGACATTCTGTGCATTTGCACGGAGGTGTCCATTCACTTTTTCCTCATTTGTATTGTGTCCCCCAAGAATACTGGGGCACTCCATTTTTCATAGGTTCCTTTTATTCTCATTAGGAGTTACACAGATAGGGCACCCTGCGGTTAGAGCATGTGTTAGAAAAATGTGACTATCGGGTATCTTGTAATAAAAAGTTAATCTTGCCTTTAATTTTTCACAATATCACTCACTGGCAAATCTTTTCTCATAATTTTGTGGCATAATTCTTTGGTCACTTATGTCAAGGATTTCTTAAATCTATGGCCTAGTATTGCTAAACTGACATTTTACAGGCCTCAGCTTGTAGGTTTACGATTCAGCTCTAATTACTTATACCTAATACATACTTATGTCTAAATACTAATCAATCTCATACTTCTATAATCCTACAATTTAAATCTATTTAGCATACAATGATTATATATGACATGACATGTTAGTTAATCATAACATCACACAATAAATGAATGATAAAATTAAGTAATTGGTTCCAAAGTGCTTTGAAAATTTCAAGATAATTTACTGAAATCTTAATCAAAGATATGCTCAGCAGTTCTGGAGATGTGTTTCCCCTCCTGCCCCCTGTATAATCTGGGAGATGTATTGTTACAAATATACTAATCAAGTGATAGTATTTGCTTTCGATTCATGTGGGTACATTCAAATATGTTTCAGCAGTCACAGTGCAAGAGGTGCACATTTTGAAGTATGCAAATCTCTACAGTATCAGAGGTCAGAGCTTGTTACTGAGACCCGTGTGTGCATGAGACCAGAGACATTTATATGATTGCCAGGGTGCTTTTGAAAACATCGCCAGTGTGTTTTTAAAGGGGGAAAAAAACAGACTTGCTAATATCAATTAGGTGAAGGAAAAAGTCAACCAGGAAGCATCATTCACTCCTTGAGCACATACGGAAATTGCCTTAGACCAAATCCACAAGAGATTACAAAGGCGAAACTGCAGATCATATTAGTAGTGGAGAAGGTAGTACAAAGAACACTGCAGGTTTGCTTCTCAGTGGAGAGAAAATACAAATTTACTGTAGTGTTTCAGCCTGAATACTCTAGATCCCCGTCCAAAACTTTGAGTCCTAAAACCTTCTTCAAATACTTTGTATTCAGAAGGGTACAGAAGGATATGATGCAGAATCATGTTCCTAAAATACCATTACACACTATATAAAAATATGTTCCAATATTTGACTGAATGTAATAATAGCAAAAGTAATGTCTATGATGTAGCTAATCATTTAATTATAGATAGACTCACAACAAATGACTTATCTCAAAAGTGGAATACATATTACAGTTGGATACAGGCCTGAGCCATGGAGTTCAGATCTTGATCTGGATCTGAATTCAAACTGCCTATGTAGGTTAGAAGGAATGGGGATGGACAGACTTCAGATCTGGTGTTGTGGGTCAGATCTGGTACTAGCTGCAATAAAATAGAAAGAGCGCAAATATTTCTAAGTTTGATCCTGACTTACCACATTTGAATCTAGGTTGAGGACCTGATTTCTAACTTCTTAACCTTTCAAAGTTTGCAAGTGTTCAGACTAAGGTTTTGTGGAAATAGAATTTCTGATAATAAATATCCAAAATTAAGTTTCCTTACTGCTAGCTGAACTGAAGATAAGGACTTTAATGCAGCCCGAAGATCTATCCTTGAGTAATGATGGTTGATACTATAGAATCCTAAATTATTTTTAAAATTACCTTGTGCATTTTAAAATGTATGGCCTACAATTTTAACTGCAGTGCTTTGTCACTGCACAAAGTATTTTCTTCTTTTCATTAAAAATGTGTCTTTTCCATTCTCCAAGGACTCAATTGTTAAGGAACAACCATCCTGCCTGGTATTTCAAGATAAATGCTGCTACCCATGCTGTGGTTATGATTCTCATCCAAAGCAGTGGTGCAAGATATCAAACTACAGTCTGTTTAATTTAATAGGATTTACTTGGAAGCCCACTACTACACTCCTGAAGCTGCCATCAGACCTTACATCAAAGCAGTAAAACAGTCACTGAAAAATACTGAAATATCAAAGTAGAGCAAAGCTTTTAGGAATGAATGGTCTTTATACTATCAATTACTGAATAGAAAGATTATGCAAGTATTAAGAATTATTTATATAGAAATAAAAAACCGTAATAAAACTCTTTAAAAATCTATTTCCTGGGATATGAATGTCTGTTGCCTACCTCACACTGAAAAACCACCTCATTACCACAACCACTGGAAGGTGTTTACTGTTAAACAAAAGAAACTTACCCAGGCTCAGGCCAATTTCTGCCCTCAGCTATATCATCATAAATCTTGGTGAAGTGGAAAGGAATTGCTCATGCATATCTAAGGGCACAATTTGGTTTTGCTGCTTAAATTGCAATGGAAACGAATATTTTAACAATTCACTCACCGTTTGGCCACATCAGGCATTTTTGGCTCTTCTTTTTTCTTTGCTTCCCCAGGTGGTTCTATAGGTGTAAGTACTACGGCAGCACAGGAGACTATGGACTGATATGAATCTTCCCGGCAAACTGTGAAGATAAAATACTTTGAGTATTACAAAGCACACTCGATGTCAGTTTAAAATTTATATAATCGTCAATTGACATTCACAATATGATGAAAAAAAGAAACACCACAACACTACATTGCATACCTGACTACACAGCATTTCAATATAAGGGTTATTGTAATGAGCCCCACCCAGCATAGACACACTGATGCTACAAGATTACTTTAGGTCAGCGATGGGGTAGCGTTTCAAGGAAAGGGTTATGGCAGGTTTAGAACCTAGAACTAATTGGTATATGGGCTTGATCCAGCACCCATTAAGTCTTTCCATTGAATGCAGTAGGTTTTGGATCAGGCCCTCCAATACATCCTTGTGGGTTACCTAATTTATCTTCATTGCTGAGCTTCTCAGGAGTAATGGAGCAAAACTCTTGTGACCAATTTGCATGGAAACAGGCCACTGAGAATATATTTATGATCCTATTGGTGGGATATGCCAATATTTTATTGTCTGTGAAAAGTTCTCCGAAATTTTGCTACCTGTTTATCAAGGAGTCTCTCTTTGTTCTGGCATTCTCATCATCTAGGGGTAAATCTAGGATTCCTGGGATATGAATGTCCGTTGCCTATAATCTAGGATATTGTAAAGCAAGAGTGGACAGTTGATGTTGAATAACAATATAGAAAATAATCCCACAGATTATTTTCTATATTGTTATTCAACATCAACTGTCCACTCTTGCTTTACAATATCCTCATGGAAAATCCAAGACTGTTGTGAAATTCAGCATGTATTTAATCAAGTAACACATAATAGTCAATATTAAAAAGAATTATAAGGCATTGTAAGGGTTTCAAATAGAATAAATTCTTCATTTTAATGAATACATTTGCAATTAAACGTGGGCTGGCCTCAACCTGAGCATCACCAAGTGGCCAAAGGTCATTCTACGTCATTCTGCCTCTGTTACCCCTCTCTTCAGGGCCCTTTAAGAACTGATTGTCCACACGTAGTTCAAACAAGCTCTCTCTTGGAGTCTACTTTATTGAGTCCTCTGGTCCTCTAGGCCAGTGGTCTCCAAACTTTTTTGATAGCGCACCCCTATCAGTAAAAAAATTTTGAGCACGCACCCCCTGCTGCGCCGAAGCAAAAAACAAACAACAAAAAACCTGCCGCGCACCCCCAAGGATCCTCTCGCGCACCCCACTTTGGAGACCGCTGCTCTAGGCCTTAAGGCCAGTTCACTGTCTGCCTGCTGATTAACAAAGCACAAGCTCACACAGTCTTTGGCCCAGTTGGCCGTCACAAGTCTCTTTCCTGCTTGGACAGGGTCTCCCCGAGGCCTCCCTGCTTGAAGAGCCTTCTCCCAATCTCTCCTGCTTCTTCAGCTTTTTCCCTGCTGATTCAGGACCTGCAGAAGCCTTCTTGCTCCCTGCAGTATCTACAGCCATAGCTGCAATCTCCTTGTCTTCCCCCCTTTACTGCAACTTCCTGCATTGTTTTTTACATGCAGATCACTTGATGCAACCCAGGTGTGTCTCATCCTGTAACCAGGGCTGGCTTATCCCATGGTCTCCAGCCCATGAGCATCCATCCCTTTGTGATGTAATGAGCGAAAAGCTTTGTTCTCTCATTCTCTGCCTTTTATAATCTTCCCCGGCTCTAGTGGCTAGATTGCTACCTCAAAATCCAGTCCAATTAAGGGACAGTGGATAGTGAATAACTGTGCTGGCCCAGGAGCAGGACAGGGACCTAACTGTGATTCTGAGAAGAACAATTCAGATGCCTTATTCCATGGTGGAAGTATGCTGCATCCAGGGCCGGCGCAACCCATTAGGCGACCGCACTAAAATTTGTGGGGCGGCGACCGCAGCGGTATTTCGGCGGCAGGACCTTCTGCCGCCTCTGTGGGGGCGGCATTTCGGGGCGGGACCTTCTGCCGCCTAGGGCGACAGAAAAGCTGGCGGTGCTCCTGGCTGCATCAGCCCCTTTCCTGCCACAGATGACTGCCACCTCCACCATGGCTCCGTGATGGGATGGGACAGGAGCGCATGGTGCAGAGTCTTGGCTCCACCCTTTCATCTGTGCAGGAAGAGGAATAGCAGCTCTCCCCCATGCAGATGGTCTGGCAATGTGGGTAAACCACACAGAGGAATAAGGGGGATATTTACTGTCTTGTGCAGGCATGCAGCAGGGCTCATGACTTTCCTGAGTGATTAAACTGAACAATACAGATGGCCCAGGCATGGGCAGAAATCCATGAGGTGTTGACAGGAAGAGAAGCTGTACATTAATCCTTAGTGGAATTCAGGTAACTATTTTTGAATACACTTGACATCTTCCTGGATTTTTTATCCTTATATAATAAAATATTTGTGTCCCTTCTTGAGTCTGTCTAAACCACTGGAAACATAAACAGAACTAGTTTATAAAATGTCACTTCCATCTCTTCCTTAAAAGTGATGTCTATAACCTAGACACTGTCCTATATATTGACCAACAAAAGAAGGCTGACTCCAAAGACAAGTTGCAGCCTATACTTCTCTATATACTTTATTTTATATCTGGGATATAAACTGTAGCTACGTACGTATAAACAAAGAGGCAAATATTGTGTGTGTGTGCACCTGTGCACCGCCAAATGCCTTCTCCAATACACATGCAAAAATAGGACAGTACTGGACCAAGCAACCATCTTTTGCTCTTATTTTATAACAGTAGACTGGGTGCCCTTCCAACAGCTATAGTTTCATACTGTCATCTTGCAACTTGCAGAGTGAACATCCAGAGCTATCTGATCCCTATCTAAAGAACCTGCAGAGGATATTCTGCCTGATAATTTTGATCAATTAGTGTATTCTTATTCAAATAATCTTTTCCAGAAGAAGTTCATATGAGCAGACCAACTCCTGAAATCTGACTACTTTCGTTTAGTAGGCAAGTGGTTTACTGTGGTAGAATAACCCCCTTACACATATGGTTAAAGGTGAAGGTGAAGCCTCCTTAACCCTGCAGAGGTTTATTTGCCTGATCAAAATTTATTCTGAGTTTGGGACATTTGATCAACTGTTTCTTCTCCTTCCAACGTCATGCAGAGATGCAATGTTGGCATCGTTTCTCAAAGCAACTACATCACTACCTTGCTATCTTGAATCTCTGCACACCCAGCAGTACATCATTATGGTACAGGGTAATTAACTAAAATGTCATGAAAAGGTGGCAACAAGGCAAGAAGCAATATTCATATCCTCTCCTCTTATTATCTGTTCATAAATTTCATTACAGAAATAAGAATATGCCTGACTGCAGGCTATCGGCTTTCATATAAGACTAATGGTGAAAGACTGCGTACTTTTTGAGGACATTTTGCTTTCACATTTTCCACTTCTTGTTTTCCTCTAACAAAGTCCCCCCCCCCTTTATATATACTGCTAGCATAAATAATCATCGGTGTAATAATTTTATATAGTACCTTTTATCGTGAAGGATCCCAAAACACTTACAAACCTCAAGGGGTTTGTATACTCATAGAGATTTAGCTGTCAGTTAACTATAGCCACTTCTGGGGTGAAACAAAATCTCTTTGCAGCACACTGGGATGTTACACAAGTTAAGCCATTTCCAACTGAAACTGCAGGAAGAATTTAGGTAAACAAAATATAATTACCTTAGTTGAAATTTAGCCAAAACACCCCAGTATAAATGCCCTCTCACTCTATTATTAAATTATTTGTTAAAGTAATTGCTTTATTTCGTTCTATTGTCGTACTGAGTTTTGTTTCTGCATTTATTATTGTATTTTATGGTGTAGATTTAGGATATGCTATTTTTGAAGCTGGGAAACAGTTCTATCAAATTATTTATGTGTGTGTGCTTTAATGTTTATTCCCCTCTGTATGTTATGGTTCACTAGCCCTTACTAATGATACTTTTTTCCTGGTTATGTTAATACTGTTCTTGTTGGATTTGGTATAGAGATAAATTTGCGAAATACTTATTTATTTTCAATTCAAATACTGATTCCAATTTGTACCACACCACATGAGTAACAAGTAAGGGCTTCCTGCCATCCATGAATAAGAAATATACCCATCATCAAAAGTAGATGATTAGATTTAATATATTTCACTTCACTTATTATCAGCAAATAACCAGGGCAGTAATAAATTCAGATACTTACACGTCTGAAAAAACAGTGAAATGTAGTGTCTGAATTTCCAAGCTCATGTACAGTTTTGGCTCATTGCCTAACTACGAGTAAGGTTCTATTCAACATGTGTACAGTATCAGACTCTGGCCCATTGGGAGAAATATACAGAGTAGCACTACTTCCGCCATATGTGGTGATTTTTTTCAACACCACATGTTTGTGTTACTATACTAATCACTAACTTGCTTCACAAGAGCTGGCCCTGGCCCTCTAAACAGAAATATTTAATATGAAATCTGAGATCCAGTTTTGCTCAATTTGTAGGATAGAAAAGATAATTGCTCTTTTAATTGCCTGCTAAATGCCAGGAAAGTGGTAACAAAATATGTGAAGGACATGCAAACTTTGTGGTTGGATTGGCACTAGATGTCTCATTAGCACATGTGCTTTTGCAAACCTCCAGAATTTGTTTGTCCTTGAAACCCATTCATTACAACAACTGAGCACGAAATCAGAGTTAAAGTATATAAGCAACTAATTTTATACTCTGCATAACAATTCCTTTTGCTGTCAGCAACAGTAATATTTATTACCACAGAAATGCATTAGAAATTGAAAAACTTCTGGCAAAATATCCTGTAAGTCACATACAAATGAGACAGTACTTCCTAAAAATGTTCTCTCCTTTTTTTCATAGTACAAGGACAGCTCTTGTAAACAAACTCATAATGACTGCAAAATCAAGAAAATAATGAGAAGAGCCTGGGTCCTCTTTATGGTCATTTAGGGTATGTCTACATTGCAATTAGACTCCCGCAACTGGCCCATACCAGCTGACTTGGGCTATGATGTAGATGTTCAGACTCAGACTGCAGTCCGAGCTCCGGGACCCTCCTACCTCACAGGGTCTTAGAGCCTGTGCTCCAGCCCAAGCTCAAATGTCTACACCACAATTAAGCAGCCCCTTAGCCTGAGTCCCATGAGTCCAGGTCAGCTGGGCTGGCCAGCCGCAGGATTTTAATTGCAATGTACATATATCCCCTGAAAAATATTAATGTACTTATTTTATAATAAGGAGCTTATTATATATATATATATATGATAACCTCCCTATGAATATATGTCCACAGATTACTGAAACAGAAAAATACAGTCATTTCATGTCATGTACATCTCTTCTAACATTCTTCAACTTGTGCTGTAATGAAGTACTTACAGTTTTGTTGTAACCCCTGAAATTTCCTTTCAAATCTTGGGCCAGGTCACCACTATAATTTTACATCGGTATAACTACATTACTCAGGGGTATGAAAAATCCACACACCCCAAGGTCATTGTCATAGTGACCTGACCCCTGATGTAGACAGCACTATGCTGACAGGAAGACTTCTGTTGAGATAGCTACCACCTTTCACAGCGGTAGATTAACTACACCACTTCACTGAAGCATTTTAAGTGTAGACCTTGCCTTGATGTTTAACAAGTAGCTCAGATATTTACTACTAGCTATTCTTGGCTCAGGTCAATCCTCGTTGGTTTATGTACACCCAGAAGATAATGTATTACCAGAGGAATATATTGTCTTTTCTTTTCAAGAACAATGAGAATTACTAACGTATCAAGTTTCTCTTAATTCAGGTCATTAACTTTATTAATACAGAAGTTTTAATTCCCCCATTTAATAATGCAAATGGCCAGGAGTCATTAACATCTGACAGCTGTTCAATAACCTGTGTGAAAGTAGTGGCCTCAGTCCAGCTCCCAGTAGAAAGGTATCCAACAAAACAAAAACCACTACAAAAGGTACTAATTAGCATCATAGCTGGGATAATTTAATCATCATTAACTGGTCATAGAGGGTGAAATACACTCTCGCTGCCAGAGATGGTTCCTCCAAGGAAACACTAAAGCATATCAGTGGGACAGTACTCGGCAAGCTTATGCTGCCAAATATGATCTAACTAGTTTGAGGATAAACAGAGGGCTACCGTTCACAAATGCTAGATTCATTATAAACAGTTTTTAACATTAGAAAAGAGGCAGAATCAGGTTAGCATTGTTCAACAAAAAAATATGCTCCCTTGATACAAGAAACCAAGGGGTCTTTTCATGAAACTAATAGCAAGTATTACATATTTAGAAGACAAAGGAAAATTTTCAAACAATGTGTAGCTGACCTAGGAGATTCTGTGCAGGGGATCAGCGCCAAACAAGAGGTGCTGGATTTAAAAGAGCTGGATAATTAAAAGCATTGCACACGATGCATGCTAAAGTATGAATAATCAAGTATCATGGTTTGGAACATACACTGATTGCAGAGAGGTCCGGAAAGAATCCTTCAACCTCGATATCCACACAACAGGCTAGGTGAACTATATTGATTGATAACTTTTCCCTGAAACATCACGCATGGGTCACTGCCGAAGACAGGCCACTGAAGTATCAGGAACAATGTTTGAATCCAGCATGGAAAATCCTATGTGCCTGTTTATTACAGAATGCAGCAAAACAGTGTGATTACACCGTTTAGCACAATGGGACCCCAACTATCCCTGACTGTGGCCCCTAGGAGCCACCACAATACAAGTATTGATAATACAGCTTCTTCACTATTTTTTCCCCCCCAGTCATGGTAAGTCTCAGGAAAGGACCTTAATATTTGAGCCTACTAAATGTATATATAATTAAAGATAGATAAGAGCTGTAACACCCCAGGCTACTAACCACTGATTAGTCAACGCAGCAACTCAGACTGATGTTCAGAGCTTAACTAATACCACCGAGAATGAGAGATTTTTGCTACTCATTAAAGTGATAAGTCCATTTATATATATATACTTTCTGTGATGCTCACCACTTTCATTCCACATAAAGCTTCACCCCCATCTCTTTGCCTCTTATTAAATTCCCCCGTTTATAGTCTCTGTGGGGGCAATATATGCTTGCCTGGCCAAATTTCTCTATACAACAACCAGTAAAAGAAACCTGCAAACCTAATGAATGCTGAATACCACGAGAACAAGACGCAGAGACATCACGCTAGGGTTACCGTACGTCTGGGTTTTCCCAGATATTTCCTCTTTTTTTGATCCTCCACCCTCTCTCCAGGTGAATTTTTCAAATAAGAGGAAATGTCTGGGATTTTTGCAGAGCAGACATTGCAGCTCAGAAAAAAGCTGGCTCCATGTCTCAACTGGTCCCTTTCCAGCAGCCACAGCTGCTGGATCCTATTCACCCAGGCCCCAGCTCCCAGCCCTGAGAAGGGGGTGAGGCAGGAAAGCGCTGATGGACAGCTGGCTCTGCGTCCTGGGCCTGCCACCATGACAGGGAGTGACACTGCACCCCACCTCGAGAGTGAGGCCATGGGTACCCCCTCCAGTACCCCCAGGTCCCCCTCGAAGTATACACACATTCCTCCAACACCCAACAAAAAACCCCTCCAGCACTCCTCAACTGTCTGCCCCCACCATTCCGCCCGACCCTCCCAGTAGTGTCCTCTTTTTGGGAACCTGAAAGATGGTAACCCTACATCACACAACCCTTCACCTACCCTGTGGAATGTTGGTCTGAAATGTGGGGAATGCAGTTCCAAAGCCGCTTTGGTTCCCCTCTTAATGCACTTCTTTTTATGAAGTGAGGAATGGGGGCATGAAGGGGATTTTAATGGAGTAAGCTTTCTGTTATTCCAAAATAATTTGGAAGTGTTACCCTTCCTCTCTGATGAAGGTGATTCCTTATTTTCAAAAAGTGTAACTATCAGGTACAGAACACATGTATACTAATCGCCAAGTGCACGTGCTCCATTTAGCTGTCTGATGAAAAGTAAACGCCAGGGAATATATTGCTGCAGCTCAGTGGTGGCACCTGGCAGGGCTCCTGCCCCTTTTTCAAGATGAACGGGATAAAGATCCACCCTGGTCCTCCCCACTTGTAGGGTCACTCTGGGCTACAGGAGAAAGACACTTTCCCGAGGCCTATGGGAAAGGGGCTAAACTGGTATCTAGATTAACAGATGTGTCTCTAACATTTGATTGATGTTATTTTGCAATTGCAAAACAGGCTGCAATCGTATAATTAAAAACTCGATTGTAATGCATATGCACAAGAAAGAAGAGTTGAGGTTGGATGCACCAAGAGAGAAGTTATAAATAGCAAAAGAATATGAACGATAGTCCTTAAATTTATACCATGCTAGTGTGTGCTTGAAGAAAGACCAAAAGGGACTGTGCCACTTTGTTATTAGTATAGTTGGAAGGAATTATATGAATAATTGCTACGCTTTCTACCATCAATAGGGTATATTATACGCAGGCAGAATGACACAGGATCGTTGTTCCTAAAATTCAGATGGGGAGCTACTGCATTTTTTTTTTCACTTGAATTATTCAGTTATTGAGGAGTAGGAATGAAAAGCGTTGGGGGGAGCATTTAAAAGAAACAATCCTGGCCACCCGACCAGGAGCTGTTGGTATTAGAGTCATTTCATAAGAGATGAGCTTGTGACCCCAAGTAGTCTGTTAATTCTGGCAACCCTGATAAGAACTGTGGTTAATTTATCCAATGAAGCGCTTTGTTGATTAACATTCCTTTAATTAGAAGAAAAGCTATGCTAATTCAATCTGTCTCTTGTTAGTTCTTTTCACCAAATAAAACCTGAACTCTATAACTAAAATGTTAAATAACAGAGTGAACCTCAAAAGTTTTGGATTTTCATTTGCATAGACCGGGGTGGCCAAACTTATTGACCTTCCGAGTCGCATATGACAATCTTCAGAAGTTCAAGAGCCAGGGCACACCTACCAGGGCTCGGGGCTTCAGCACCGCAGGAGGCACCTGCTGGGGCTTGGATCTTCAGCCTTGGTCTTGCTGAAGCCCCGAGCACCAGCTCATGCACTCTGTGGGGCTGAAGCCTTAAGACACCCAACCCCACTGGGCAGAAGCCCCTACCCTACCATCCCCCACTGCAAAGCTGAGGTCCCAAACTCCCCTCCACCCCAGTCTGATAGGTGGAGAATGGGGCGTGGGGGTCCACAAGCCACACTTGAACTGTAAAAGAGCTGCATGTGGCTCGCGAGCCACGGTTTGGCCACGCCTTGTATAGACACTCAAAATGATGCTCCTTCTCTAGATTTCTTGCACAATGGGGCTGGAAGTCCTTGTCAGAACAAACTCTCTCCCAAATTCTCTAATTCTGGTTTCAGATTAAGCCAGGGGGAGAAAAAACAAACATACCCAAGACCTTTACAGCAATATTTTGATACCTGAGCTTGCAGTCTTCCCCAAAGTGAATAAAAGTGCAGGGGGGGAAAGTTAAGAGAAAAAAATTCAAAATCTCAGAAAACCTTCAGTTCTGATTCGCATTTTGAAGGACAATGTCTCTGGGTTCTTATTCTAGTGAACTTGTTAACATTATTTTAAAATTCTCTGAGTTACTTGCACACTAGTGCATTGTGGTATACAAGAGAAAGGTTTGAGCACCACTTCAGGGAGTGTGAGGTCCGGAAAGGGCACCACAACATCAAAGTGTGCCTTTTCAACATGCTCAGCATTTTTTAGGTGCCGGATCATTTTGATTTAAAAGTCAATTTTACAGAGCTTGCAGTCCCCTTTATAATTCCATTTTGATTTTTCAAATCTCGATCCTATTTTGCGACTACAAACAACTGGTCCTCTTCACCCATTCCTTAGATTCCTGAGTGGCCAGATCTATTTTTTTCATAAATGCAGAGATACCACCTACCCTAAGCGCTTTGGCAAAATCCAAGTACAATTTCGATTGAACAATCTCCTTCTCAGCCCTGGACACACAACAAAATCTCTCTGTTGTACTCTGCATCATTAAGCCTTAAAGCCTGGGAGCTGATGCTTAAAGCTGTGGGAAAGGTCACCGCACTTGGGGATGAATACACTTTTCACCAGCCTACTTATGTAAGTAAAGAATATGCTGTACATTCCCTGCTGCTGCAGACTAGATTTGATTTAGACCTTGGGAAAAAAAGGAAATAAATATATATCCATACTGTTACTAGTTCTATGCTTACTCTGGCCCCTCTTATCCCTCAGACCACTGCTACATTTCAAAATATCAGCCAATGAATGCCTAGAAGAATGGAACTATATGTCCATAGCCCCCGAAGGGTTAGTTGTAATAATTCTGCAATAAAACCGCAGGGCCAAGTCTTAAACACAGCATAGTAACAATCAGAACATTTGTAATAGCTACAATTAGAGGTCCATTACTGGCAAATGAATTACATCCTATCAGCTTCATGTGTTTTCCACCTTTTTCATAGTATCATAAAGGCTGCACTTGTATCTGCTTTGTGTTATCTAGATTGGAGCCCAAGTGAGAAGATTATGCAACTCAGCAATAATCAGAAAAGATGGCATTTTTATGACATGCTAGCAGTTCTGTAAAATCTCCTTCATCCTTGGAATTCATGGATGTCCAACAGCCTATCCAATAACACAGTGGCTTGTGGCAATCCATTTGCTGAAAGGCATAACTGAATCTAGGTTCCTAAAGTCTGCACTATACGTACACAAAGTGAAAATAAAGTGAATATAAAATTAAGTTGAAAAGGTGGTAGTAAAACAAGTTTTTTCTTCTTAGCATAATGTTACTTTTAACAATGTTTTAAACATACTTCACTTCTTCCTAGTCACCCTCAACCAGAACGTTTACCAACGTGTCATTACAACACTTTGTAAGAGAAGAAAACATACTTGGAATGTATTGGCATAATAAGATATAAAGAGTCATTTAAGCCAAAAAGCATTTATTCTTCAACTTTGTGCTGCTTAATATACCAGAAGTGTGTACAGAACACATTTCAATAAGCTCTTGGGCCAGATTGATCTTGGAGTTTTATACTGCTGCCCCATTACTGAGGTACATACTTCACTGAAGTCAGTGGAGTTATGACAAGTTTCACCATCTGAGGATCTATTTTATTCTTATATGTTTTTCTAGCCCTTTTATGTTGCTACTCTTTCAATATGATAACCATATCAGGAAATGTTACAAATTTAGAAGGCCAAATAAATGGGAATCTCATACTGGTATTTGAAGAACTGGTGTTTGAAAATTAAGTACAAATTGAGTTTTCCAGCTGTAACTCTTTAACGACACCTACAATGTACTTCAAGTGTATCTATTCATACTTGACACTGCTCCTCAGACTTGGACTTTCTCATCTATAGTATTTGTTCTGAACTACTATAACAATTTTAAGTAGTTCAAACAGTTTACATATGAGTTGACAAATTCCCATTCAGTGTAGAAAATAACACTGTGTTCTGCACATATGTAAGGAGTCAAAATCTAGCCGCACATGCATGCTGTATTCCCCCTGACTTAAGTGCAAGTTGCTGCAAAACACCTGAAGACAGACTTTGGCCCAAAGACACTGAGGTGGAACATGTTTTGTGTCCATCCACTAGTCCTGCCCCTGAATTCATGAAGATGTAAAATGATTAAGTAAAAGACGTTTACTTAATCTAGGGTTGCCACCTTCCTAATTGTTGGTAACCAGACCCCCGAGACCCCGCCCCCTCCCCCATTTCTTTCCCCAGGTCCCGCCCCTGCCCCATCTCTTCCCCGCAAGGCCCAGCCCCCATCTCTCGCTCCTCTGCCTCCCTCCCCCTATCACTCGCTGGATCGTCTCAAGGAGAGTGCCTGCAGGTAGGAGGCAGCCTTGCCTGAGCAGGGATGGGGCAGATTAATGACCTGGCAGCCTGCCCCTGCCTCGCAGTAACCGCATTTTTGGTCCGGGTGCCATTTAGGGTCGCCAGGTCCACGAAAACTAGGCACCTGGCAACCCTAAATGGCACCCAGACACAGAAGCCAAAAACCAGACTGTCCTGGTAAAAACCAGATGGGTGGCAACCCTCATTTAATCTATGGTAATTCTATGGCCCCATTCCATTAATGTAATGTCTGGGTGCCTCACAACACCCCTGTGAGATACAGAAGTACGCTTATCCCCATTGTACAGAGCGGGAACGAAGGTACAGTGAGATGCTATTATTATTTGTATTACCAGAGCACCTAGGAACTTCAAGGTACGTCTACAATTACAGCAGCGTGCAGAGTATAGACAATGCACATCCTGCCAGAATGGGTATAAGTAATAGTGTAGACAGTGAGGCACAGCTTAGGCAACTAAAGTAGAGTATCCTACATGCCTGAACCCTAACATATATATGGCTCTCTACATGCCCAAGCAGTGCATCCCACATCGACACTATTTTTAGCAGCCTCACGTCTTGCTGCCTCCCTGCTGTGAGAGGCTTTCATTGCTGCATGTGGCTACACATCACAATGACAAGTGTGACTGTAGCCTGCTTTCATTGTGGCATGGTGCTACTCGTGTATTGCTTGTACTCTACAAACCATCATAAGTGTAGACAAGGCTTCTGTCATGAACCAGCCACCAGTTGTGCTAAGCTCTGAACAAATGCAGAACAAGGAGACCATCTCTGTGTCCTAGTGACTTGCCAATGATCCCAAAAGAAATCTTTGGTAGTGCAGTGAACTGAACCCAAGTCCCAAGATAGCCTCCTAACCACAAGATCACTAGGTGACATTCAACAAGGTTGTTGGGGTTTCTAGGTTTGTTTTTTTATGTTTTCAGCTTTAGTCTCATAGAAACATCACAACAAATGTTTGTTGTAAATCTTTCTAAAACATAATTTTACAATAATAAATATCTATGAAGCACTCACCGTATGTGCTTCATTTTAGAGTAAATTAATTTGATAGCATTTTAATAATATAGCAAGTTTTTTGTATTCATTTCTGAATGTGTCTCTTTTTAAAATTAAACCTATTACAAAACAAACTATGAACTAACCCCCAAATTTTGTATGTAAGTATTGCTTACAAGCCACAATTTAAATAAGTAAATCAATATTTATACTACGTTTGTCACATGTCTTAATACCCAGGCTGGATATCAAATTAAATTTCTGCTTAAGTATTTAATACTCTAGTTCGTTAGCCTTGTTTCCACACAAAAAAACAGCACTTTGTGATGATGCATCACATGGCAATAAGTCACCAGAACAGAGAAATACTAACCTCCAATTCAAAACCATATCAAGGTTCACAGATATAATAATAGATCTTGATGGATATGGGACAGGCACATGAAAAACAGGACTGTCCTTCAAATTTCAGGACTTTATGTATGGTGTTAAGTTTGTCTCAACCAACTGGATGAGTTTGTTAACTTAGGCCTGGTCTAAACTCAAAACATACACCAACATAGCCATGTCAGTCAGGGGTATGAAAAACCACACCCCTACTGACATAGCTACACCGAGAGAAGAGTGCTTCTGATGGCATAGCTAACGTCGTTGGTGAAGGTGGTGTTCCTACACTGACAGAAAAACTCCTTCTGTCAATGAACACTGTGGGTATGTCTACACTTGCAGAGTTTTTGCGCTGTAAATTTCACCAGTGATAGAGAACCAGTGAAAGTAAAGCTCTGGTTTATGTACTCACTTAATTCCTCAGGTGTCAGAGACAGTGTTTACATCGCCAATGAGAGCAGCGCTCTAGGGCTCTCTCACAGTGCAGCTCTCTCCAGTTTGACGATGGGTCTTGTGGGAAGGGAGGGGGGAGAGATAGCGGGGCATCCTGGGTCCCTGCACAGCCTCCTCTCCCCAAACATTGATAAGCTCCAGTAGCTCAGCATTGCTCAAAGCATGGGGTTGTTTGCTCTGTGGAGCAGGCATTGTCACCTGGCCAGGTAAGTGAGAACTTGCCAAGAAAACAGGAAGGGGAGTTTCAAAGTTCCCGGGGCCTTTACAGGGGGAGGGGTGGATGTCTGTTTACCTGGCAACAGAGCAGCAGAGCTGCTGGCTACAGTGGCCACCTAGGCCCTGTGGGATATCCGCAGGAAGCTAAAAGCTGTGTAAACAGGAAGAACGTGCCTTCACTTGCACATCACTGCAAAAGCATCACCGGTAAGAGCTGTATGCCTCTAGTGGAGGTAGTTTTCTTTTTATGGTGAAACTTCTAAGTTTCACTGCAAAAAGTCATTGGCAAGTGTAGACACTCCCATGGTTTTTGCGCAAAAAAGGGCAAGTGTAGACATGCCCTTAATCTAAACTAAGGGGCTAGGCCAGCATAGGCTATGTCTTAAACTACAGAGCCTAAAATAAGGCTGTACACGTGAAACATCTCAGTTTCAAAGTTGTCCTGGAAAAGAGGCCAGTTTCAAAGGTTCACATGTTAAATTGCCTTTGAACTGATTAACCATGCCACATAATTTGCGCTACTTACATAAAAAATCATGCATTCAATGGTTTAGATGTGAGACACCAGATTCTGGCTGCTCACATGAGGCTGCACAATAGGTGCTAGGCATAGGGGCAGGTGAGGACCAGGCAGCCATTTTCTCCACTGGATCACCTGTCCACAGAATAGTCAAAATTCTGGTGCTACCTGAGGGTAGGTCCACACTACCCGCCCAATTCGGCGGGTAGAGATCGATCTTCTGGGATCGATTTATCGCGTCTCATCTGGACGCGATAGATCGATCCCAGAAGCGCTCCCCCGTCGACTGCGGAACTCCTGCTCGCCGAGAGGAGGAAGCGCTGTCGACGGGGGAGCCTGCCTGCGCCGCGTGGACCCGCAGTAAGTAAATTTAGTTCGATCTAGGAAACGTCGACTTCAGCTACGCTATTCTCGTAGCTGAAGTTGCGTTTCCTAGATCAATCCCCCGCCCCAGTGTGGACCTGCCCTGAGTGTAAAGTGCAGAGGGATGTGTTAATGCTGTCAGGAGTTTAGATGTTTCAAAGCTGGAAGTGAAGGCAGTCCATGCAGCATCCTTTAAAAGGAGGTAGTAGGTATACGCACTCTCAAGCATGCCTGGAGATATTGTGAATGCCTATGGCACATGCCCTGGTGCTATGTACATCTGCACCCCTTCCCATAGTGTTATACATTGGTTGGGTTTTATAATTTTAGTCCAAATTCTAAAAAGCATCTATGACAGTCCCTCATGACAATAAGTGTTGTTTTAAAATCTATTTTTCTCTTTTAAATTATTGAGCCGATTCACAGAATATCCTTTTAAAATATGGACGGAGTTCTACTCTGTTACACCATTGTGGGCTCACTCTGCTGATTTCAATGGAATTAGTTGGGATGCACACAGATATAACAGTGGAATATGGCCCCCTTAGTCTAAGGGAAAAAAATCTCCTGGAATAGAGTGTGCAATCTCTAGAACACCATCTCATGCAGGGGAAATGTGAGTGCCTAGACATTTGCACATCCAGTTTTCAAAATCACAGAAAGATCTCTGCAAAAACCATTATGCTGGTCCACTAAAAAGTGCAAGTGTAGCAATTTGTCATGCAACGACAGATAGCTATTCATTTTTTCCATTTCATATTTGGGCACATATGAGTACAGTATACAAAACTTAGCATTAAACCATCAAGACATCATCTTTAAATAATATTCATTACTGTAAGATATTATGATTAGAGGTTTGGTTCTGAGGGAGTGCAGTAGTCATGCTTTTCCACTGACAATAACGGGGGTGGGGTGGGGAGAAACACCCTTACTAGCTTTCATCAACCAATTAGCATGCAGGAAGATGTCACCATTAAACGTTTCCGACACTGCTGTTTGTGACTTGTTTTGTGACCTGGACATTACTAAAAAGCATATTCACAAATGAGTGAAAGGTTACTACATTAGACTACTGATCTGAGCCTCAACTATCATGTCTAATTCTGCCAAATTGCAGTACGTGTCATAATTCTATGGTGAAATTTATCCATTAGCAAATAACAGAACCTCCCTCATTGCATGTAGCATTTCAGGTCAGGCTCAAGATATGGTCCGAATAAAAACATTCATTTATTCACAAAGAGATGGTAATCAGCTAAATTCACCTCCACTGAGAAAATGTATAAATATATTTTAAAAGTCTGAGAATTATGTATAATATATATTGTCCTTGTTTAGTCATTTAGACATCACTGCCTTTAAGATAATCCTATCACAGTAACCAAGAACAGGAATGCAGTCACGTGTGTGGGATCTTGGCTTTGTTGCTAACTTGACATCAAAATAACACCTTCAGCATCCCTGGGAAGACAGTGCCATTGACAGAAGAGCTTTACAATGGAACAGAGAGCTGTGATCAAGTTGATGGCAGATACATGGCATGGATTCCTGTCTCCACGGGAGTTTGGCAAGGCTGCATTGATTGGTTGATGGATAAACTTGAGGAGGCAACTGTTAGCGGTATTGAGCGGAACACCATCATGCTTTGAAAGCTCAAATACTTCAGTGACACTAAATCAGTGCAACTGATGGCGGATCTGGTCAGGCAAGAAGCTGAGCTCATTAATCTGGTTATTAATATAGAAAAAACTAAGTCCCTGGCCATTGCCATCAAGCAGCTCCAGATTACCACTAGCCCAGTATTTACCTCTCTGTTTGGGACATGGAACAGCTGGCAACTGTCAAATATTTTGGTAGCATCATAAACAGTGCCAGATGATGCTCAAAGATGTGGCCACTTGTAAAGCCGCAGCTGTGGCCATGTTTTGAGCATTTCAGAGGCTTCGGTGAGGATGTTGTGACATCAAGCTTGCTACAAAGCTGCAGATCTATAGAGGCACAGTTATACCAACTATATAGTATGGAAGTGAAACTAGACTGACATTTTCTGTCTTTATCTTCATCAGCTGCTCCATATCAAGTGGCAGGACAATATTAGAAATGAAGATATTCAAAGCTAAGCCCAGCAATTGCCTCCATCAGCACTGGTTCTGTTTTGGCATCTTTCTTGGTATGGACAAACAATTAGACTAGAAGACCAACAAATTCCAAAGCATGTGTACCATGGCCAGTGATCACGTGAGCATCAAAAACTTAGGTGGCTCCAGAAGATTGCCACTGATGGATGTAAACTGAATATCCAGACAGACCACCATAAAGACCTAGCCCAGAGATCAATGTGGGTGGTGTTTGATCTGCAAGCAGGGCACATTCCTTTAGAATTTGCCATGAAGATAATGATAACACCAAAATAAAAGTAACTTAAAAAAAAACAACAGGAGAAGACACTCCCTGCAATATTTCCCATAATTTATCAGAAATATCTCCTGTTGTAAGTAAAAGAAAAAACGTATAGTGAACAGAGATTCTAGCATGTGGTAACCCTTGGCAACCATTGACTTTTAATCATCTTGCCAACTTGCTGTCCTGGAGTTTCCTCAGGACTTCAGTAGTCTGGCATTCTGGTGACTTGGTTTTCAAGCCAGGCCACACTCTAGTCCCACCCCTTCCAGGGTACTAACATGCTTACTCAAACAATGTTCACCAAATGGCAAAAGAAGTGTGTAATTAACTCACAATTTTCTGCCCCTCCTGAGCTACTCTTCATAGAAGCATAGAATCATAGAAGAGTAGGGTTGGAAGAGACATCAGGAGGTCATCTAATCCAACGCCCTGCTCAAAGCAGGACCAACCCCAACTAAATCATCCCAGCCAGGGCTTTGTCAAGCCGGGCCTTAAAAACCTCTAAGGATGCAGATTCTACCATCTCCCTAGGTAACCCATTCCAGTGCTTCACCACCCTCCTAGTGAAATAGTTTTTCCTAATACCCAACCTAGACCTCCCGCACTGCACTTGAGACCATTGCTCCTTGTTCTGTCATCTGCCACCACTGAGAACAGTATAGATCCATCCTCTTTGGAACCCCCCTTCAGGTAGTTGAAGGCTGCTATCAAATCCCCCCCTCACTCTTCTCTTCTGCAGATTAAATAAGCCCAGTTCCTTCAGCCTCTTCTCATAAGTCATGTGCCCCAGCCCCTTAATCATTTCCGTTGCCCTCCGCTGGACTCTCTCCAATTTGTCTACGTCCTTTCTCTAGTGGGGTCAGATGTGGCCTCACCAGTCCCGAATAGAGAAGAATAATCACATCCCTCAATCTGTTGGCAATGCTCCTACTAATGCAGCCCAATATGCCGTTAGCCTTCTTGGCAACAAGGGCACACTGTTGACTCATATCCAGTTTCTCATCCACTGTAATCTCTAGGTCCTTTTCTGCAGAACTGCCGCTTAGCCAGTCGGTCCCCAGCCTGTAGCAGTGCATGGGATTCTTCTGTTCTAAGTGCAGGACTCTGCACTTGTCAGCTCCAACATATATTAAAAGTCAGTCCACATTGCAAAAGAACCCAAAAAACCCAGCTCTGTTCCAAAGAAAAGTAAAATGTGTTATTGAAAATGTCAGCCTAAGCCTGTAGCCACCCCCAAGCAATTCTGATGTGGTAACCAGAAACAATGCAATCCTGCTCCCTTCCTTTAAAGAACATGAAAAAATTCATAACAAGGATTTTCCTTGTCACAAGGGCAGAGAGCCTGGATGTTACCCTTTCAGCAGAAACAGGATTGGTAGTTTTATTTCTGTTTCATGATCTTGCTTAGTTTCTACGTGGGCTGTGTGATGCCTTGGAGAAAAAGAGGAAGGGAAGCAGGAGAGACTGCCTGATGCAGTGGCATGTTATAGAGAAGAGTATAAAAGCCTCTGCAAAGCTTTTCTTTAGGCACAATACAATCCCCTGAAGGAATGACTGCTCTAACAACAATATCCTGTGCTGTCACTCACCACAGGTATATCTGTCAAAACTCAGCATCAGGCGTGTTCTGGAAGCACAGTATCTTGGACTCAACTACCAAAAGATATTCTCAACTGCGGGCAGGTCTACATTACCACTTAAGTTGATCTAACCTCACTTAGGGGTGTGAAATAGCCCTCCCCTGAGTAACGCAAATTTTGCACTGTCCACACTGGTGCTATGAAGGCGGGAGACACTCTCCTGCTGATATAGCTTCCGCTTCTTGCTGAGGTGGAGTAATTATGCTGTAGGCATAGCGTGTCTTCATCAGATGTTCTACAGAGGCGCAGCTCACCCTCGGTTAAAATACTGATTTAAAGAGAACTAGTATTTATTTGTTGTTGTTTATATGGAATATATGCTAGCACAAGATTTTATTTAATCAATTAATACTAAATACCCCTCCTAACAATACAATGTTTCAAGAGAAATCACTAAATAAAACAAAAGAATCTTCAGATCTCCTCTTCTTTAGCAAGTTTTAAAAACAAAAACCCACTAGGGAAAGCTCTTAAATAAATATTTTTGTTTGGTTAGTGGGAGCGAGAAAGGACTGACACTACAAGGCTCTTTGAAAATCTGTTTGTTTATGCATTGGTGTCTGCTGGAGGCACCAGGGGCACATGTCATGCTCATAGAAAGGAACTAATATGATTGTAAACTGAACTGGGGGCTTATCAGATACAGAACAACAGACTCTGCAAAATACTGGTTAGTCCCTAATGCAGCAAATTTACCAGAAACGTTCATTACTTATTCACTCTTGCACAAGTCCTACACCATCTACTAGAAATCTGCACTGGAAATTGAAACTATTGGACCTATGAAACATAAAATAATGGTTGCGTGGCTGCCCAAGGAATAACTCTTCCATAGTTATAATAAAAAGATAACAATGGATTTTACATCTTGCCCTTTCTGAAATGAGTGGTTTTCACTTTTGACTCTTTGCTGTGTATAAGTTTTGTACCTATCTTAACTCCAGAAATTTGATCAAGTACTATCTTCAATGCCTGAATGTGTCTCTTGAGAAATTACAGGTGCATTGTACTGATAGCTGATGCTGACTTTTTCCTGGTTAAAAAAAAAAAAACATTAAAAAATGTATAAAATCCCAGCTTTTAGTATTATTCAGTACATTTACATGAACATACATTAAACCAAACAATTCTTTTGTGAAGCCTAACCAGCACAGACCTAGAAGGATGGACAATTTCACCTACACCTCTAAGGCTTGTGTTTGAACTAGTGGAAGATCTTGCTGGGGGGCTAGACACCTTCAGAAGAGAGGAGGGGGCTGTGTGGTCACCCCTTAAAATATCTGGGTGTGGATTTCATGGATCTTGTCATCCAGACATGTAGAAGTAAGCAGGTGCTGCCCATTTACTCCTCTCCAACCTGAGGTCATCTCCAAGAATCCAGGGGCTAGGTTGTGACTTTGAGCCAAGCCTGGATTCTTGGAGATGACCGTGACCAGTCACTGGTTAAATCTATGTGTCAGAGTGAAGTTCATCTTGTTGATTTCAGACCAATCCTCTAATCTGCCAAGGTAGTTTTGAATTCTAATCCTGTCCTCCACAGTGCTTGCCATCCCTCCCAGCTTGGTGTCATCTGCATATTTTATAAGCATACTCTCCACTTGCAAGTCATTAATGGAAATGTTGAATGGTACCGCACACAGAATTGACCTCATGGGACTCCTTTAGATAAGGCCTCCCAGTTTAACAGTGAACCATTAATAATTACTCTTTGAGTATGGTCTTTCAACCAGTTGTGAACCCGCTGTGACAGCTAGAACAATCTCCTACCAAATCTTTAAGAGATTTTATTGCATTAAATGTATGTATCATTGTGGGCCAATGATTTATGGGGGAGGGTGACCAAAGCCCTGTAGAAATTAATAACAGTTAGGGCGGACGGTGGTTAGACAAATTCATTCAGGTTGAAACACCTCCAGAGAAATATACCTACCTGGATAGGCTAGAACATACCAGTTCAAACTGGATTCTAAAGAGATCACCACACAAAGAAAGGACTTTTAGATAACAGCTTGAGTTAAAACTGATTCAGGGCCTTCTGTCTGGTCCAGCAAATAGACAGAACCTTCTGTCAAAGTAGAGGAGGCCCAATCTTTCCTTGGAAAGGGTTGCACCCCTGTTCAAGTTGTGGGAGTGTGATCTCAGGTAAGCTTATTAGCAGTCATGTAGGGGGTTTTATTGTTTTTAAGATGTTTTCTCTGTATTGCTTTCACCTTAAGAATAAATGTGCTTGCTTAGAAAGAGCTGTGTGATAACTTATAACTGTAGGCAATTATGCTATGTATAGCCTCCAAAAAGAAAGCAAAGCACACAGCTGGGGATGTCACAGTGTAATCAGAGAATGGTGCAGCCTGGAAAAAACCCTGATATATGAGAGAGAGACAGACAGAGAAAGAGACATGTGGGTTTTCCACCCAAGAGAGGTGACAACTACGGAGCTGGGAGCCTAAAAGTGGGTGCCCGTGCTGGGCCATGGAGGGGGAATACAGATGCAGTTGCCCTGAACAATGACACCCATTTTATAGTAATTTAATCTAGACTATATTTCCCTAGTTTGCTTATGAGAATGTCATGTGGGACTGTTTCATAAACCTTACTAAAATCAAGATATATCACATCTACGGCTTTCCCCCTATCCATTAGGCCAGTAACCCTGACAAAGAAGGAAATCGGGTTGGTTTGGCATGACTTTTCCTTGACAAATCCATGTTGGCTAGTACTTATACCCTTATCCTCTAGGTGCTTACAAAGTGATTGTTGAACAATTTGTTACAGTATTTTTCCAGGTATCGAAGTTAGATTATAATTCCCCAGGTCCTCTTCATTTCCCTTATTAAAGATAGGTGCTATGTTTGCCCTTCTCTGGCACACCAAAAGTACTCGATGCAAATAGCAGGAGCTGACCCCAATTCTCTGAGATAAAAAGGTGCCAATAAAGTAAAAAGTGTATAAAACTGTAATTCAACCCATCCTAATGTACGGAACAGAGACTTGGCCAGCCACAAGATTTATACACATTTCTGAGAAAAGTAATAATAATTATACTTATAAATTTGAACTCTCCCTCTGAAGGTCTGAAAGCACTTTAGAAACATCAAGAAATTAAATCTTAAGTTGTGAGGTAGTTATATTCTATTCTATCTCCATTTTATAGCTAAGCAAACTGAGGTACATGCCGATTAAGGGATAGGCAAAGCACTGACTAATGATGAGGAACAGGTAGTCATGGCACCAGTTCAAATAAAATATGTTTTAATACAGCCAAATGCAAAGTCATACAAATAGGTTTGTACACATGTAGCTGCCAGTGCAATGTTGTGGCAAAAAGAGTTAATGGGATCCTTGGACGTCTGAACAGGGAGATAATGAATAGGAGTAGGGAGGTGATTTTATTTCTATATCAGGCACTGATGAGACAATATTGTGTCCAGTTCCAGTGCCCACTTTTTAAAAAGGATATAGAAAAAATTGGAGAGGGTTTAGATAAGAGCCACAACTGATTTGAGGGCTGAGAAAAATGTCTTACAATGTCTATTACAATGATTGACTTAAAGAGCTCAGTCTATTTAGCTTATCAAAAAGAAGACTGAGAGGTGACTTGATTATACTGTGTAAGTACCTTCACAGGGAGAAAAATCCAGCTATTAAAGGGCTCTTTTATCTAGCAGAGAAAGGCATATCAAGAACCAACGGCTGGAAGCTGAAGCCAGATAAATTCAAATTAGAAATGAGGCACAAATTTTTAACAGTGAGTGTGATTAACCAATGGAACAAACTACCCAGGGAAGTGGTGGATGGATATCTCTTGATACTTCCAAATGAAGATTGGATGTCTTTCTAGAAGATATGCTTTAGCCAAAGGCAAACAAGTTATTGGGCTCAGTACGGAGGCAGCATGGTGAAATGTAATAGCTTGTGACAGAGGAGGTCAGAATAGATGATCTGATGGTCCCTTCTGGCCTTAAGAGCTGTGAAAGCGAGGTCATGTCTGCATTGTGTATTAGTCCACACTAGAGGGGTGTAAATTCTAGCATGTACTAACATGCTGTGCACTAACGGGCCTGTGTGGACCCTGCTGGCACAAACTAAAAGTTCCCTGGTGTTCGTTAATGTAGTTCTAACTTTTAGCGCACACCAGTCGGTTCCACACAGGCCTGTTGTGCAACATGCTAGTATGCACTAGAATTTACACCAGTTTAGTGTAGACTAATACGCCGTGTAGACAAGCCCTGACTTGCCCAATGGCAGACACCAAGTCTGTGACCCAGCTGGGTTTAGGATCCAGATTTTGACTCCTAAGCCTGTGTTTTAATCACATGACCAACTACAGTGAAGGAAATAACATCTGAATGACATTTAAAAAAAAAAAAACTTTCTACAATTTTTCTAAATCAAGCTATTTAAGATTCTTGATAGGTTTCCCCTTCCCTCCCTGAAATGTTCAACTAACCCTGGTTCTATCATGTTTTACATGCATGCAAAGACAGTAAGGTATAGCGAGGGGGTTGCAAAAGTTCTGTGTTACTTCTACATTTTAAGCCTGATTCGGTTCTCATTTCCACTTATTTTATGTTGGTGTCACTCCACTGATTTCAACGAACTTACTATTATTTACACTGGTGAAAGCAAAAGAAGAATCACATCCTTTATTGGCAATGTAAAAACAATTTTTTTTATTTATTAAATATTATTCACTTATTTCATAGGTCGCACTATCTCCACATTTATATGTTTCAGTTAATTTAATATTATAAGACTCCCTATATTATACATGTAAAGCACATATTTGGGCAGTGTTTTATAACACTTAACATGTAACAAGTGAACACCTACATTGCAAAAATTACAGTAGTTTCTTTTATTTTTTAAGGCACATTATTTAAATCACTTACAGAAATCAATACATTACAAGCCAACAAACAAATCAATGTAACATCTAAATCCAAGTCATTACAATTCATCTAAATCTGTTTAGGTTCTGTCACTTATGCCAACTGCAAAGCAGGCAGTGAATGAATCAACTGCTTTTCTATTATTGGCAACAGATGATTTCAAGAGGATAGGAGAATATCACTTTAAAGCTCTACCTTAATAAGCACCTATCCTTTTGTTTTTTGCTCTAACAAGGAAAGAGTGACACTTAGTGGCCAGGTAGTTTCAGTACAGTGTCTAACTTTTTGGAACAGTACATATTCTTTGTGTTTCACACTCACTCTGTTACTCAGTTGACAGGCACAAATTTGCAGGAATGTCTGAAAACGTACAAATGTGACAAAACTGAAGAGAAGCGACCTATTTTTCACAAAAACTTGGGCTGAATGCACAAGCACAAGTAAATTGGAAAACAAACTCAAAGCCAGAATTACTGCAGTAGTTAATTATAAGAGGAAGGAATTTAGAATTGGGAGTCAGGAATACCGCATTTTTAACATTGTCACTGCCACTCACTCACAACATGATGTTGGGCAAGTCATTTTACTCCTGTGCATCTGATTTCACTTTATCTATTTTACAGTAGAACTTCAAAGATACGAATACCAGAGTTACGGACTGATCTGTCAACCGGACACCATATGGAAGTGGAAGAAATCAATCAGGCAGCTGCGGAAACCAAAAAACCCCAGCAAATACTGTACTGTGCCTGTATTGCATCTTAAAAGTAGGCACATCTGGGCTGCCTGTCCCTACCCCACCCCCTACTAACCATACACAGGGGAGCCAGTTACAGGTAGGAGGTAAAGATGCTGAGGTTCACAGGCATAGCTGTGAGCCCCCGAGCACGCAGAGCAGGAGCAGCGCTGGGATCTGTGCCGCTTTCCTGTAAGCCACAGGTGCTGTTTCCCTACCCCACCCCCATCCTGCCGGGAGGAGAACAAGCTTGCAAGCTCAGTCCAAGCCTGGGAAAGACGTTTCCCCAGCCCAGCTGTGGTAGCTGCAAGGAAGCTGCTGGCGTTGGGGAGGGAGCTGCTGCTGGAACCTGGCCTGGAGAGAAAATGCTGGAGCCCCAAGTTGCTGCCTTCACGCTTCACTCTGGAGGAGAAGCTAAGTTTTAAAGGGCCACAGCCTGCACCGCGCACCCACTGACACCACCGTGCCCCAGGGTGCCTCACTCATCACTCTTGCAGCCAGGGGGCTAGGACCAGCTGACTTTCCCCACCCACACTCACTAGGCAGCCACTTACAGGCAGGAGATGAAGACCCTGAGGTTCACAGGCACAGCCGTGAGCCCCCACTCCACAGTCCACCCTGAGGAGCATCCCATAACGTCTTGTTCAGAGTTACGAACATTTCAGAGTTAGAAGCAACCTCCATTCCCAAGGTCTCCATAACTCTGAGGTTCTACTGTACTGGGTTAATCATCATGGCATCAAGGCACCAATTACTGACAAGTTTCCTTATCTCGAGTAGAGAGGGCCTTAGTTATATAATCAAAAGGCATTTTATGAGATGCCAGTAATGTCTGGACAGAGCTTTGAGAATGTGAAGAAGCAGCACCATTATTTATCATTATTATTATTGGGGACATACAGAGTATTGTCTTGAGGGGAAGGCTGTGGTTAAGACACTAGGTTGGGACTCAGGATGTAAGAGTTCCATTCCTGTCTCTTCCTCAGACTCCCTGTGTGATTTTGTGCAACTCACTTAAACTTTTTGTGCCTTAGCTCTGTGAAAAGAGGTAGCTGACAATCTGGCTCATAAACTGATTGTATGTACACAAAGTGAACTGAACAGGACACAGATAAATTTTGTAGGTGCAGAGGAAGATCGTCTAAAAATGTGACCCAGCAAGTATAACAGTGTTATACAACTGTAGAACATACGCAGAAATAGAAATAGGAATGTTTAAAAGATACTTATTTTCAAAGTATAAATGACAGACTGAAGAGAAAATGTATATGGCCAAATGCAGGCCTGGAATAAGTGGATGTAACTCGCTTTGAAATCAGTGCAAGTGTCATATTGGATTACATAGAAATTAGAAAGACAAAGGCTCCTATAGTCAACTTGCAACATCTACAAAATGCAGAATAACATTCATGGATATTAATTTATTGAAGCTGCCAGGGTGAACAGAGCAGGTTTTGGTCCAATAACTGTGTAAACAATTATGAACCATTTATAATCCTTAGTTTCATTTTTGCCAGTGAATTTTTCAGTCTATATTTCTGACTGCGTTCCTTTAAAGCATTTGGGGATCTGTTCAAGAACAATAGATTCTTATGAAAATACTGCAAATATCAGTGTGGGACAGATTTCCAAAGGTATTAAAGTACCTAAAGAGCAAAATAAGTGCCAAGTCATATTTTCAAAAGCACCTAAACAGAACAGATTTAGAAGGCACTTAATCTGCTTACGTGCTTTTGACAATCCCATAGGTACCTATCTGCTTCATTAGGTGCCTAAATACCTTTCAAAATCTGCCCCTAGTAAATTGCGTGTCTACCAGAACTACTACTTACTTACATATACTTCCTCTACATTTAGGATGTCTGCACCTCTTCATCATTTCTATACTGTGCCATTAGAGTGACCCAATACAAAATGAAAAACCCAGGTTCCTGAATAATGATTTCTAATAAACTACACCAGAGAGTCATGCAAACTATGTTAAAGTGACCAAATTGCTTCTAGCTAGTTCTACAGTGCAGCAAGGAACTACTTCTTTTAAATACAGATATAACATAGAGAGCGCTAATGACACCTTGCAATGCTCACCGTGATCCAAATGACTGCAAATGTCATCTCCAAAAGCCTGATCCAAAATGCACTGAAACCAATGGAAAGATGCTCACTGATTTTAGCAGGCTTTGGATCAGGCCCCAAGGGCTGCCCTTGTCTGTTAAAAGGAAGGATAATTGCAATCTGATCTGTTTTATGCAGGCTGTTTCTCATTTAGCTGCATTTTGGAGTGCATGACCACAAATTATGTTAGAAGTTATTCAGCAACTCGCTATGGACTGGTTCACCAAACGACTTTACATAAGAACATGATTTACTCAATCTCAGGTGAGCAATTATGATCTCGACTGATTGGAATTTAAAAAGTGAGCCTAAGATTGATACTTGACATTTGTCTAAGAAACAGTCGTTTAATAACAAGAATTTCTTTAAAGTTCTGCCATATTTTAAATCCCAGAAATACCAAATGTATTAGTAAAAATAGATTTTTATTTTTCATAAAATCTTAAATATCAGTTTAATGCACTGCACTTAGCCAGCACTTAATGTGATCTTCAAAATATAAAGAACCTATAAGTGAAAGGAATTGCTGTAACAAATGCATAGCAGTTCTCCTTAAAGACACTTTTCAATTGCCTTAGATAACTAAATAGTATTTAATCTGTGTTTTTAGTATTAAGTAGGTACTCCATATACTAAGCATAGGGAACACTGCAAATACTGAAGTAACATTTTTTTATCAAAAGCAAAATTATGGAATATATAAGAGTGATATTTTGGTCCAATTGTTGTCTTTGACAGACTGTTAAACATAAGATGATGAAAATGTATCAAAATAACACTAACCCAGTCTGGGATGACATGCATAAAATGTTGCCCCCAAAAAGCCCAAATTGATCATATGCCAAGGTATGTTCAGTATCTGTTGACAGCTAAGGAAGAGACAATGTACTAAAGGAAGAGAATGCACCACTCAGTGAAGATTTCTCATTATGTGTTTAGACAGCATTAAGTGCTCTCAAAACTTCTGCTTCTATTTATTAATTCACCAGGCTTTGGTTATTATAGGAATACTGTCTAGTTATTTAAAAACTCATAACGTTAAGGGCCAGCTGTGATGCACTAAGGCCTTGAACACTTGACCTGGGTTTTTACCCGACCACCACTGACTCCTCTGTATCTCCCTTAATCCAACTGTGCAAGAAATGAGAACAATAACGGTTTAAAGAACTTTGTGATCTACAGATGAAAAAAATCCATCATCATCTGACAGTGACATCCTCTAAATTCCAAGTATCCATTTTGATTTTTAGAACTACCAATAGATTTGTTACTGAGATCTTTTAAATATAAAACAATATATTAAATATTTTGCTGTTGAGTACTGTAGAGTGAGCAGAGACTGTACAATTTAACAAACAAATGTTTCCCAGAGTTGTCCAGTCAGTATTAATGATGCCAGGCCACAAACATGAAAGTAAAAGTACGATTATTTATCCTACAGTAACTGTGGCTCTTCAAGATGTTCCAGTCAGTGGGGATCCCATTGTAGAGGCACACACACCTCATGCACACAAAACTGGATTATTTTTAAACAGCTGCCTCCACATTTTCTCTGTGCCTCCATATGAGAGTACAAAGAGTGGGGTGCATCCACTTCCTTCACTCAGTGCTCTTACAGTTTAAAACCCACTACAGCTGAGGATTCTGAAAAGCAGGGATGGAGGGTGGGTCATGCAATCCGCACTGACATCATCTCAAAGAAACGCAGTTATTGTAGGGTAAGTAACCGCTCGTTGTTCTTCAGGTATGTGTCAGTGAGCAGCCCATCGAAGGGGACCATTAAGCAGTATCCCCGTAGGATGGTGGGAATGAAGAGCACCAGCTGCATTAGGCTAACAGTGACTGAAGTAACTTTCATCGAACGTGGTATCTGACCGCGCCATTAAAGTCCAGGGCATAAAAAGGTCAGTTGCCATCTTACAGATTTCAGATATTGGAACATTTCTGAAGCAGGTGGATGATGTTGTTTGTACTCTGGTGGAGTGTGCTTTGATGTTCAATGAGAGAGGTACACCAGCCAGCTGGATATACTGTGGTAGGGTTACCATATTTGAACTTTCAAAAAAGAGGACACTCCGGGGGGAGGGGGGGGTGTAGCCCCGCCCCCTAGCCACTCCCTCCCAATTCCCGCCCCCCTGACTGCCCCCCACAGAACCCCCAACCCTCCCTGCTCCTTGTCCCCTGATCGCCCCTTCGCGGGACCCCTGCCCCTAATCACCCCCCGGGACCCCACCCCTTATCTAAGCCTCCCTTATCTTTGTCCCCAACTGCCCCCTCCTGAGACCACCCCACCCTATCTGTCCCCTGACTGTTCTGACTCCTATCCACACCCCTGCCCCCGCCAGATCCCCGGGACTCCCACGCCTATCCAACCGCTGCCTGTTCCCTGACTGCCCCCCCCGAACCCCCAACCCATCTAACCCTCCCTGTCCCCTGACTGCCCCAATCCCTCTCCACACCCCTGCCCCCTGACAGGCCACCCCCAGAACCCCTGACCCATCCAACCCTCCCCTGCTCCCTGTCCCCTGACTGCCCCAATCCCTCTCCACACCCCTGCCCCCTGACAGGTCCCCCCAGAACCCCTGACCCATCCAACCCTCCCCCTGCTCCCTGTCCCCTGACTGCCCCAATCCCTCTTCACACCCCTGCCCCGTGACAGGCCACTCCCAGAACCCCTGACCCATCCAACCCTCCCCCTGCTCCCTGTCCCCTGACTGCCCCAATCCCTCTTCACACCCCTGCCCCCTGACAGGTCCCCCCAGAACCCCCACCCCATCCAACCCTCCTGCTCCCTGTTTCTTGACTCGCCCGCAGCGCGGGGGAGGGAGCGGGGCTGGCCAATCAGGGCCGGCTGCCATGGGCAGGGGGGTGGCTTTCTGGGTGTAGCGACACAAACAGCTCCTGCTCCCGTTTTGCTACCGGCGTGCTGAAGCTGCGGGGGAGGGGCTTTTGCTGCCGGAGCGGCCCCAAGTGAGCGGCTCAATCCGGCGCGGCTGCCCTGTCAGCCGCTTTTGGGTCTTTAGATAGCCGTCCGGGGGGAAATCCCGGACATTTTTAGCTTTTTACAAATTCCCCCCGGACGGCTATTTAAAGACCCAAAAGCCGGACATGTCCAGGGAAACCCGGACGGATGGTAACCCTATACTGTGGTATCAATTCCTGTATTTGCTGTGAAGAGAAGGCTTGACCTTTAGTCTGCCTTGCTCTGGCTGTAAACAGATGGAGAGAGACAATCTGAATGTTTTGTTATATTGACAGGAACAAACCAAAGTCCTAGATACAACTAGTGTGTGTAACTTATTTTTTTCGAGTACCAAATGTGGTTTCGAGAAGACAACTAGATTGATTGTCGGCTAAGGGAATGAGTCCATAGCAGGTTGGGCAAGGCCTACACCCTGAACGTTAAGAGTCTGCCATGATACCTATTGTGAGACACCTCACCCCACTGTACAATACATGTGGGGGGGGCATCTTTCCAGGTTTTTTTAAGATAAAGACAGTGAAGAAGTATTTCTGCACAAACTTAGTCTAGAACAGGAGTTTGAAACTCTGAGAAAAGGAGCAGGTTGAACACTCATCAGGTTCTGTTTTGCTGCCACAGGCAGTAAGGAGGAACTGAGGGAGGGTTGTGGCTGGCTCTACCCTTTATGCCCTCTCACAACAGTGCATGAGGCGGTAGAGGACTTGTGGACAGTGCTATGCAAAAAATCCCATCTTGCACATTAGAAAAAATGTGCACTGACAGCAGAATCTAGGCTGTCCCACACTTGAAGAACAAAACACAAAGAGATGTAAGTGCTTCCTTTGTAGCACATACTGATACTCTCACAAGGTTCTCCAAATAAGAAAGGACAAAACTGATAAGAAAATAATACATTATTTTCAAGAACAAAAGGACAGTTCAATTCAAACAATGGAAGTTAGGAAAAATTCAAAGGAAAAAGGAAAGGAAAGGAAAGGAAACTATTAAACAACTCTTGGTAGTGTCCTTAACAAATGTTCTGTATAGAGATTACATCAGAGTAAACTAAATCTACTGGGTTGGTTTCAGTTTCATTATCCTTTATTGAAGGTTCCTAATTAGCATTTCAATAGCAATGGTTCCTTGACTGGTAGGGCTGCAAAATGAATATGCAGAAAATACACTGGACACCCGGGCCAGCTTCTTAAATATGGATGCCTAAAGTTGGACATCAAAATAAGCGGCTTGGTTGTCAAATGTGTCTATCACCAAATAACTCCCACTGCAGATGCTGGATGCTCATTACTTTTAAAAACTAGGCCATTTATTAAGGTGCCTAAATATAGATTTAGAAGCTGTGATTTTAGGCTCACACTGAAAAAGAAGGACCGAGGTCTCAGTTTTGTACCAAATTGTACCAAAACAGAATTGCCGCAGCAGAAACACCTAAATGTGGACACAAGGATAGAATGGGAATACAACACCAGCCACACAGCCAAGTAAGGCCAAACGGAGTTCACCCTGATCTTCAGTTTGGGGAAGAAAGCAGGGTCTACATGGCCACTGGTCCTGCCTGCAGGCAATTAGGTCCTGTATGATCAGAGAGAGGTGAAGAGTGGTTCTGCTCCCAAGAAGCCAGTCAGTGAAGTTGAGCTGGCACAGGGTGGAAAATAACTGGCATCCAGTAAAGGGCTGCACTAAATTACTTTCCCATTGGAGCAAGGTGGAGAGAGCAAAAAAGAAATTGCAACTTTGGGTAACAAAAACATTGTGCTGCTCCATGCACAGAGCATAGAGCTAATTACTTCTGGTTGTAAGTACAACATATATTGGGGAGGGGTTGTAAAGAAAAACCAGGGTTAAATAGAAGAATGTTTCGTGATCCAGCAGCTACATAAGAACTTTCTAAGCAAAAATGACAACTAACCCAAAGTATCAAAGCCTTGCATACTAGTATAAGATTTTATCATCAGTCTCATAGGATTTGGTGGTTTTCTTATAGATTCATATAGATTCATAGATTCTAGGACTGGAAGGGACCTCGAGAGGTCATTGAGTCCAGTCCCCAGCCCTCATGGCAGGACCAAATAATGTCTAGACAATCCCTGATAGACATTTATCTAACCTACTCTTAAAAATATCCAGAGATGGAGATTCCACAACCTCCCTAGGCAATTTATTCCAGTGTTTAACCACCCTGACAGTTAGGAACTTTTTCCTAATGTCCAACCTAAACCTCCCTTGCTGCCGTTTAAGCCCATTGCTTCTTGTTCTATCCTTAGAGGCTAAGATGAACAAGTTTTCTCCCTCCTCTTTATGACACCCTTTTAGATACCTGAAAACTGCTATCATGTCCTCTTCTCAGTCTTCTCTTTTCCAAACTAAACAAACCCAATTCTTTCAGCCTTCCTTCATAGGTCATTTTCTCTAGACGTTTAATCATTCTTGTTGCTCTTCTCTGGACCCTCTCCAATTTCTCCACATCTTTCTTGAAATGTGGTGCCCAGAACTGGACACAATACTCCAGTTGAGGCCTAACCAGAGCAGAGTAGAGCGGAAGAATGACTTCTCGTGTCTTGCTCACACCTGTTAATGCATCCCAGAATCATGTTTGCTTTTTTTGCAACAGCATCACACTGTTGACTCATATTTAGCTTGTGGTCCACTATAACCCCTAGATCCCTTTCTGCCGTACTCCTTCCTAGACAGTCTCCTCCCATTCTGTATGTGTGAAACTGATTGTTCCTTCCTAAGTGGAGCACTTTGCATTTGTCTTTATTAAACTTCATCCTGTTTACCTCAGACCATTTCTCCAATTTGTCCAGATCATTTTGAATTATGACCCTGTCCTCCAAAGCAGTTGCAATCCCTCCCAGTTTGGTATCATCTGCAAATTTAATAAGCGTACTTTCTATGCCAATATCTAAGTCGCTGATGAAAATGTTGAACAGAACCGGTCCCAAAACAGACCCCTGCGGAACTCCACTTGTTATACCTTTCCAGAAGGATTGGGAACCATTAATAACTACTCTCTGGGTACAGTTATCCAGCCAGTTATGCACCCACCTTATAGTAGCCCCATCTAAGTTGTATTTGCCTAGTTTATTGATAAGAATATCATGTGACACCGTATCAAATGCCTTACTAAAGTCTAGATATACCACATCCACCGCTTTTCCCTTATCCACAAGTCTCGTTATCCTATCAAAGAAACCTATCAGATTGTTTGACATGATTTGTTCTTTACAAATCCATGCTGGCTATTCCCTATCACCTTACCACCTTCCAAGCACCCACCCCTCGAGTCCTGTGAATATGTGAGAATCTCAACTTTCACTTAAAAAAAAAAAAAGACGACAACGATGTTTCTAGACCTCATGGTTGTGGGGAAAAGCTTGAGGATATGACCCAAGTGTATCCCAAAGGCTTAAAAATTGGAAGGCAAATAAGAATCAAAAATCCATGTTTTTAAATCTAATTATTTTTGAATATTTTATGTTGGAATACTACATTCAATTTACTTAAAGAAGCGTAACAGATTACCTCTTTACAGCACATTTGTCCAGTACCCATCATACTAAGTCCCGATCAAAAGACTTTGGGTGCTGGTATAATATAACAACAGAAATTCTAGGTGTGTAAAAGTAGGTTTGTAAGTTTGTTAATGTGCAATACTCATTCAGAGGGACGAATTTCAGTCAGATGCATAATTTGCAAGTTTAGAAACTGTACATAAAATATTAAATATGAAAGCTTTTTTTAAATTATTCATATTATGAGTACCCAGGGAATTTTTTCAATCTGCATTCTTGTCTGTTTACAGATGACATTGAACATCACTGTGTATGCTGGATCACAGATGTTGCTAAACAGAATAAACATGTTTTTGAAAAGCCAACTTTGGAGCACAGGGGGTGACACACATTATACAAATCCAGCCTGACTTTCTTGAATGAAGAGAGGAAAGGATACATGGAAAACATCACTGTTGTCAAAAAGCTTGTCTGAATAACAGCCCTATCTACTCCATGTTGTGTACAGCACCGAGAACACTCAAACTACTACTCCAGGGGAATTCTGCGCCATTGTGCATGTGCAGAATTCATGTCCTCCGAATATTTTTTTCTCCGCAGAAAATACATTCTGTCAGAGAGGCCATGCAATTACACCTTTCACCCACCAAGGGCTGCTGTAGCACCAGAATAGAAGGCAGTCGGTTCACCGGCCATAGCAGTCAGCAGCCAACAAGGAGGATGAGAGGCTGTGTTCCTCACAGTGCCCTGCCCACGGGGCCAAATGAGGAGGCATAGGGATATGGGGGAGCAGAAAGAGCAGGGCACATGGGGCTGGCTGGGGGGATAGACTGGGGTTCAGAAGGGAGGACAGACTGGGGTGGGAGCTGAATGCAAGTGCAGGTGCAGGGCCACATGGGGATAACGTGGGTGCAGGAACAATGGGGGTGAGGATTGCATGGGGGCTGGGATGGCTGAGTGGGGGTGCAGGTACACATGGGGATGGGGGAGGAGGATGCAGGGACACATGGGGATAGGGGAGGAGGAGTGGCTGAGTGGGCGTGAAGGGGGCCTTGGGGTGGGGGAGGCTGAGTGGGGCTGCAGGGACACATTGAGACAGGGGCAGATGTGCCTGACTGAATGGGAGAGACTAGGGGTCAACCACGGTCTGCATGGGGGAGACTCCCCAACACCCTAATAATCCCCCCCAAAAAACCCCAACCTGTTCTATACTTCTCCCACCCACACCCAACAACCCTCCAGGTTTATTCCCAGGCTCCTTCTCAGCAATTACTTCCCTCTCACTCAGCTCCTCCATTACCCCTGACTCCCTGAAGCCTTTGTACTGTTTCTGAGGGATACAGAAAATACATTTCTGTATTGTAGTTTAAATGAATTATTAATCAAAGATATGTATTAATATGCTTAGTAAGGAATATATTTGTCAAAAAGCATTTCCTGAATCATTTTTGTTGCCTGTGTTGCTACAGATATGCTTGCTTACAGGTATTTTGAAATAAATTACCAAAATCGTTTTAATAAAATATGCAGACATTTAAAATATTGTACACAGAAATTTTAATATTTTGTGGCAGAATTTTTAATTTTTTGGAGCAGAATTCCTCCCCCCCAGGAGTAAACTACATAAAGAGCATAATTCCCTCTAGACAACTAGTGAGTTCCCCATCTTGTGTTCCACCAACTGTCCAGTTGCATGAACTGGCAATATTCAAACCCACCAGCCCAGCTAGGATCTTTGGTGCATTCCCCCTTGCCTGCATTCCTGTGCTTGTGGGAGGGCAACATTCAAGTCACTGTTAAAGCAGAATTCCCAGAGAAACAGTAACGGACGTTTCTCTCTTTATCTACAAAAGAAAATATTTTTCTTCTCTAAAAAATGCCTCTCCCTCCCCAGTCTCTATAAATAGTTGATTCCTAGGACAATGTGAATGTCTCTCTGAATAGCATTTTCTGTATTTGCTCATTGAACAAACACGGTCAAGGATGTGAATCAATTTAGACGGGATCTTTTAAAAATGTTTCTGCAGAGAAAATCAAAGTGTTCCCTATGTTACATGCTCTATTTGCAGGTAAACTATTTCCATGCTGTTAAACTAGTATTTCACAGTTTTGATTATGGCGTTGCATTCCCTTGAGAAGTATTTTCACAGTTCTGTTAATTAGATTACAGTGTAGAAACACTGAAGTACAATATAAAGGAAATTACCCTTGAATATAATTTGCAGGAATACTCTGTCGTCTTCAAATTAATATTATTATTAGAACGGGAGTTAGTAAATGTTCAACTTTAATACATATTATATGCTAAAACTTACATTAATGCAACACGAAGTTTGCAATTTTAAGCACTCAAAAGTCAGTTGATGAAAAAGTTCAGGTTCCCATAGTAACAGATTCACCCACATTGTATATTAAGGTGCACATTTAACTGTGCAAATATTATTTCAGAAGATAGGTGCTCCTGCTCCCCTTCCAATCAATGGCAAAACTTTTACTGATATAGGTGGGAGCAAGACATGAGTGCATATATGCTTTGCATTACTGAATTTTGAATGTTATAATATATATTACCTTAGTATTACAGTAATTTAATGTTCATTTTGCATGTCAAAGGAGATTTTCAAAGGTAAAAAAAGGAAATAGGTACCCATTTTCCTTTGACTTTCAAAGGGATCTGAGTCTTTAATTGTCTATATGCCTTTGAAAGTCTCCCCCCCTTGAGTCACAAAATGTGTCTCTAAGGCCCAGTCCTAGTCAGGCAAAGTTACTATTCACATGAATAACAGTTTTTCCTAAGTGAGCAATGCAGGATCAGACCCTACATTTTAATCACTGTTTTTCTTTTAAATTGGACATTCAGTAGAACCTGAGTTATGAACACCAGAGTTACGAACTGACCAGTCAACCACATGCCTCATTCAGAACAGGAAGTACACAATCTATTCAGCACTGTGAGTAGTGTGTCCAGTTTTGGGGCCCCCCACTACAGAAAGGATGTGGACAAATTGGAGAGAGTCCAGCGGAGGGCAACGAAAATTATTAGGGGGCTGGGGCACATGACTTACAAAGAGAGGTTGAGGGAACTTGGGTTATTTAGTCTGCAGAAGAGAAGAGTGAGGGGGGATTTGATAGCAGCCTTCAACTATCTGAAGGGGGGGTCCAAAGAGGATGTAGCTCAGCTGTTCTCAGTCGTGGCAGATGACAGAACAAGGAGCAGTGGCTCAAGTTGCAGTGGGGGAGGTCTAGGTTGGATATTAGGAAAAACTATTTCACTAGGAGGCTGGTGAATCACTGGAATGGGTTACCTAGGGAGGTGGTGGAATCTCCATTTTTTAGAGGTTCTTTATGCCCGGCTTGACAAAACCCTGGGTAGGATGATTTAATTGGGGTTGGCCCTGCTTTGAGCAGGGGGTTGGACTAGATGACCGCCTGAGGTCTCTTCCAACCCTAATATTCTATGAATCAGGCAGCAGCAGAGACAAAAAAAGCAAATACAGTGCAATGCTGTGTTAAACGTAAACTACTAAAAGAAGAGGGAAGTTTAAATAAAATATTTGACAAGGTAAGGAAATTGTTTCTGTGCTTGTTTAATTTAAATTAAGAATTTTTCTTCTGCATAGTAAAGTTTCAAAGCTGTATTAAGTCAACATTCAGTTGTAAACTTTTGAAAGAACAACCATAATGTTTTGTTCAGTGTTACAAACATTTCAGAGTTACGAACAACCTCCATTCCCCAGGTGTTCGTAACGCTGAGGTTCTATTATAAGTAGTATAGTCATCTACAGCTTTCCAAACCTTAGGTTCATTATCAAAAGAATTACTGGAGAAAATTCCTCTTTTGGGGACCAATCTAAATCCCCGTGAGGCAAATGGAAAAATCCCCATTGAATTAACCAGGTTTTGTATCAGGGCGTACAAATCCCTAGAAAGCTGAAATTTCAGAACTCTGTCCAAATGTTGTATTGGAGTCACACTGGGGATGAAATGATGAAAGAAACTGGAGGAAGCTGTAGCTACAACACAGTTAAACCAGAAGTGAATTTGGCTCAATGCTCTAATACCTAACCCTGGTTTTTCTGTTTATTTGAATTTTCTGACAAATGTAAAGCATTCTGGCAGATTACTGAAATTTCAATGGTCTAGATCAGTGGTCTCCAAAGTGGGGTGCGCGCACCCCAGTGGGTGCGCAAGAGGATCATTGGGGGGGCGCGGCAGGAGAAGCGCTTTTTTTTTTTTTGCTTCATCCAAGCGGCTTTTTTTTTTTTTTTTTTTTTGCGGTTTAGGCGGTTTTTTTTTTTTTTTGCTTTGGCAAAAATGGTAGAGCTGGCGCAGCAGGGGGTGCGTGCTCAAAAATTTTTTACTGATAGGGGTGCGCAATCAAAAAAGTTTGGAGACCACTGCTCTAGATGTTTATAATGAGAAATTTACTTCAATAACCTTTTTGATACCAAATTTTAAGGGTATGGAAAAAAATTAGTTTATTACAAGAATCAAAAAAACAGGGATTAACATTTAGTGTCCAAATATACATTCCTTCTTAATAAGGACTGGGACCCCCCAAAATGTATTTTATATTAGAACTTTCCATTTAAAAAATCCAATTGGCATTTATCAGTTAGTTGGGGAATACACAGGAACTGTCATTTGACCGCATAAGTACAATTTAATTGTAATGTGAGCTAGCTTGTAGTAGTTATAAATACATTTTTTTCAAAATATACTGATAAATGTGCTCATTTTCAAGGCATAGCCCAGACCATAATTACCCTTTTATGCATTGTTGCTACTTTTTAAATAAATAGTGCCATATAAACACAAAATAATTATTGATTGAAAATTGCAACTTAATTACATATAAGCAAATAAACTCAATCAGATATATTACCTGCCTACCATATATTCTTTATGGCCCCCATCCAACTAACATGCAAGCAAAAGCACACGAGTAGCTCCATGAATGCAATAGAACAACTCACATTTTTGGGCTAAGCACACGTTTAAATACTTTGCTGGATCAGGGTCCATACAACAACAATTTCCCTGATTAAGTTTGGAGTTTATGAATTGTGCCCAAAAAAACCAAATGGCTCTAATTCTCTCTTACATTTGAAGTTAGAACAGGTATAAAGTGAGTTACACCAAGTATGAATTTGGCCCATTGTTCTTTACAATTTTTGGAATGAAAATTATCTTAGTTGACCATATATTGTAATCCAAAATCTAAAAGAAAAAACAGAATAAATTCTACAAGACCTTTACTATAAAAGTTTTTTTTCAGATGATGTAAAATATTCCTAAATCTTAGCATTAACACAGACATCTCATTATTGTATGTATTTTCCACTAGGCTTTAAAATAATAGTAAAAAAACAAAACTAAATAAGCTTTCCAACTTCATAATGTATTTTAAAGGATTCTACAGATACTAATTGAATCTACTGTTAATCTAAAATAATGTATATAGAACCTTTCACTCCAATGTTCTTTGTAAATTTAATCTGATATTAATTATGACCATCACACAAGAATCATTTCAATCACTACTGAAAGGCAGCCACTTCTTTAGTGAAACATGAAAGTTGTTTACCAGCGCACAACAATACTATCAAACAAACAGTTTGGGGGCGGAAGTGAAGAATACTTTATCCAATTCAATGTGAAGAGGCAATTTAGGTAAAAGAAAATCACAGCTCCTTGCATACATATCATCTGTCACTTCCATGAGTTCTGTGGAGTAAATGCTTATGCTAATTTTAATTTTAAGTAACACCATCTATTACAATGTTTCTATGAAGGACAGTTTACATCTTAAAACGCTGCAGTATTAATTATGCACATAAATCACTACAAAGAACACACGGTTAATTTTTAATCATTAATTAATTGTTTTGCTGTTTGTGTTACAAAGACTCATGGCTTAATTAAGTACCAGAGGAATACTCTTTCATGTTTCCTGACAGCCACTGTCATAGATGAAAGTGTACTGTGATTTCCCCCAGCCCCTCCACCATTAGCTTTACGTCCTCTGTGGAAAGGCATTCCTACCAATTCAAGGCACTATAATGCAGAGTATTAAGTAATACTGCGATATACTGTGGCAAAATTAGCTACTTGCATTTGACCACACAACTCCGATAGCGCTCTCCGGCAAGTCTTTCAGAAACTGTTTATTACTGTTCTGTCAAAGAATGACACACAGTTATAAAAACAATTTAAGCTGCACATATTAAAGATATGTCACCTACTGTCAGCTATTCTGAAGTTTGCAGAAGAGATCATTCTTCTTAGGCACCCTCCCATCTTATTTCATTATTATTTATTATAATGACTAGGACCCCATTGTGCTAGGCGCTGCACAAACGCAGAACAAAAAGACCGTCCCTGCCCCCTAAGAACTTACACTTGAAATCTAAGAGACAACAGATTGATACAGACAGATGGATAGAGGAGTACAAGGAAACAATGAGGTAAAACTGGTCAGTAATGCAGGGCAATCAGTTCAAACAGTTCAACAAGGAATCAATTTAAGCTAAATCATTAAGAGTTCTTAAACCGAAGAGTGTCCACCATGGGAGTTGCACCAATTTAACTTACCCCGTTTCTATTTATTTACAATGTCACCTGTGTGATAAGGCCTTTGATATAGCTTTCCCATCATAACTGAAAGGCTTCACACGAGCAAAAACAAGAACACCACAGAAAGGTCTCGTCCTATCCCGCCCCCTCCCCCCCCCCCACATAAAAAGAGACAAACATGCAAACCAACTTAAAGCAGATAGGAGGCTGCTCTGAAGGATCCTGAAAGGTTATTGTTCTTTGTTAAGTTCAATTGCTCTGCTGCTTCTCTCAAAAAAGCTCCCACCCTTGCCCCCTCCCCAAGTAAAGAAATACAGAAATATAAACAAGTGACCACATCAGAATAACCACCGCCACCATTGTGTTAACCAGCACCTACGTCCTGCTAAGGTACCAAAGACTAACGTGCCAGGGAAAGGAAGCTGACCTCTCCCGTAGTAGTGGGCTTTTTGGGTCAGGAATGGGGAACACTGGCAGGGCCACAGGGAGGGAAGCTTGCACTACTCTTTGCCAGGATGTACCTGTTCTGTAGATGACAATTTCAGCATCCAAGGCTACCAGTAAGAATACCTCAATGGCTACTAAATTCTTTGTCACACACAAGATTACCAAAAGAGAGAGAGATGTTATGTTTACTAAAGCAGAAATAAAAACTTTTGCTTACTATTATTATTTGTATATTAGTGTGTGGTAGCACATAGGAGCTCCAGTAATAGATTTGGGCCTCATGGGGCTATGTGCTGTACAAACACAGAATAAAAAGATGGCCCTTTCCCCAACAGCTTACAATTTAAGCAAGTCAAAAGCACATTAACAGACACCTTCTGCTGTGGATGATAAGTGGTTGAATTTACTACCCCATTTATGCTAGCACAGATGTGTAATTTATACTAATAAGCCCCTGATCTCTGCAATGAACTCTGTATGGGTTATGTTTCTGCATCTATGATATGCCAGCCTGGAATTATTGGGAATTCCATTAACTTTGTGAGAGTAATAGGCAGAAGCACCTGTCCAAACATCTCTCTCATTCTTCAGTTGTCAATTAAGTACAGTTTTATTATTTTCCATGTAAAGAGTTTTCATAAACTACCTGGCATACCTACAGTAACTTACTTCAATTAATCATACTAAGATTCAGAAGAAAAAAGTTAGGCCAATCATGGCTAAAAGAATATACAGCAAGAGTAACATGAACATTAAGAACTAAGGTCCAACTATTCAAACTGTGAGGTGTCTAAAGTTAGGCACCTAATAAGTGGTTTGATTTTCACAGGTGATCAGGGCAATATATGTAAGTGTAGAGGTTGACTGCAGGTTTTAAAATGCTCAAAATGTATGAATTCTGCAAGTGATACATCAGCCTATAACCATTCCCCATCAAGGGGAATTCTGAGTAGTCTAATACAAGAACATCACATTGTATGGGATACTCATGTACGTGTTTACTGACAGCATAATTCTCAGAATGACTGTGTAAAAAACGGCCTTGTGAGGTCCCATGTTTATTGTCTTTCCAAGACTCCAGATAAAATGTGTTCAATTTACAAGTAAAAGTGTGGATTTTCTTTTTTCTAATAACCACCTTTAAAAATTTAACCTGAGATCTGAGTTGGTTGGTTGGTTTCTTTTTCAGGCTTTTCTTTTCCGGTTTCTGAAATCAGGTAATAATTCAGTGGATTAAAAAAATCTGTTGATTAAGAATAAGACCAAATACAACAGCTCACTTCCTCTCAGTTGCATTGGCTCTGCCATGCTAATGGGAGTAATAAGTAGTAAATATTCAGTTTTGTTAGAAAGGCAAGCAGATATGTCCCAGAATACACACAAGGAGCAGACCTGCTGAATAAGAAGGTGCCTTTTTTTATTTAGCCATTTTTCTTGTCATAATCTCATTTGAAGAAATTGTTCTGTACTGTATTTCAAAAGCTAGGTAGGAAAAATGTGATGTGGTAATTGCTCTCATTTTTATAGCCCTGCACATGTTAAGTATTGAATACTGAGCTAAAGCTCCATGAAAAGAAGATGCTCAAACTGTCAATTCATTGGTAACATTGTAGTTTCATATATCATTGTCCCCAAAATAGTTGATATTCATATAAAAAGTTACTTTCAAGAATGAGATTTAATTGTACCTGAAATCAGGGCATCCCATTTATAAGCTATCTAATTTAGACCAATGTCCCCCATGTATATAAACAAGAGCTAGTCACTTAAAGGAAATCAGAAGAAAGAGGAAGATGACTAAGAAGTAGAGGGTGAGATGGGTGGGGGACAAAATGGTGGAAGTCTACACATGCTCCATTTGATGCCCTCATCCTAGGGGCTGCTTCTCCCTTTACTTCCCCCTCACCCGATACATCATTGTCCATCACAGAAACAGATGAGATGAAATTAAGGATGACATAGGCTTAAAAATACAGAGAAACTGAAATGTGTAACTATCTCCCAAGGCAATTGGCAGCAACCTCATCACTGGTGTAATTAAAGCTGCACTACAGAAAGGACTCCAAAAATACACAGCAGGAAACAATCCTGCATAGACAGGGAGATGGACTAGCTGAGCTAATAAGACCTTTTCCATCAGTAATCTCTGTGTCATCCAACTATAGTGGATAAACAATGTTTTTGCTAAAATGGTCATCCGTGAAAAAGGTGAAGGTTGGTCTTTAGCTTTTTAGCTTTAAGCTTTAGAGCTAGTCACCTAGAGTGGTCATTAAAGATAGTTTACACTAGTCAGAGATATTGTGCCAAATTCTTCACTCACTTACACCTTATTTCACTGTGGGTCCTTGGAATGAACCTACCGTTTCTTCAGGCCTATTTGGAGATTGCATTAGCTCATTTTAGGAGGTCATCTTCAAAGCTAACCTTTGTTAGTAACAATTTCTTTTAGTTCAAGCTTAACATCCAGAAAAACTAATGGCAAGAAAGAACCATTGGAACAACTTTCCAACTCCCTTTTATCTTAATGACTAAGCGCTATATGCAGAAGCAAGAGGAAGTGGCCTCCAGACCCAAGGACTTGATCATTAGCTTGATTCTAGAACAGTTCCTCCATAGAGCTCCCATTTAGATCAATTAGAGATTGATTACAGCCGTGGTTCTCAACCAGGGGTACATGTACCCTTGGGTGTACGCAGAGGTCTTCCGCAGGGTACATCAACGCATCTAGATAGTTTACAACAGGCTACATAAATAGCACTAGTGAAGTCAATAGAAACTTGTTTATATTGCTCTATATACTATACACGGAAATGTAAATATAATATTTATATTCCAATTGATTTATTTTATAATTATATGGTAAAAATGAAAAAGTAAGCAATTTTTCAGTAATAGTGTGCTGTGACACTTTTGTATTTTAATGTCTGATTTTATGAACAAGTAGTTTTTAAGTGAGATAAAAATTGGGATATGCAAGACAAATCAGACTCCTGAAAGGGGTACAGTAGTCTGGAAAGGTTGAGAACCACTGGATTACAGCATTAGGTCCTTGATTTCTCATCAGTATTTGGTCTGTTTAACCAAACAAACAGACAACAGTTTGGTTAATCAAGTGCATAGACAACAGACAATGAAAAATCAGGGCTATTCGGGAAAGCTGGCTTATTTGGGCTTGAGCCAAAGTCCTTTGAGGTCAATGGAAACACTTCCTGTAATCTCAAAGGGCTTCAGATCCAGTCCTTTAAGGATGCATTAGTAATACACAAAAGGCTATAATATAAAAAATGAGATGCTGTAGAGAAATATTTAATGTATATGCTGCCATCAGTGAATGAACAGCATTCAGATATACCGATTATCTTCTGAAAATTTCCTAGCCGTGGAAACCGGATTAAGCTACAACAGTACATATCACTTTTTATACTGGCACACTGCTTCTACATTAGGGGCCTGCATTGCTGCACCTACACCAGTATACTGCATAGACAAGGACTATGTTAATAGAGTAAAAATATCATATTGTATTTGAGAAACCATATACGACTGTGTAATTGCAAAGTATCCACATATACATCCAAAAGGGTAGAAGTAAGTTTGCATGTGCAATCAACTGTAACTTCACCCTGCAACGTAAGCATTTGCTTAACACTTTCTGGATGAAATCAATAAAACACTTAGAACAACATAACAGAGATCTCAACCTGTCTTGAGAGGAATAATGGAAATTCTCAGATTTCACAGAGATAGGAATTAAAACAGATTAGATACATTTGCATCAGATAGACCACTCGAACTAACTGCAGTCTATATAAATAATTCTACTACAAAGACTTTTTTCCATGAAAGTTTAGAGAGCATTTCTCTAAAGTACGGTATTCCTATCAAGTGCTATGATCCTGAGATGTTGGGATGACTGGCACATAATATCCTCCTACGTGAAAACTGTACTTATTAACAAGCAGTGCCATAACCTTTCTTCTGCATGATTCCTACCTAGACAGTGTAAGAATGAAATATATACACACACACACACATATATATATATAGAGAGAGAGAGAGAGAGAGAGAGAAAGAATTATTAGCCTTTCTGAGCTGAAGAACCTGAGAGTTCTCATGTTAGAAAAATTTCAACTTCTCAGAAATAATCTACACAGAAAATGAGAGGCACTCAGCTAAAATGCAAAGGTTATGAATTGTTTCCATTTTTATGATTGACGTAGAGATTTCAACAACATTTAGGATCAAAATCCCCTGGACATTCAATAGGGTGAATTTAAAATGAGCTATATCGTGACATTTCACCCACAACTCAGTCAACAGAATTTAATTATCTTAGCTTCTAAAATGCTAAAAGGATGAACACCAGAATGCATAACACTTCTCAAAGAATCATAGATATTGTAGAATAAGTAACCATTATTTACTCTTTGACTGCAAGACTGGTTCATGGCTCTCAATCTCCTAGATGCTTATTTCAGCAAGATAAATAGCTTTAAGATTATTTGAATTGAGCTGGACACTTTTGGGAGCTATCTTCCTTGAATTAATCAGTTGTCATGGTATTGATAGACTTGGATTCCTTGTCACCTTGGGTGAAGTGCAAGCAATTGGTGAATCCAATGGTGAATCCAATTGGTAATCCCAAAGTTCACAGACACCTCCTCCACTGCTCTGAGTGGTAAAATTTTCTTGTTCTAACAGTCTCTTGTGAGACAGGTCCCTGAAAAGGGACAGCAAAGTGGGGGAAGGGTTAGGAACTGAGCTAATCTCAGACCAAGATTCCTGAAAATAAAAGAGGTAGTTGACAAAAGAGGGAGGGGACAGAACATAAAAAACCTCTGGTGGTTCTCTCAGGCTCTTAATATTGGCATGAATCCTGCCAACTGGTTCCTGGCAGAAGCCCAAGACTGGGGCAGCAGAAGGTAATTTATAATGGAATCTCTGCTTCTTCCTCAGCAGCTCCGAGGTCGTAAGCTGCTAATGGTAATAGTGCAAAGAGGAGAACTATCTAAGGGATGGCTTGAGGCATAATTGATTTCTCTTTGGGACAGGTGCATAGAAGCCCAAAGAGTGCAGAGTTCTTGCATCTTTCAAGGAGCAGAATTTAAAAGTTCATTACCCTCAAATGAGAAGCCCTTGATTATTGCTTGGTCTTCCATGGGGATCCCCAAGTACTGAAGCTATGATGACATCCTTATGGCTACTGCAGTGGCTCTTATGCATATGGTAGCATCAGACATGTTCAGCACAGCATGTCACAAAGTAGAGGCAAATGGTTGTCCCTCCACCATAATATACTTAATCTCCTCACGGAGCTCCTTGGGGAGTTTGTCAATAAATTGAGACAACCTGTCCCAGTTTAAACAGTCATATTTAGAGAGGAGGGTCTGTTAATAGCTACCTTCATCTAAAACTAGCTGATGAGTACATCTTGCAACAAAAGAGGTCCAATTCCCTTGGGTCCTTTTCTTTCAGTGTGAAATCAGGAGGTCCCTGTTTTGGCCTCTCCTGAACAGCAGTCACTATGAATGAAACCAGTGGTATATATGAATAAAAATATTAAAATCTCTTAGCAGGAACCTGGTACTTCCTGTCAGCTCATTTCAGTATGGCCAGGATGGATGCAGGTGTGTGCTCTGTGTTTATTTCCAGCAGTCCCTCATTTATGGGCAATAAGGACATGGTTGATAAGGGGTAGGTGTATTGAGGTGAAAGAGACATCCCAGGAAGGATGATCCTTATGAGCTCCAGGTCTCTTTCTGCTCCCCTTTGTGGGCCCATCTCTAGAATCCCTCCCTGACTCCCATTGTCCGGCAGGGGAAGCTGGGAGGTAAATCCCTACAATACCCAAAAGAAGAGATGGAGAAGGAGTATATTTCCTCCAAAGAAGAGGCTGTTCTCTTGGATGTGCCTTGCCTCTGCATCAGAAATATCAGTACTGAGGACACCTCCTTAATCTGATGTACTGGTGAGTCCAACTCTAGTGTGTTGGATATCACCCCCCTCAGTCATTTGAGCAAAAGTGACACCAATAAAAGGGTCACATATAGGTCACTCGGCACATTGTATAGTTCAGGCACCAAGGCAGTCAGTGCCAAAGAAATGGGTAATGCAAAGGTAGTCAATACCAAGGAAGAAGGTACCAGGGCATTCAGTGCTGAGGCTCTGGGTACCAAGGCACTCAATGCCAGGATCAGCGTCCCTGGGTCAGTACTGAGGGCAGCACGGTCTGCCAATTTAATGGGTATTGTATGTGTTGTCTTCAGAGTGAGTACCAGGGCACCAGAAGAGGCCTCTTCTCAGGTTTTTGGCTCTTATGCTTTTCAGTTCGAGAGGAGTCTGATATCTCATTTCTCAATTTGCCAGGTGCCGAGGATGGTGACCTCCTCCTTGGCTCATCTCTGAAGCAGTACTCCTTTCTGCCTGTCAGAGGACATTGACACTGAGGTAATGGCAAACAAATGGAACCTTTGAGTAAATGTGACCCAGGAACACTGGGGTGGAACCTCAGGTCCCCTGGACACTAAGAGAGAGAAACTGACCAGATGGTTGAGACAGGCTGTAGCCTCTCTTTTGGTGTCTGAGGAGGCTTGCATTGATTTCTCTAGGAGGAACAGCTTCAAGCTGGCTTCCTTCACTCTGATTGGTCTCAGAAAAAGAACCACAAACTGAACATTGCTCTGGGCTGTGTCCCTTTTTAAGGGAGAGTAGACATAGTGATCACAGGCATTCAAACATTTCATGAGGGAAATCTTAAATCCTGAGGATTTAGCTTCTGCCTGATGCAAGTACCCTTGTAGAGGGTGTCTAGCCTTGTTGAAAATTTGTGTTACCAATGGGCAATTAACTATATGAACTAAGTAAATGAGTTTTAACTAACACTAGCACAGCATAGAGAAGCGGGCAGACTCTGCAGAGGTCCCATCTCACTGCCACAGGCGGGAAAAAGAAATGGAGATAGATTGGACCCACTCAGCTTTTCCTGATCTTGGTGGGAAGGCACAAGTGCACCTAGGGCACAGGCACAGCCCCAGTGAGCATTGCTGTCCCCAAAATCCAGACTTGCATTCATGAGGTGCATGTGCATCAAGAGTGATATCTATGTGAACAATCGCTGGAAGAAGAACCAAAGAGATGTTATACCAGTCAATGTGAGCTCACAAGCACGTGTGGCCAAACAGGTATTGTAATAAGGATATAATTCCAAATACTCTAAAATGAAAATGTGCATGTAACCAAGAAAATATCTAAGGTGTAAAGGAGTCATGGAAACAAGGAGAAAAAAAAAATCGGAACAGAGAACCTAGTAGTTCCCATAAATGACAGGCACAAATTATTGATAGTGATATAAAACTACAATACATGAAGAAATACTTGTCTTACAAAAATGCTTCACCTTTCTTAATACAATTGTGTTACATTCGTAAATCAATAATTGACAGTACTTATTTCTTCTGGCTAAGTGACTTCATATGATTTCATATGGTGAATGCAGGTTACTATGGTGATCAGTGGAATTTAGGAATAATTGCTTTATACTGTAAACAAACAGCTGAACTGCACATCTAGTTCTTCAGCCTAAGGCTCTGAGAAGCTATAATAGCAACTTTGAACTTGGGTTTTCTTGTTTGAAGCCCATGATATAGTGAGTAAGACATGACCTCCCCTAAGTGAATGCTACATTAAGATGATCAACTCACAAGATTGATTGTGTACAGAAATATCCCATTTTGGCTTTAACTCCTGCTGAACAATAAAAAGTGTTTGGAGAATAGTACAAAAGAGTACAGTACAATTTCCAGGGCAACTGACATGACTGCATGTAACATGAATTTTCAGATATTTTTGGTGAATTTACTATTTGCCTCGCCCCCCCCCCCCAAAAAACCTGCCCAGCTCTACTCGTGACCATTAAAGATCCCATGATGTTTTTCATCTGCGTATTGTGGCCAAATTTCATTTTTGCTTATTACAGTGTCTTTCTACAGTAATTCTCTCTAGTTTCAAATGAACAAATTTATTCATTTCCTATCCTACAGGTAAATTGTTGTTAATGTTGTTATTACTAATCAATATTACAGTGTTCCCTTTCCCACAGGATTTAACGAAAGTAAGCAAACCCATTTACTCATGTCTGAATATCGGTGACATCATAACACAATTTTCAGAAGCCTTCACAATCCATTACTAATTTTAAGCACTCAGCAGCTGACCTTCTGGTGATCTGTCACACACCATCCTTCCATCTCCTTACTGGTCATCAGTGCTTAATTTGTAATGAAAGAGGTGATGGGGCTCAAGCAATTAGGTGCCAGGACTCAAACAATGTTTTTCCATTCATAACTGATGCAGCAAGCCAAGTGGTGCCGGGGCTATAAACTAACAAGCCTTAAGGTGCCAGGGCTCAGCCCTGGCAAGCTTTGAAACAAATTAAGCAATGCTCGTCATTCCCTGCTATGCTGATCCTCCACCATTCCTTCTATGGTAACTTTCTCAGGGTTATTCCATTTCTACACCAACCATGACCGAAGTATAAAGTTTGCGTCTGTTGATTTCTGACATGAAGGTCTGCTTCTCTCCAATATTTCTAACACAGGCATTCATCTTTCTTTCTACCCAGGAGGTATGCAAGAGTCTTCACCATCACTACATTTCAAAAACTTTAGTTTTCTTCTTGTCAGTAGCATTAACTTCCCATGATTCACATCCATAAATAGATATGTAAAAAATTAGGCTGTTCACTGGTCATATCTTCATACATTTCAAGATGCCAGGGTTTTTCCACACTTTCTTAAGGGAGGCCATAGCAAAGTGAGCCATCCTTAGTCATCTTCTGATTTCTTTGGAATAGCCTTCTTGGTTGAATATATATGATATATAGATAATTTAATCCATCTATTGCATCTACAGTTTGTCCCTTAATCTTGATATCCCCTTGCATCTTGCTTTTGTTAGTCATAGTCATAGAGTCATGGAGGTTAAGGTCAGGAGGGACCATCAAATCATCTAGTCTGACTTCCTGCATATCAAAGGACACTAACACTACCCAGCAACCACTCACCAAACCCAACAACTGAAATTAGACCAAAGTATTACCATGCACGGAGGATGGGAGTATTAGTATGATTGTAGTTGTGTCAGTGCACATGCATTTTGTTTTCGTAGCTGTCAGGAATAGTCCATATTCCTCACTAATAGTTTTTAAGACTCCCACATTTGTTTTGCGGCAAAGAATGTCATGTCATCAACATATCCGAGGTCAATTAAAGGTGTCCAACAATGGAAATCCCGTCTCCTTCCGCTTTGTCAAAATCTTCCGAGTCTTGTCTCATAATAAATTCTGCATACAAGTTAAAAAGCCTTAGGGACAAGATGCACCCTTGTCTCGCACCTTGCCCAGTGGAAAACCATTCATTGTTGCATACTGCTGTTTGTACCAGGATCTGTCATTGACGATAGACACTTTAATGAGTTCAGCATGGCGATTTAGAATCCCCATGTCTGCCAGTATCCTCCAAAGATGGCCACGTCAGATGGTATCAAGTGCTTCGGAGTAGTCAATGAAGCACAGTTTTGGTATTTCTTTTTTTTTCCTTGTTGTGTTTGTTTTTCAAGTTGGAAGTAAAGAGCAATAGAATATAATTACAAAATATCATATCCAGTGTTTGTAAAATGAATTGAAATCCTTAAGGTTGAAAGGCTCTGAATAAATATAAGGAGATATTACTACACTAAGAAAAAGTACCATCTGTTTTACAATACAAGTTATATGGAAAACAAAGTTGGCAACAACCACTGTGACCTAAATATGGTTTGTATTAGGGCTATAAATTAATCATGGTTAACTCAAGTGATTAACTCAAAACAAATTAACAGCGATTAATTGCAGTTTTAATCGCAGTGTTAAACACTTTACATACATTATAAATATTTTTGGATGTTTTTCTACATTTTTAAATATACTGATTTCAATTACAACACAGAATACAAAGTGTAGAGTAAACTTTATCTTATTTTTTTATTACAAATATTTGCACTGTAAAAAAGATCCACAAGTCAAAGCATGAAGGGACATACAAATGTTTATCATATCTGGCATGTAAATACCTTGTAACGCTGGCTACAACAGTGCCAGGTGAGTACCTGTTCTCACTTTCTGGTGACACTGTAAATAAGAAGCAGGCAGCAGTATCTCCCGAAAATGTAAACAAACTTGTTTGTCTTAGCGATTGGCTGAACAAGAAGTAGGACTGAGTGGACTTATGGGCTCTAAAGTTTTACATTGTTTTGTTTTTGAGTGCAGTTATGTAACAAAAAATCTACATTTGTAAATTGCACTTTCACAGTAAAGAGATCACACTTCAGTACTTGTATAAGGTGAATTGAAAAATACTATTTCTTTTATCCTTCTTACAGTGCAAATATCTGTAATAAAAATAATAATATAAAGTGAGCACTACACTTTGTATTCTGTGTTATAATTGAAATCAATATATTTGAAAACAGAAAAACATCCAAAAATATTTATAATAAATTTAAAGTGGTATTCTATTATTGCTTAACAGTGGGATTAAAACGGCCATTAATTGTGATTTTTAAAAAAAATCTTGAGATTAATCGCAATTAATTTTCATAATCGCTTGACAGCCTTCGTTTGTATATTGATATATTACCCAATATGAAAGTAATTCTGTGTATCTACCAAAAAATAATCATGACCCGGAGTGGTGGAGACATTGGGCCAGACTCTCATTCAGTGGACCTATGCCTATTACAGAGCTGATGATCTGGCTCCTGATGTTTGTAAATTCAGAAGCCTCAAACCAGAATCCCTGTTGGTTTTCGTTCAGCATGTGTCAAGAAATCAAAGTATGGGTAAAGCACTTCATTTCATCACTGTCAAATGTAAATTAGTTTTGTTTGTTTGTTTTCGTGTTTTGGGGTTTTGTCTGTCTTTGTTTTGCTTAAAGGCAAACATCACTCATACAATTACAGTGAAAGTAGATAAAACATTTCTCAAACATGATAGATATCAGATGTCTTATTTGCAATATAGTTACTAAAAGTCATTCATTTGCAGGTCATTTTATGGCACTCAGAATCACGGTATATGAGCACCTCGGAACAGATAGGGAACCAAGACAGAGAGATTATGACCCAGATCCAAAAATAAATGAGGTGTCTAACTCCCCAATTTAGGTATCTAAGTTCAAAATTTAGACACCACCGAGATAATTTCGAGGACATATTAAAAATAGTTTAAAAGAATCTTCATTTATTTAAATCTCCTCTCCACCGTGTTTTATGTCTCAGGTATTGACACTTGTATTTGTCTTCTGTCCAGTGCACCCAAATGTTTCTGGTTTCTCCAAATGCCTTGCTAACTTTGGTGAGAGGTATTAAAAATACAATCCCCGAAGTACACAGAGGCATCTCACTGAAAGAAACAAGTGTACGGCAAGCTTTTTTATTAATATGGGCATAGTATAAAAACCCCAACACCTCTCCTACCCCCAAAATGCTCCATCCCTCTTTAATCACTGATATCTGGACTCATGGTCCTCAAGGAAATTTCACAAATCTTCACGATGCACTTGAGTGCTAGATGCTCCTGTTAGGATGTCTTTGAATTATCTGAAAGCAGTATGAAACCTCACATAACCAGGCAGCTCCCTACTGTGTAGGGATGTGAGAAGGAATAGGAATGAAAGTTACTCTTTCCAAAGTTACTTAGAAGTAAACTCCTTCATCTGACTCAATAGTTGCTTGTTTCAGACAACAGCATCGGACTACATTAAAGCTCTTACTGAAATGCTACACTTCTAAAAACAAAAAAACCCAAAACATGCCCTCTCTCTTTTGGGAGAACTGGCCATCGCACACCGAGGTGCCTAATCCTGTGAGATGCTGGGTACCCTCAATTCCCAGGGGCTTAATGGGAGCACTAATAGAAATAAAATACAGTAATTGATACCACATTCCTTTCCAAACTGCATTTTAATTGCTCAGCAGTTGATAAAAAGCAACAGCGCTGCTTAAAGCACAGCCCCATCAATTCTAGTATCTACAACGACCGACAGGGAGAAAGCTTGTCTGCCAGGATTTGTGAAATACAAAGCTATTCATCAGTAAGAACTTTAACAGAAAACCTCATATTGACAAAGTCCCCGAGAAGACTTAAGAAAGATTTGGGGTTTCACTGCAGAGTAGAAAATCTGCTTTTGTTCATATTAGCAACACATATTGTACAAATAGTAAATCATCAATATTAGTGAACCTTGTTTTGTTGTGAACTGAAGAAATAAGGACAGGAAAATAAGTGCTTTTCAATACTCCCAACATATGAGATGTCTCTTTTCCTGTAAGATTACTTGCCATTAAAAGGGTTGTACTTCCAATCACTTCTGCAAACATTGCAAGAGATAATCCTTACATAATGCCACTGGGATGATAACAGATGTATAAGAAAATTATAAGGTCACCACATTGGTTTGATAACAGAGTCATCTTTACCTAGAAGGTCTGGACTGAGTGTAGTCTTTGGTTTGCAACTAACTTTTTTTGTTTGTTTGTTTGTTTTACAAATACCAGTTCACAATTTTGGCATTATCATCCAAGGAGTCAGAATGGAAGAAAACGCAAGAGTATGGTCAAGAGTAGTGGTCCACTACTGAACCTACAGCAGGATGGAAGACTCTCAGTGTGCCTAAAATTAGGGATGGAAGGCAGAAGAGAACCAAGAGAAGTCTGAGAACTGACTTGCCTGCCCCTCAGGTAACAACCACTGTGTTTCTGAACTTTATACACTGCTTACACAGCATGGCAAGGACTTTATAAATATTTATAGAGAGATATAACCATAAATATCTGAAGATTTATCAGCTAACTTCTGCAACCTGGACGGCTATGCTGTGTGGAATGATGCATATAAGTAGCTCGAACAATATAGAAAATCTTGAAAACACTCCTAAGCAGCAGAAAGCCAGATCCAGGTACTTGCTGAAGAGCTTTAAGCATGAAAAATTGTATTGGAACATGAAACATTACAGTTCATGGCATCCTTGACCGTCTAAAGGACACTGACTTGGTGGATTTTATTTCTTCCTCCAGACAAAAGAATTGCCTAAACGAATTCATTCTGTTGTCAATACAGATCCCACTGACTGAGTGTAGGGAAATGTCTTACACTAGAGTCCATGCAAGAAAATGCGTTGAAAAGGAAGAAAATTCTACAGTTACCATTATAATTCTTGTCAAATCATAATCACTGGCAGTTGTATAGTGCTTTATAACGTCACAAAGCACTGTTAACCAACGCAACAGCACACTTCTGAAAGGTAGATGCTGTTACGCTTGTTACCTGACAAGGAAGTTGGAATGGAGAATGTCAGCAACTTGCCCTAGACCACACAGTGGGATAGTGGCAGAGATGCAATTAAACCTCAGCAATTCCTGATTCCTATTCCTCACGTAACAATGCCTCTCTAATGCGTATGACTGGATCCTAGCAAATCAAAGTAGTCTACTCAATGAAATGAGATCCTTTCTTGGCCTACACATCAAGTTTGCTACACTGCATTCTAGACCGGAACAGTCCACTTTTGGCTAAATTCGGTCTATCTAGGTTCTTATACCATCCACTTCAGCATGTATCTTCTCTTGGATGTGTAAACAGGATTACTGTTATCTTTATGAACTCCATATTTGCATTTAAAGAAAAACTGTAGGTAATTCCAAATGTAGGGTGAGGAAATCAATTAACACACTAATAGCTCACTCTTTTTCTCTTTTTCTTTTTTTAGGGGGGAGAGGTATTGCACTAGTTGATGTCTTCCCTGGAGGGAGAAGACAGTTTGAAGAGACTCTTCCCAAATGATGGATATCTACAAAAGGCACATCAGAAAATGGAAATGCTAAAATAGCTTCAAAAGAGCTCTTTAAAATGGGAAAAAACCCTGGAATTCAGCCACTCGTGTGGAGCACATCTTGGAAGACAATGGATTTAGGGCTTAGAAACTGAGCTGTGACACCATGATCTATGGTTCACAAAGCAAGTTATCAAGGGATCTAATCTGCATGCACACATTTTTGCTGTTTATTGAATAGCCCATCTTACATTTCTCTTTAAGCAAGTTTAGTTGGTTAAAAGTCCTGCTGAGATTTTAAATGAACATTCTTTGAGTAGATTCTTTAAGTAATTGAATTCAAGCTCTCCTCAAATTACTGATTTTCTCTAGGTAAATGATGCAAACACTTGGTCTTAATAAAATTATTCATTAGGAATAAATTCCTCATATTGCCCATTTCTAAACTGTTTAGACTATTTATGTTAAGCAAAGAGAAGCCATTTATTCATGCGGGGGAGGGGGGGAGGTGCTGTTAACTTTGGTTGCAACTTGTGCAAAGAATAGTGCCCCCCCAAATTAACTGATTTCGTACTCTAGAAGAAGCTGTAACTTTTGTGGGAAGCTCTCTATAAAAAAACAAAGACATTTTAACTTAATTGAATTATCATAATGTGTTTTGCTATGGTTCTCATTTTAAAAAAAATTTCTTTCCAATATAAACAATAAATTATTCAGATACACCTCTACCACGATATAACGCGACCCAATATAACACGAATTCTGATATAATGCAGTAAAGCAGTGCTCTGGGGGGGCGGGGCTGTGCACTCCGGCAGATCAAGGCAAGTTCGATATAACGCGGTTTCACCTATAACGCGGTAAGATTTTTTGGCTCCCGAGGACAGCGTTATATCGAGGTAGAGGTGTAGTTGAATTTTGTTTCCTTAATGTGTAGAAGCTGCATGTGATTAAATAATGGTATTGCACTCTTGAGCTTATATCATAGGAAATAATCACATGGCTAATAAGACCTTTTGTTTTTCCAAACTATATTTTATTAGTACTAATTTTTTTAAATAAAATCAATTGGAACGTCAAGGATTCAAAATTGTACATTTCTTCACCATGCTGATCTACTTTGCCACCAATTTCACCTCTTACCGCATCCATTATCAATACTCCATTCAGACACAGTTCTAACCACAACATCAATAAAAATAATACTCATTTTCCAAGTACAAAATGAGTAGCTATAAATTTCAACCTAGCAGGAGACAATATATGAACAAGGACTTCAAGATAAAAATAAAACTTGTGTGCAACATGTTCTTTGAAATTCCAACATATGCTGCTTTACAGTTGTAAAACACAGCTATTTTCTCTTTATAAATTGATTGCTTTTGGACTTCCTTATTCTGCACTGTGAAAAGTCTGTGTGGAAGTGTAGAATAAAATCCCAATCCTGCACTCTCTTAGTCATGTGCTTAAATGTAAGCACAGTAATAGTTCCATTGGCTTCAGTGGGACTACTAGTGTGCTTAAGGTTAAGCACATAACTGTTTGTGGGATTTGGGGCCCCATTTGGAAATACCTGCATAAAGTACTGGAGAAACAGAGCAATGTCCATATTCTTTCCTGCAGGAAAGGATTGTCTTTTTTTTTTTTTTTTTTTAATTTTAAGTAGGCACTCAATAGTACATAATGAAACTTGTCCTGCAGAGAAGGAGCACTTTTAAGTGGACAGGACAGCTAAGTTTACCAGTTAACACACATTAACCTATCAACTGGTAAAAGGCCTAAAATACATTCAAATCTAGACTCAGCTTTGAACATAGTCACAGGAACAAGTTCTGCACTGATCTGCACAGGATTTATATAAGAGAAAATAAAAGTGATTCAAACACTGATGAGAAATTAAATTTCAATTACGTGCTAAAGAAATATACAGCCATATCTTCAGCTGAAGTACAGTGGTGCAACTCTGAAAGTTTCTGAGTACCCCCAGCTCCCACTGAAGTGAGTGAGAGTACACTACACCTTGTAGAATGAGATCCTCACAACAAGTGATGGGAAAGTACTACAGAGAAAGAGAAGAAATTGTGGTAAGAGGAGGCCAGTTCAGTGGAAATCAAAAAGTGTCAATACAACAGAAAAATACTGAGAAATACAGTAGGGATTGAAGCAAGGTAAGAAGAGGATGTATTTCCAAATGTCGTGATTAAAAAGAAATGCTTCACGAAATCTTACAACTTACCTTACATCCTATGAATTTAACAATGTAAGGGCCCAACCTTGACCCTAATGAAATCAATGGCAAAACTCATTGCCATGAGTGAGTCAAGAATAATGGCCTAAAGAGGTATACTTTTAAATGTAAAAGCAAAAGAGACTCACTGCCTTTGTTCTCTGTCTACAGAAATGCAGCCTTTAATCAATTAACTGGTAGATGTAAGTGAAAAACAAACTGAAGGATGAGAAGATCCAGTCTGGTGGCATCCTATAATGTCATATATTGTCTCTTGGGCAGGAAAATAAAGAAGGAGTCATGCACCCCATCATATCAAGATTGTTTTAAAGTTAAACCAGCAGGTAGGCTTAGGTCCAGAACAGGACTAAGAATGAGAGGATCAGTTTCTGCATGAAACTTCTATGACATATCCAAACTTAAAAAAAAAAAAAGATGTATTGTAAAGGTTGGCCTATCAAAATAGCAGCTAAAAATGGTAAGTTATCACCTATTCCAGGAATGCACAGGAAAATGACTAATACAGGAACAGAAGATGAGAGATGGTAAGTACACATGATAGAGATGTTTAAGAAAACACTGTATTTAAAAAAAATGCTACATAACCTAACTAAAATATCACCTTTGCTTTTACTCACTATCACAGAATCTTCAGGAATAAATCCTCTGACTCAAGTAAGGGTCACAGGGGGAAGGTATGATCCTTGTGGCTGGGCGTGGCATCGCTCCTTTTCTGTCTGCTTGTCGCCTCCTGTCAACAGCTACTCAGGCCACTCTGTGGTCTGTTCCTTCCTGTGACTCAGGCCTCCAGCCACGTCACTTATCTTGCCCCTTCTAGAGTAACCAAAGAAGTTCAAACAGAACCAAATGTCTAATGAATTAGGTGAGGTCTTCACCTCTAACCTGGAGCTTGATAGCCCTTACCCCTTTGTGCTCAAGGGCTTGTGTGGGGACGGGGTGGGGCGGAGGGAGAAAGCCAGGCCCATACTCTGCTCCAGGGAACCTGTATTTAGGGAGCTCAGGATTGCTTCCTAAGATCTCTTGCTGCTTCCCTTAACTGCTCCCTATCTCCTGCCTGCTTGGCTTGCACATGTCTTACACCCAGCTGTACTCACTGGCTCTCTCCCCATGGAAGCCTGACTCCTCAGGCAGGTTTCTCCAAGTCTGTTGCTAGGGAATTTCTGCAAGGTAGCAACCAGCCCCTCTAGGAGCAGCCTGGAACCCCTTCACTCCTGCTACCACCTTCCCTACTGCAGTTCTTCTCTCTGTCCTCTCCTATAGTCATTCCTTTATAGGAACCACCCAGTCTGGTTCTGTCCAGAGAGGTCTAATCCTTCTTTTCCCATCTCCCCTCCAAATGCCACAGAACTGGCTAACTGGGCTCTCTGGCTGCCCTTTACCCTGTCACTGTTAGTGTGGGGTTTATACACGGCATCACAAATGATTAAGAAGCTAACGCATCTAGCCCAGTAATGTCATTTACAGTGGATAAAAGTGTTCTGCTAAATTGCTTTAAAATGTTGAATTACATCTTTTTTGGCATATCCCTCTCTGCCTAGGTCTATGATGCCTTCTCTGCCCCCTGCTGGAAGCATCAGTACCCTGACACTCCCTGCCCAAAGGGAATTGACCAACAAGACAGTCCTCCAGAGAACTAGAAGGGCAAAAAGAAATACTGACCAATCAGGAACCAGCAGGCCAGTTAAGAAAGCTTGCCTGCTTTTGCTCAAGAGCAAAGCTAGATGAGATTGAGACAAAGGAGGAGCTCCTCAGGCTTCACCCTAAGTGTGCATTTTAAGGGTTTTTTCCTCTCTTTGTTTAAGAGTGCAGACAGCTGAACCCTATTGTGCTATTTTGTGACTTGATTGTTTAGATATAGACTCCAAGACTACCCTGTCCCAAGCAGGTGGCCAAACCTTGTAGATTAAGATGGGGCATGCAGGCAATAACATGTGTGCCCCTGAAGGGGGCATTACAGAGTAGCCCTGCATACCACATCATCTCTTCACAAAACCCAACCAAAACAACAAAACCCCTAATAACTGAGGAGGAAAACAATGAAATGAAGACTCAGAAATAGAGATATTCTATATTTTATTCAAGGGAGAAAAAGAGACTGTCAAAAGTATTTTCTGTGAAATTAACAGTTTTGGTGAAAGGCAAAAAGAGAATAAACATGCTATTAAAACAGATCTGAATTTCCATTTTATTTACTGTCTGCATTTCAGCTACCAAATGAATACATTTTGAAAGTAAATTTCTTTTTTATAACAAAAAATAAGTCTGAGAAAAAAAAGTAGTCAATCCCAGAACATGCCCCACAGATTAATCTCGTTGGCCGAGCTTTTGACAATCAACAAAACTGTAATAAACAGCACTATATCATCTGTGATAATATTTTCATTCTCAGTCCCTAGGTTCTCAATGGCTTCTTTAGTTTGAACAGAGTCCAATTTATTCCTTATTACTAAAAGTAAGTCAATACTGTTTGAAGGAGCTATGGTATCGTGAAGCCTGCTGGTCAACAGTGAGCAGACGGGTAGAGCAAGCACAAAGTTATCCATTTTCCTAGCAATTCTGCAATGTTTCTTCATGACCACAGATTCAGCAGTCGTCTTCTTTGTATGGTTGATGTAGATGTAGAGCAACAACTATAGTTTTACACTCCGATAATTAAGCCAGATAATTGCATCAGGAGTAGCAGAGCGTATTGCAGGGATGCCTCCTTCATATTTGTGAATCGGGCCCTGAGTCACTATACGTTCCATGGTCTGTTCTGGGTGACCACAGTTGCATACTAGAGCGTCTCTAATATTCCATTTGTGTAGCAAGTATCTACATCTGCCACGATTTGTGTGGATATGGTTTAGGGTTGCCCATGAGCTTCACAGTACCACTGGCAATCATGATGGAGGAATATATTTTATTTTATTCTGAGGAATATATTTTAGATGAAATCCTTTGGGGAGTTGTGGCATAAAACAATTAGGCCAAGTAGGATTCTTTATGTCTAAGACATTGCCCTACTAATTCTGCCATTTGTCTCTGGGCTGCTACTGCTTGAAAACACATTTGTATTGTCAACTTACCATAGTTACTCCCAGCCTTAACAACTGTCTATCATTTCCCTCATTTCTACCTGTGAAATGACTCCAGACCATGCTTCTCACCATCACAGTATGGATCTTCTTCTCCTCCACTTTCAAGAGATTGCCTACCAGAACATGGCATTTTGTTTTTCATTTTTGTACATGGCCTGAAAGAGTTCACATATTTACATAGTAAATATGGACACTGCTTGTCGTCAGTGAGAAACACCCCAACGAAGGTATTAATAAGGAACTCATTCATCAAAGTAAGTTCTTGGGGGGGGGAAGTGTATCTTGGCAACCAACTTTTCACAGACTAATCAATGGCTCATTACTTTTTGAATATCAACCGAGTAGATATATTTTGTTCCATTAAAAGGAACAGAAGGTAGAATATGCATAATACATATTTTATAGCACTGCAGCTATACATAGTGCTTTACTGCAAGCAAATGGGCTGAATAAAAAACACAATCTCTATCCTGAAGGCTTTACAGTTTAAAAGAAATAGAAAGGCTACAGTTCAGCAAGCTAGGAAAGATACGTTAATATTATCACTGATGGGCTTCACCCACCAGGATGGGTTTTCAGAAGTGATCTGAGTGGTGAGAGAGAGAGAAAGCTTGAAATGTATTAATTATAAGGCTCATGAATAAATGACTGTTTGAAAGAAGGCTCAGAATTGGGATTGAGGAATGAGACAAAAGGAGAAATCATCTGTATTATTCACTGTGGGCCAGACAACCATCCCACAGTAAACACGGGAGGGAACCGAGAGACTCCAAACAGCCAAATCCCCTGCTTTCCACTTCCCCTAGAATTCCTCCTCAAAAAACAGTCTTACAGCATGGAGGTGGAAGGGCAGAAAAATTAACACAGTCTCTAGCTATATTAATTATCTGGCAGTTGCCTTAGAAGTTCAAAGGGGAGACATCAAGCCCTCTCCAACCACATAGCCCTCCACAAGATCCAGGCACAGTTGTGACACTTCGGAAGGCAACCGATATCTCCTACCACCACCACGAGCTTCAAGTGTGATACAGTCTCAGGAGCTTTTTGTCAGTAAAGACTGCAGGATTTGGCCCTATATGTAGAGTCGCTATCTAAGAGATTTAATAAGACATTTATTCTTAGCCCCTAACTGATCAACACTCCCTCCCCATATTAAACCAGCCTTGGGTGAAACTCAGGGAGTTCACCACTAAAATTAAGAAAAAAAATGTTCTGGTGCTAATAAAGCACCGCCTCTGCAGGAAGGTTCCTAACAAAAGTTATAAATCATCAAGGTTGCAAAGTAGAGACACCAGGCACTGGGAAATTAGGGAGGATACTAAAAGAGACTCAACAAATGGTAAGATATGCTCTGACCAGCGTTTTTAAGCTGACCATCTGCGCAAACAGACAAGGTCACAACTAAGTTACAATTTGGACATGAAAGATAAAATGTAAAAAGCTTGGGCAGGAAGGAGGACACATAGGTGCCAGTGTATAATTGGTTAAAATTTTTGTTATGTAGGGATGTGGGATAATATGATGTTTAGGAAATTTGAAGGAGGTAGCTAGTTTTACCTATATAATGTAAATGAAAAACAATGCTTTCGGGGACCATTTCCAGACTGCAATTCAGCATCAAGCTGCTAAAACTCTGACCCCTCTGCACGACCAGATGAGTGGGTCCTGCCTGGCCATTGGGTGAAATTTGTCTGTACGTTGGGAGTGGTGAGCATAAGAGATTTGCTTGGTATTCGTATTGTGTGTTGCTAATAAATAGATGTTTAGAGAACAGCTGTGAAAGGCTTTTTCACTGGGAAAAGGTCCTGCAGATCCGTATTGCCCAGAGCCCCATGGGCAGGGCTGTCCCTAGGAGGGGTGCGGGACCCAGGACATAAGTGCCAAATTTCTAATCTGCTGGAGGATCCCCCTGGCTCCACCCAGGCCCCACCCCCACTCCACCCCTTACCTCAAGGCCCCACCCCCACCCTGCTTCTTTCCACCCCGCCCTTTCCTGCCCCCACCTCTTCCCCGCCCAGTTCCACACCCTCCCCCAAGCACACTGTGCCCTCGCTCCTCTCCCCCTCCCCCCCCACACGCCTCCTTACACTGCGGGTGAAACATCTGATCCGCGGTAGGCACTGAGAAGGAGGGGGAGGCGCTGATTGGCAGGGCCCACCGGCGGGCAGGAGGTTCTCTTAGGGGGTCTCCTCCCCTTCCCACTGCCCGCCTACTGCTCACCTCCCCGTTAGCCTCCTTACCCCAAATGCCCGCCTGCCTCCCGCTTCACCTCCCCGCCCACCTCCTGAGGGGCCCCCTAAAGCACAGGGCTGTCACCCCGATTCACCTTACCCTAGGGACGGTTCTGCCCGCAGGTACTAAAATTGACCAGGTTTCTCCCTGAGCCCCGTGGGAAAGGATAGGTGCTTTACACCCTGAGAACTCAGTAGGGAAAGGGTAGGGGTGCCTACATTGACCAGGTCACGCCCTGAGCCCTCGGGTAGGGTATAGGCAGGGAGCCCTATGCAGGTAACAGTCTCAGGAGATTTTCATCAGTAAGAACTGCAAGATTTGGCTCTGTATGTAAAGACACAATCTATGAGATTAAGAAGACATTTATTCTTAGTACTTAACAAATGAGTATTAAGGTGATGAATATTTTTCCTCTGATAAAATGTGCACATTTTTTGTTTGTTTGTTTTTAAAGATGATGTGGAAAAATTTGGCACACTGGCTCATAATGAATAATGACAAAATCTAAAAGAAACTCTTAAAGATGACAATCAGCCTAAGGTACTTATATGTAAGACTGCAATTTAGCTCATGACCTTTCCGTGAGAAAATCTTAGCCCTATATGTTCCCAATTACTGTAGCATCCGAGTGCCTCCCAATCTTTAGTGAAAGACCCCTGTGAGGTAGGAAAGACCGACTATCCCTATTTACAGATGTGGAACTGAAGCACACACAGGTCACACATGAAGTCTGTAGCAGAGCAGGGAATTTAACCCAGGTCTCCCAGGCCTTAGGCCAGTGTCCTCCTTATCAGCTCCTAATATTGGTGTTAAAAAAAGAAAAGAAAGAGGGGTCACAAATTTACCACATTCCACCACCAACCCGCATTCCAAATGGAGCAAAGCGCTGGCCAGATCTGTTGGGAGGACTGTACCAGCAACAAGCAAGGGTAATTGTTTTGCCATGAACTGAGACTGACTGTTCTGAAGACTAAATGTAGGTTCCTGGTGATAATTTTATGTTCACTTTAACTTCTCTGGTCATGCTCGAAAGCAACTGAGAACCAAAAGCAGACTCTTCACTGTCTGATTAAGTAATCAGAGCATTTCCATTTTGACAAAAGGACCATCTCAGACCGTGTAAATCCTCAAGATGGGAAAGACACAAAAAAATAGCACCTGGCACACTATTAAAACTTTATTGTCCAAAAAATTGAAAACTGTATGCAATTGTTTTAAATGAATATGGGTATGTCTTAATGTGTTGTAATGATGGCAATGTTCATGATTGCTTCTTTTTTCCCTGCCCCAGGACACACTTGGAAAGGATATGTTTTATCTCATTGTGTTTTTCTTTTGCTGTATTATTTAAATGCCTGCACATTCTAGACCTCCCCAGAAGGAAGCAAAAAAGCACTTGCTTAATTTAATTTCTATATTGGTTCTTTTAGTAAGTGACAGCTGATGATATCAGCATTAGTTAAGCAGCTGTATCAAAGTATTACCACATAGGCATGAAATATTGTATTGAGACATGTTTTTGTTTTTAATTAGTCCAGGAGAACCACAGCAAATGCTTCTCCTTTGCTGTATTCTCTCATGACCCTGGACTGTGATTTCTGCCTTTGTAGTCTGTTTATAAGGCAAAAAAAGTGTTTGGTGTCTAGATAATTGGTCTGATTTTCAGAGGTGCTGAGCATGCAATCACTCCCAATGAAGAGAATGGGATTTGCACATGATCAGCACCTCTGAAAGTCAAATCAGTTACTTGGGAACCTAAGTTGCACCCATATTTGAAATGTCTGGTCAGGCTCTTAATATTTTGATTTCCCTTCCCCCTTCAAAATAAAAGAAACTAGAATATACTGCTTGCTGAAATAGCAAGCTTAAGAAACTCAAGTCCTCTCTTTCCCCACAGAACAGGGACAGCGCATGTAATGGCAAGGAAAATTTCTCGACACCATCTTACATGTGCGTTAAGCCTGACCTACAGGAAGCATCTCTAAGGTGTGGAGTGAGTGTCCATCTCTCCTGTAGTTCAGTCTCTATACACATTAATTACTCAGCTTCTTTGCTGAGATGGACAACAAGAATTCCAGGATAATGTCAAATTGGTGGTGTTTTTGTGATGTGGACTTCTGTCAGTTGGGAACTAGACTGAATGTACCCAGTTGATTTTATATAGGCTACTGAACAAAGACTACACCTTTAGTTCACGCTTAGTTTTGTTAAAGTACTTACACGTGGTACATAAGTTATTGTACTACTTACAATATACTGCAAATATAATCTTTTTTCTGTAAGATTCCAGTCACTCACCTCCATTCAATTCCACTCTAACACAACAATATCTTAAAAATACTGCAGATGTGGTACCAACCTTGTAAGGTTTTTTTACATTTCCATTAGCCAATGGTTTGAGTCTTGTAACATCATTTCCACCAAACATAAATATGCAGTTTTAGAGCATCATTTGGCATCTGGAACATCACTGACTCCTTCATTGAAAAGCCCACAAGATTACTTCCCTGGGTATCTGGTGTTCTTTAAGAAGCTGCGTACATCATAGTTAAAAGAAGTTTAGGAAATGACAACTTTTATTTATTTCACTGGAGGATTTAAGTTATTCTCTTACTGTGTCAGATTCATTCTATTAGGCTTCAGGGGGAAATGTCCAGACCCAGTAAAATGATGTTCAGGAGATTTGAAAAACCTTCGTTTCTAGCCTTTTCCAGTTTTTGGAGAAACTCATTTAATCACAAATCACAGCTTACAAAACAACCCATGCTTCCAAACCACATAGAAATTTAAATAATAGGATTGTAAGGCCTGAAACTGGTTTACTCTGAATTTAAACTAATTGTACTGCTCCATCGTTTTAACAAGAGGCTCTCTTGTTGAAGAACAAGTATATAAACTATTGCATAAAGTAATAAAAATAAATAAGAATAACGATTCAATAGTTCCTGTTTTCTTCTTAATTTTTGCTAGGATATCTGTATTATGACATACATGCAGCAAAGTCACGTGTTTGACTTATTTCATGCTCATTATTATTTGTATTATGGTAGCACTAGGAGCCTTAGTTTTGAACCAGGATGCCATTGTTCTAGACACTAAGTAATATGAGCATCCGATTATTAGCAGTGGCATGGTATTCTTTGTTAATTTAGCTACATGGGTCTATTTTGTTCTGAAACTTATAGATCTAAATGTGGATTGGGAATCTCAACTATAAAACTAAACTGATGCTGCTCATGTTTAATTCTGATGTTTCATGTATGCAAATCTATATGGAGGAGGGAAGAGATCTTCAAAGGCACAAATGCAAGTTTAGTTGCCCAATTCCCATTGAAAATCCAAGTAAGCCTACAGATGCTATACACAAAGACATAACCAACTGCAAGAAGCGACACACTTGGAAATAAAAACATGAGTGAGCTAAAATATTTAAATTCCCAGCAGATTATCACTGATTAGTCGTGGTGCCCAAATTGTATATAGTAAGAATGTTTTTTTCCCATTTTGTATGTTAAACCAAACTCCGGTTTAATGGTTTTCTGAACTGAAAGAAAGTTATCCACCAAACACCCCATAAGACACCCAAATACAACTTCTCTCTAAGTAGGTCTGCTTCCTAGGAATTCCCATCATTTTATTCTGAGGACCATCATTTTGTCCTATAACAGTTTCACTCTCCTCCTGCAAGACTTCCATTTGGTGCATTTTCATTCCAACTGAAAGTGCATGCAAACAGCCAACCTTTGTGCCAAAGCCACTGCTGCTTCAGGTCTTGGCTCTTCTCCACAGCCTAATTTACAACATGACCTAACCTCAATTTGCCTGAAGCTTGCAACACTCAAGGATACCCTGTATTCTCCCACACTTAGGGCCAGATCTTCAATTGGCGCACAGTAGAACTCTTGACTTCAATGCAGCTATGCCAATTTACACTAGATACGGATCTGGCCCTCACTCTTCTATAACTGCAACATGCCCTACAGAGCAGGCTCCTATTTTCCCTCGTTATGACTTTCTGAATATGTATTGTATTCAGAAACAAGTATTTTTATCCATATGCAGTTTGTGTCTACCTGTCTCAAACAAACACGATGTTGTCTTACACCCATTATTGATCATTCCAGCCCCCATCCATAGTTTTGCTACTGTAACCTTTGATTTTTGTGTTCCTAATTAGCCATTTAAAAATAAGGAATAAAACAAAACTGAATTCTTTAATGTTTGAGCCTGCAGGGCAGCTACGGATAACGTAATTTACTGGAGGACTGTGAATAACACGAATGACAAAATTAAAAACTTTATTTAATATTAAATAATTAGTTAAGCAAGCAGTCATTACAATATACACAGCATTTATACTCACATTCTAAGTCTAAATGATGTTTTTGGGGGAGATCAATCCTTGAATTAAGAGAATGGGTATAATCCTTTCTCTAACAATACCTTGATGGTGGATGGGTGCACCTATCTAAAATCAGCATATTGATTTTTAAAATCAATTATAATAATGCCCCTCTAACAGGGTCGGCACTTGCCTCTCATGAGCAGCCCCTCCCCGTGCTCCCCGATCGAGTGTGTGTGCCTGAAGTCTCTCAGTTTGTGGTGCATTAGATGAAATAGAACAAACTGCTTCCAAGGGGACATATCTTTACCTTCTCCCAGCCCTGGTATGTGGTCATAACCCCAGGGCTTTTAGGCTCAGTCCCTGCTGGGTCCCCACTGCGAGCCAGGAGCTTCTTCTTAGCACTCCTGGTCTTTGGCAGCCCTCCCTGAGCTCAGCCCTACCCGCACTGAGCTGTCCATGGTCCTGCTGCTCTTCCCAGCCAGCCAGGAACAGGGTGCTCTCTCTTGCAGCTCCAGGCAGCAACTGACTGACTCTGTCTCTGCTACTCCTTTTTATGTAGCCCTCCGGGCCACTGATTGGCCACTCCTGCAGCCCTTCTGATTGGCTGTTTCCCCTGCAGCCACACTAGGCCACTTGAAGGACTTCTCTTCTGCTCCTCTCTGGGACTGAGTGTGGCAGGACCCTGAGGTCTCCAGCAGTGGGAGGTCTTCACCCAGTCACAGTCCCTTAATTAGCATTAATTAATCCACCTTTTTAACCGTAATTAAACATTTTCTACTTTCTCACTGCCTGTTTAACATTAAACTAATCTTTCATTAACACCTGCTTAAATGTCATACCAATAACTATCAATACAAATAGCATTTTCCAAAACATTAACATTTTGTTTAGAACACTTGTAAAAACCAACTAGGACCAAAACATGTTTACAATGTGACCTGGGATTATAGCCTAATTTATCTTCAATTTGCCTCTGAATTGTCTTATATCACTTTACTCATATTTTGCCAGGCATCACTTGATAATTGTCAAGCCTATTTTTAGGAAATAGATTTTGGGCCTACTTACATTTCAACACATTTCCATATAAATACAGTTAAGCATTATCTTTATAGGCTACACTACCCAGCAGTTGTTCTTTATATTTATCCTTGTGTGAGGGCTGGTTCTATATTCAAAACCAATGGGGTTCCGTCTCAGCTGAGCTGTGCTACTACCCATTAAAAATTAATAACAAAAATTACTACCTTTAATTAATAGGCACAGGAGGAGCTCCTAATTCATTGCAGAATTTCCACACTTCTTGTTCATCAAATTCAAAATAATTTAGCAACTACCTAATTAATTCCTAATTGACATCACTGGGCCATTACACCAACATTTTCATTTGGCTGAGTATCAACAGATATTGGCCTAAGGCCTATCAGGCTTTCAAAAACTTGATAAGCCCATCTAATACAACTTTCACTTTTTAACATAATGCAAACAAATACACTGGATTGTTCTTATTACAGGGGTTGATAATTGTGAATTTGAATATCTTATTAAAAGAAGTGAAAGAGATCAGAGTCTGGTATGACACTTTTAATTTGCCATTCAAAAAATAATTAAATCTTTTATCCAAATGAAAAGCAGAAGCTATATTCTATCCTGCCCTAGAGAATTTATAATATCCCATTTTTTAAAAAAGATCTGGCTATTAAGGAGAAACAAATGTCTGTTTTCTGATACAATGTTACAACCCAAAACACTACATTTCTGATCCTACCAATACGCACGGAATGGGCATGGGTTGGGGAATATCAATATGACAAATATGGGAGAAGGTCTGAAGTTTGGCATTATTACTGGACAGCTAAGGGGGTCCCTCTTTTTGAAGTTCTTGGGATCGGGTATAACCTGCCCCTTTGTTTGGAAAATGCTGAAGGAAGTGGGAGGGAAGTGGGCTACCTTCCCCTGGACGCCTGTAATCAAACCCTTCAGTTTGAGGTCAGAAATGGAACCCTTTACCCTTTAAATACCCCTGAGAACGCCCAACCCCCCCCCTTGTCTCCTGCACATGGCCTTTACTGTGAAACCAACAGGCATTCGTTATCAAGGGCAGTGGTTTCCCTCATTCCTCCCGTTAGGCCCCATAAATAAGATACATATGTATTATATGGATATTTACTCTGGCATTCTGTTGCCCCACACATCCCTTGAAAGGATGTCTGGATGCCCGGAGTCCATGGGATCACTTGCAAGTTTCACAGCTAACATATTTGGGTTACGTATTGTGGGGACATTTTAAACAATATCCATGCCCTAGGAGACTTAAATGTTTCCCATTGGAGGTGCCAGGACTGCCTAGTGAGTAAGTCCTGGCGCTGGGATGAATGGGTGACCTGGCGCCATCGAGTTGCGGTAATACCCTTACCCTCTATTTAGAGACCCCTGGCTTGTATTTTATCTGTGGCCACAGTGTCTACAAAGCTCTCCCTCCAGGTTGGCAAGGTCGGTGTGGTGTGGCCCGGGTGTTACCAGATGTCCAAGTAAACGACACATTGGATTCCAGCCAGATCCTCAACCTGGGCAGCTATTCCCATAAGTTTTTCACACACACACCCCCATAAGGACTCGAGCGAAACGCGCCAACAATCCCCTAGTAGTCAGGCAATCAGGGTTTCACTCCTTTGTTCGTGTGCTCATTCCTGGGTTGGGGGTAGCCGAGCTAGAAAAAGCAGTGGTAAATATTTCTGCAGAACTAGAAAAAATAGCTAATGCATCAATAAACGCTTTCCAGAAGTTGAAACAGGAGATTGATGAGGTGGCAGAAACAGCTTTGCAAAATAGACGTGTGTTAGATGCTATGAATGCTGAATTAGGCGGGGCTTGTGCTCGTATCAGGGAAAAATGTTGTTTCTATGTTAATCATTCTGGCTTAATTGAGCAGGATTTACAAGCCATTAAAAATGCTGCTGTTGTTTTCCATGCTGTATCTCTTGATCACACCTTTAGTTTTGAGGACCTCCTTCCAGACCTTGGGTCATGGTTTACGGGGCTCTTTCGAACAATTGTTAAATGGATTCTTTTCTTTCTATGTGTTATTTGGATAATGATACAATGGGCCAAATGCCTATGTAATGCTATGATCAAAAGCTCTGCTGTCCATAAGAAAACCCAGTATCTGTCCCTCCAGCTTGATCGCAAATTGCGTAACGGGCCTGACAATTTTTAAGCTTGTCAGGCCTGAAGGGGGAACTGTGAAAGTTACTAGTGATCCCCCCCCCCCCTTAACAGTTAGCAGCCGTTATGTCAACCAACGGCCATTAGGGGGAAGCAGACACCTAAAGGACACAGTAGCCTGAACTTTTCAACTGTCTTCCCTCTCAAGGCCTTAAGGTAGTTGGAGCTGGTCCCAAGCCGGTTTTCACTGACCAGATAGCAAAAGCACGGGTCTGACAACCACCAATCAAGTGTTAACACGGCAAGGACCTTTGTCTGAATGTGTATAAAGGTTCTGTAAAATGTGTGTAAGACAGAGTCTTTGTACCAAAGTGCAAGGCTCTCCTTTCTTCTGCAGAATAAAGCAACTCTTCCTTATCCCTGTCTGGCTGTTATTGGTTCTCAGCTAGGTGGACCCGATATTTCAGTGACATAGCTACAGCATCACATTGTTAAACTTTAAACCAAAAAATAAAAAATGGACCTATTTACTCTTATTTTTCACACAGAAAGAATAAAAAAAATCAGTGCCATATCTTAACATAAATATTTGTACATCATAAGTTGATATATCTAATAATCCCTTCCAGTCAAAATATATCTACATATAGCACATACCAAAAAATCCCACTAAAAAATATAAAACCAGAACGATTGTTCCTATCTCATCTCTTCTTCTCTTGACAATCTTGGATTGTAAACTCTTCAGGAGAGGGAACATGTCTTACTCTAGGTTTAGAGAATATCTTGGGAATTAACAGTGCTAGAAACATTAAGTCTAGTATATTATTGTAAACTTTTAATAGCAGCTTCAAAAGATATTTAAGCCCTGGCAGCCTAAAAGACAATATATTTTTAATGGGGAACAGTTAATAGGGAGGTGCCACATAACCTCACCTAGTCCATTAAAAAAGTACCTTCTCTGATCTGCGTAAACAGTTTCTATACTGTACTTTCAAGAAGGATGACCACTACCTTAACTATGTTGATTTTGGCTTCTAGAGCTTGTCATGCCACCTCACAGGTCTCTACTAACTGTGACTAACTTATTAAGGATTTATGCACTACAGGATCATAATCCTCATCACACTGTACCAGTTGGATCAGTGATCCATCAAGGCTGGTCTCCTACACTCTGCCAGTTACCAGTATATTTAGCGCTTTATTATGGTGATGCCCACTTCCCCCTTTACTCTACTAGCTAGCTAGCGAACATCATCAGTGCTAAATATTATTATTTCTACTATTACTACTACATGGGGGGAGAAGAGAGAAAATACTTCCTGACCCCTGCAGCAATCAGTTCATGCACTGAACCATGGAATTTGATCCTTAGCTGCAGCAGGCAAGTGTTCTGAACATGAACAAAGCAGCATCAATTATCTTATATGCTCCATCTCTGCACATAAAGGTTATTTTGGATAGTTAACTGGAAGTGTTAAATTCTTTAAAAGCTTTTATTTAGAATATAGGGTCAAAGGGCCAGATCCTCAGCTACTAAAAATTGGCACTGTTTTGCTGATTTAAACCAGCTACACCAGTTTACACCAGCTGAGGATCTGATCAAAAATGGTCAAACTTGGTTGTTTAAAAGCAGCCACTTAAATCCATATTTAGGTACCGAAATAAGGAGTCTGATTTTCAGAGATGCTGAGCACCTGCAGCTTCAACTTAAGCACCTAGAAATGAATTTGGGTAGCTAAATGTAAGTACCCAATTCTGAACATTTTGGCATCGGTTTTTGACAGGTTCCATCTTATACTAATCAATAGGTTTCAGACTTCTGCATTAGACTGCGACTCACTTCCAGATTTAAATACTTGTGAAACTACACTCTGGCGGCTTTAAATGAGTCCATTCTGTACATTTTTATTTAAAATTGCAGAACTTTTTCCCCTTTTGTGTCTTTTAAGCAGGACCTTCATTGCAAAATTGATTAACATTCCCAGGCTTCTGCAATTTAAAAACATTATAAAATTATTGGGGCAATCAATTTTTTATAAGCAGCTCAGTTTAGAAATGATCATGATTCTGGTCACGTGCAATGTATACAAGTAATTTAAAATCATGACAGAGCTTTAGATTTTTTTTTTTAAAGACCTTCAGCTTGGAAATAGTCATTTTTCTGGGCATGCTTTGTGTCAGCTATTAAAAAATAACTGGGGTACTTTATATTTTTAAGAGCGCTTTTATCTTCTATCCTTCATAAACAAGAAAACAAGGGATACCACACAGAAGAAGGGCCAGTGCTGTTATTATGGAATTTGTTTTTCTAATGGAGGTTATATGAAAATCAATGGGGTATTTGTATTGCTCTGAATATGTTTTTTGCATTGTCTTACTGTCTGAAAACAAGTTTACATCATTTTCCACAAAGTGTATTTATGGGGTGGAATAGGGTGGTAGCCCTTTTAGCACAATAGACTTGATCCTCCTCTCTTCTGTGGGGCTTGCTTCATTGTGAATTATGGAAGACAAGCTCGTGCACTTACTCGCATGTGAGTGTAGCCTGTTTTTCAAAGCTATGTGTTGATTTGCACCACATATCTGATGCAGGATCAAGCCCCAAGTTACCTGAGCTGTAAACATTAACTTATGTTTGAATAATCTTCCAGCATAATTTTCAGGTGTAGAAAATGCCTATTTACAAATAAGTGTGTAAGGGCACGATCCTGCAAAGGGAGCTGCAAATGTGGACCTTAATACCTGAGCAGAACCATGAGAGAATCAGTTGGGAGTAAGGAACTGCAAGCACAAAACCTTCTTCAGGATCTGGGTCCTAGAATCCAAATATGGCATTAACACTGTTACTAAAAAATGTACATTGGAATATTGGAGCCACAGTGAGTACTGGTAGTTTTGCTGTTTGTTTTTGCCTAAAAAAAGGAATTCTCCCCTGGCAATCAGACATATTAACCATTCTGACTATTCTTATTGCAACAAATATTCTATCTACTTTCTACACAATAATTCTTCTTACAACATTCTGTTTTTCTGATGTCCTCCATACTAGGCACCATATTAGAAATCAGTTATATGCTATGGCTGCATGTTGGTTCCTGTGATATGGAGCTAAAAATACCAAAAATACCAACTGTGTACTCACTATTGAGAGCGTAACAAGGTTGGGCCGACTCCTGGGCACCCCCTTGTGGCCAAAGGGGCCTCTGTGACACACTATTTCTCTTTCCACTCTCCAGGGCCCCTTAACAACTAACTGCACATGAGCTTCTCTCTGGTTAATACCAGCCCTGCCTGGGGCCAGTTTAACAACAGAAATAGCTCTTAACGTTCCTCTGGATCCCAAAATAAAGTCCATCAGCACAAAAAAATCACAGCTGGAGCTCTTTTTCCTCACAGCCCGTCTTCCCTGCTCTTCCTAGCTGAAGTTAAACTTTTAGGCCCAAACTCCATCCAGGTTTCCCCACTGGAGCCTCGCTGTCTGGTCTCCTCTCATCTCCAACACCCTTGGTCTCTAGATCTTCGCTGCAGGAGCCCTTCATACTGTCTGTAGTCTCTCTACAATTTTCTGAGGTTCTCCCCTTCTTTGCAGCCTCCTGCTGCTCTTTGTAGAACTATCATCTTGATCTCTGAGCCAGTGACTCATTTTGTAATCAGGATTGGCTAGCTGCAGCCCTTCTGACCCTTGTAACAGGGAGGCTGATCCCAAGAGAAACTTTTAGATTAGAGAGAGAGCATTACAGTGCAGGGAAATGCTCACAAGAAAGTTTAATTTTGTTAAAGAATATGCTCATTCAAATCATCCACGACTCACTGTGGTGCATACTCTATACTTTTGATGAGAGGTAATTGAATCAGAAGTTCCACTTGCAAAATAAGGCACATTAATCAAATTCTCACTGAGGTACTACACAGCTAACGAATCAAACACCATCTCTACAACATCTGGATTCTAACATTTTGGATGATTCCAAGAAGACATCTAAAAATTACAAACTATAGTAGTACTAGGGCCCTATTTGAAATATCAACTAATTTATGTTTAGCAAATTGCAGGTAATAAACTGTAATTTTTAAAAAGACCAATTCCTATTTGTAATACCTCTTCTCTTATAACTATTAATTTGACTAGAACTCAGGGACCAGTGTAGTGGTCCCTCGCTCTCCAGTAGGTCTGGAAGTCATTCTGCCTCATTGTAGGGGCAATAGTCTTCAGGCTCAGGCCGCCCGGGCAGGGTTCGTCTAACAAAAGCAACCACACAACAATAGTCCAGGCTCCTGTCCCCACCCTTGGGTGGGGGCACTCTGACCTAGTCTTTAGCCTACAGCCCACTCAGCTGGGGCTGACACCAATTAACAGTCTGAGGCCCCTGCCCTCGGGCGGGGCTGGGCTAGTAGAAGCCTATCGCCTATGCCTCCAGGTCGAGGCAGCCAGCAAATATACAGAGTCTGTAGCCCTAGCTAGCCCTTTGGGTGGGGCAGAGCAGGGAGCAGGCTTTAGGCTCAGGCAGCCAGCAAACCCATACAGTCTCGGGAGTCAGGTAGGGGTGAGCACCCCACACAGTCTCGGGGGCTCCAAAAGGGATTGAGCACCCAGCAGGCAGTCTAGGGTGCTGACAGGGATGTTCGGGAAGCACAGGCTTCCTGGCCTAAGGTGAGGAGTCTGCCACCCTGGGGTTTGGGGGGCAGGTGATGCAGGCCCACCCTACTCCACCGTGTCCCAGCCCAGGGCCCTAGCAGTGGCAGAGAGGTCTGCCCCTGGGCCAGTGGGGATCCAGCTGCAACACACCAACCTAGAAGTGGTCAGCCCTGTAGCCAGCTAGTCGTCGGCTGCCCCTGGGCTACTTCCTACCTCCCCAGGGTTTGGTACCTGGGTATCCACCAGTCCTTGGGCTCCTCTGGGTAGACAGCCGACGGTAGTCCCGGTAACCCCTCATCTGGGTCTGTCTCCACCGGGGGCAAGGTGTGGCAGAGCATAGATTCAGCTCCTGGGCGCCGCAGCAGGTGTCTGTCTAGTCTGCTGGTTCCCACTCAACTGACCTGCAGGGCCCTCCCTTTATACTTCCTGTCCCGCCCCAGTCCTTCTAGCGAGGGGAGGGCGGGGTGAGTTCGGCTTCGCCCACCAAGGGGAGTGTAGTGGTCCCTCGCACTCCAGTCCAGAGGGAGGCCACTCTGCCTCACTACACCGGCCAACAGAAATTTTGGAATTCTCTCAGCAGACCATTGTGGCTCCCAGCTTCAAAACTCATAGCAGTCAAAGTCAGACTAGCAGCTGTTTTTAATTTTACTATTTAAGGCTGCAAAAGCAGCAGTTTTTTTAGGATCAGAGTTTCCCTTTTCAGAATTTCAATGAAGTGGACAATAACTTGACAATTTCACAGGAGAATAAATATGATCTTCCGGTTACTTTTTAGTGAGTTTTAACGCACAGGAATTTAATCCAGTAAATCCAAGGAAGGAATAAAAGCATAATTGTTCTGATTTCTTAAAGTGTTAAAAGGTAAGGTTTGTTATTTTAACATTTAGAGTTAAGTAGATAGACCACCTTCAACCAACACCTATTCACAGAGAGATGTCTTCCTATAACCGGGGTGGCCAACCTGTGGCTCCGGAGCCGCATGCAGCTCTTCAGAGGTTAATATGCGGCTCCTTGCATAGGTGCTGATTCCGGGGCTGGAGCTACAGATGCCAACTTTCCAATGTGCCAGGTGGTGCTCACTGCTCAACCCCCTCCCCCGCCTCTGCCCCCACTCTATCCCTTTCCCCAAGGCCCCTGCCCCTTCCCCCGAGCCTGCCATGCCCTCACTTCTCCCCCCTCATCCCCAGAGCCTCCTGCACATGCGAAACAACTGACTGCGGCAGGCGGGAGGCACTGACAGGCGGGGCTGCCGGTGGGTGGGAGGCGCTGGGGGATGGAGGGCGGGAGCTGATGGGGGGCTGCTGACATACTACTGTGGCTCTTTGGCAACGTACACTGGTAAATTCTGGCTCCTTCTCAGGCTCAAGTTGGCCACCCCTGCTATAACCAGTTTGTGGCATTGTTAATTTGCTGTTTATATAGGACTCTGTCCATGTTTACCCAGTTCGGCTCATCCTCCCTCCACTCAGTAAGATAGTGCAAGTAGGACATGTACTGCTGGTACTGCCGTTCCATATGCATGTCCTCTGGCTACTCTGCTTCCTATTGAGACACTATGGAATAGCTACTCAGTCTTTCCCCATAATGAAGTGATGCAAACAGCGTTAGCAGCATGTTAAGCGTCTTGCACACATATTTTATCCAACTGTGTTGCAGAAAAACACCATGCGAACACAGTTCAACCAATTTTATTGTTACTAGGTCAGATAGTGTGTCATGAACAGCTACAAAACACAGCTCTACTTGTTGCAAGGAGTAAATCTCATATGCATTATGGGCTGACCCAAAGGCCCTTGGAAGTCAATGGGACTCTGTCCATTGACTTAAATCAGGTTTCAATTAAGTCATTTAGGCCCAGATTTCCAAGGGTATTTAAGTGTTGCTGTGCTCAGAATTGTAATGCCTAACTGATTTAGGAGCCTAAGCCTCATTTTTTAAAGGATTTAGATGCTTCAGAAGATTTAGTCTTTTGAAAATGAGACAGGCAATACTGAGTGCAGCAACTCCTAAATGCCTTTAAAAATCTGGGCCTAAATGACTTAATTTCAAAGCTCAGTGAATGCTGAATTCCGCTCTGTGAGGTGCCAGTACATATCAAGATCTCATTTATTCCTGTTACAACATGGCTCTGAAAACAATCTGAGTTGACTGTGGTTACAAGCATTAGTGTTTGTTAGTTGCCCACCATCAACAGCTTTGGTCATTTGGTATTAATTCAGATTACACAGTATAACTAAAAGTAAAAGAGAAGATCAAATTGCACATAAAAACAAGTAGTGAGAGAAGTTCATATTCTTTGTAGCTATATTAGTAAACATTAATTGAAAGTAAGTGTGACAAAGGGTTAAGCACCATGCTAAGACATATTCTAACACACACACAAAAAACAGGCTCACTAATATCTGCGGTGGCCTTTTGGTGGCTCCGCGGTAGGCACTAGTCATTTTAACCATCTGGAAAACCAAATGATTCTGTCCTTGATGCTGTGCAATTGGGATTCTTTTGCATCTGTAAAAATTGCCTCAGTGTGATAATTGGCCGTATGAAGTGATCCATAGTAAAACGGCTTGATCTCCAAGTAATGACAGCATCTCAAATGATGTTAAGCAAGGAATCAGCAACTGAAGTGTAAAGAACATGATATCCTGCATGCCAGTTCCCAAAGGCAATTAGAACCATTAAGCTGCTAACTGCATTATCCTCTCCCCCCTACCCCAATTAATTTTTATTACTTCTAAGTAAGTGCACTTAATTTTTTCCTTTATGTTACATTACATACATAATATTCAAGTTGTAAATATCCAATGTTTGTATGACTTACCAGAACGATGGTGATGCTGCTCTTCTAGGAATTCCAAATCAAGCATGAGGTCATCTTCATCCAACTCACAGGAACCCAAGTTATTCAGAACATCCTGTATATGAAAGCAAAGCAAGCATTCAGAAAGATCAGCCATCAACACTGAACCAGAGTATTGGGAGCTCTCAAACTTAGGTGATGCATCAATGATTAGATTCAAAAATTAACAACAGGAAAGCTCTTTGAATTAATAGTTTCTGCAATACTGTGTACAACTTCAAACTACCTTCACTTTTAAGTTGTAGCAATGGTGAAACTGAGAAATTAAGTACACTGCAGAATGTCTTATGCTAGCTTCCCCCACCCCCTTGTGATAAGGCACACATTCATACAACCATCGATGACCAGTTTTTGATACACCTCCACATGCTGAGTCCTTCCCACATGCACCTTACTTAAATAGCCCTATTGACATCAGCAGGATTATTTGTGGAGAAAGGTGCTACTCAGCATGAGTAAGGGGATCAGAGCCTGGCCCACAGACTGGATAAGCACAATAGGCCAAATTCTGCTCTCATTTAAATCCAGAGGGCCAGATTATCTCACCTGCACTCATGTATCTTACTCCACAGGTTATCTGCGTGAAATTAACAGAGCTATGCCTGGAGGAAAAATATTAAAATCTGGCCCCAGTTTAGCAGAATAAAAATTGCCCCTATGGCTGAACTGAGCTACAGAAAAATTAAATGAACTAATAACCTAAGTAAAAATTTATTTGCCACTTCCTTTTGGCACTTTTCTTACAGGATCATGAGTATTTATATTTACATCAAAAATGTGACTATTGCTATCTGTAAAATTATGATTTTGTTCTTGTAATGTCTTCTCACAGGAATATATTTTCTGTGTTTCTGCAAAACTAAAGGTGAAACATAAACAAAACAGTAGTTTTATCTCTAATTTAAATTAGGACTACATGCTTTGTTTTTCATACCAACAATCAATATATATTTATTGCCTATTCATATAAGATATAAATATTGGGAAACTTAGGATAAAAAAGGAATTTGGGCAGAACCAAACTACTCACAAACTGGTAAATATTTTTGTGGGTGGGCAAAGACCAGCTGAGAAAGTCAGGATCTGGGATTTGGTTACTTCATTTCCCTTAGTTATTGTTTTCTTTCCAGATTTTCATATTGATTTTTGTTGTATGTTTCAACTACAACTGGATACTCAGGGTTTGTGAGACACAACACTTTTGGAAGTCATCAAAGTGAAAACCAAATTTGGGAAGTAAGACATAATAGCGCAATTTGTTGACATCATGCTTCTGCCCCCAACACTCATCTCCATGTAGTTCAACTAAAGAACCAGTTTCCGAGAAGATAAAAGGACTGTGGATCAAGTCCTGAAGGGACATCCGCACCCATGTAAATCTTAAATGTACTGCCTAGAAGGCCTCCAAAATGTGTCTCTACCATTTAGAAAGAGGCAAAGTGAACATGCTGGTGGTGTAGCCAGTGGATAGCCAGACAATTCATATTCACTTGTGTGGACTCCAGTTGGAGAGGTACAGTTTGCGTTGTTTGATATTCTGCTGTTCCCATTCCCCACGTCAGCCAACTGTGGGATATTAAGGTTAGAGGCAAATCGCTGAAATTAGCCACTCCCAGAATCACCTGAAATGTTGCTTAAAAACATAGTGAATAATCTTGCATTTTGTCTCTGTGTATTTAATCTTGCATGTCATTATTTACAATGAGAAGTATATGGGGGAAGCAGAGTGATTTAAAAAAAGGAGAAAAAAGGTGATCTAATATACGTTCAACTCCAGGCACTATTACATTCAGTATGACTAGGATAAAGCCAGACCATTCAGTTACTTGTTTAGTTGATAATACATTCTTCTAAATGAAGACAACATATACATTTTTGCAAGAAGTGCCATATTAGTGAATCGACACCAGACAACATAATAGGCCCAATTCTGCAGTTCTTTTTTAGTCCATGCTCAGACTAAACTCCCACTGAGGTCAACAGCAACTGTACTAGTCTCTGAAGCACTGCAGTACTAGGTCCAATGTGTTTGCAATATGGGCCCAATCTAAAGTGCATTGAAGTCAATGGATAGACTCACACTGACTTCAATAGGCTTTGGTTCAGGCCCTATTCTCCTTAGGAATGTCACATTGTTATTCTAGTGCACCAGCTCATTCATCATAAGGCTAAATGTCATACAGTAGAGATCAATGTACTTTATAATAGACAGAGCAAAATAAATACAGAGAAATACATACACACAGAAGATTGGCCCAGGCACTTGATGACTTCAATGGCAAATCATTAGAGACACAATGTGCGTGAGGTAATCTTTTACTGGACCAACCTCTCCCAGTGAGAGAGAGAGAGGCTTTTGAGCTTACACGGAGCTCTTCTTCAGGTCTAGTAAATGTACTCAGTATGTCACAGCTAAATACAAAGTTAAATAGATTGTTTAGCATAAGTAGTTAACAAATATTTCAAGGGACCATTCAAGGTGAAGTGACCCATTCACTTCTCCAGTCATTATGGGGAAAGAGGGAGGGAAAAAGCTGGGGTGAGGGAGGTAGTGGGTTATAGACTGTTGTAATAAGCCATAAATCCAATGTATCTATCCAGTCCCTAATTTTTAGTGTCTACCAAAGTTATGAATTTAAGCTTCCAGGCTCATCTTTTGAAGATGTTGTACAGGTTTCCTTTGAGGATTAGAACAGAGGTCAGATATAGAGTGATCACTTTGAGAAAATTATTCATCCACAGGTGAAATAGATTTTTTGGCTTATCATTTTTCTGTGTAGGTTCATTCGATAGCAGGGTGATTGTCTTGTTTCACAGTTGTTATTGGGGCATTTAGTGCACTGGAAGAGATACACCACAAGTTGTGATAGCATGCGTAGGTCCCCGGGATCTTGAAAGATGTGTTGTGTGGAGTGCTGATCATTGTAGCTGTGGAAATACATCTACAGGTTTCACATCTGTTGTCCTGGTCTGTGGGGAGCTTGCTTCTGATCATGAGCTTGAAGACGCTGGGGATCGTTTGAAGGCCAAAAGAGCAGGCTCAGGAAAGATTTCTTTCAGGATGGTTCCCTGTCAAATATGTGTGATAATTGTTTCATGAAACTCTGTGTGGTTCCAGTGCAGGGTGATAAGTGACAACTAGGGGTATGTGGTTGGAGTGGGTTTGATATCTCTATTGAATCAGGCTCTCTTGGGGTATTTGAGTGGCCTGTTCCATGATGCCATCTTCTTTTCTAGTGGAGTGTCCTTGTTTGGTGAAGGTCTCTTTAAGTTTGTTAAGGTGTGTATCACGGACTTTCTCCTCTGAGCATATTCTGGGGTATCTGAGTGCCAGGCTGTAGATAACAGATTTCTTCTTGATGTGTTTGGAGTGGTTACTAGATCCGTGAAGGTAGGTGTAATGATCCGTGTGTTTCTTGTATATCTGTCGGTAGGGTTTCATTGTTTAAGCTGATTGTGGTGTCCAGGAAGTTTATACTAATGTGGGAATGGTGCAGAGAGAGTTTAATGGAAGGGTGGTGGTTGCTGAAGTTGTGGTGGAAACTATGAGGGAGTTTAGGTCATCCGTCAAGAGAATGAAAAGATCATCATTGTATCTCAGGTATATAATTGGTTTCGTGGTGCATTTGTCCAGAAATTCTTCTTCAAGGTGGCCCATGAAGAGATTGGCATATTGGGGAGCTGTCCATGGCTGTTCCCATGGTTTGTTGTTGCACATAAAATTGTTATGGGTGAGGATGAAATAGATGAGTTTGGCAACGTGTTTGGGGTGGGTATCTGAGGGTTGTCCATTATCTTGTAAATACTTGAGGCCCGCAGCAATGCCATCATTGTGAAGGATGTTGGTGTATAGGGAGGTGACAATGATAATGTTGAGGGAGAATGACAATGTTGTGGAGTTTCTGGAGGAAGTCTGTTGTGTCCTGGAGGAAGCTGGCCCTTTGTCCGGTGAGTGGTTTGAGGATGGTTTCTCCGAGTCCCGATATTCCTTCAGTAAGAGTGCTGTGGCCAGATATGATAGGTTTGCAATAATTATTTCACTATTTATGTTACTTCTAATCATTTCACAGTACTCTTTCTCCACCATATATTGCTTCTCTCATTCCCAGCACAGACAAGATCCTTACACGCAAATCAGTCCTTTAAACTCTATTAGGCATTATCTTCTAGAAACATTGTACCTGTAGTACAAGGACTTCTGCCTCCCTCTCCCTATAGTGGTCATTCGCAGCAGCCACAATTATCAGCCCACTTCGTCGGCTGAGATCAGAAGCCAATTGTTAATGCTGTACCTACATTTACAGATCCCAGGGGTTTAAAGTGACAACAGAGGAGTACAGAAACCTTCACTTAATCAAGAATAGGTATTGTACAGAAGGAAAATAAATATCATGCAACCATTACAATTACCTGAAACAGAAGAACATTTTGTTCCCTTTACCTGAATGTTAAATGTTTAACTCAGATGGCTGTTGGGATGTCTGCCTCATAATTACTATTTATTTTTTTCATGCTGACAAATGCAGAATTCATGACATGAGTTTTGTGCTATGCAGTGACAAGCACAAAAATAAAAATAATGAAAAAGCTGTTACATGGATTCACTGTACTATGTTACCTGACCCTTATGTGGACATAAACTCACTCCCAGCCCAAGAACTGTATTGCCACAAACCAGAAAATACTAGCCTAAAAAAATCTTGCACACACTGTTAAATTGAAAGAAAAAAGGAGGAAATATTGTAGCTGATCACAAAACTCTTGATGCTACACATTGTTAACACATTTGAATAGTTGTTGGAGCTCATTAAAAATTCGAGACTCAAAATCCCACTGGAGGTATATAGGCATTTTGCAACACCTAAATAAATTTTAACATCTTTTCCTTATGTACACTTGTGAAAATTTTACCCCCGGACCTTTCAGAAATTCCAGGATCACAAACTGGAATGCATAAAATATTAAAACTGGGCTGTCTACCACTATTATTATTATTATTATTTGCGTTACACGAGGGGCACCAATCAAAGATTACGACCAACTGTGCTAAGTTCTATACTGATACATGATGAAAAGGGAATGTAAATAGAAGTGGGCTGAAGTTCTTTTAGGTACCGTAGTTTGAACATTTTTATCAAAAATGATATTGAAGTTCCCTGTAGCATATCTGCAAGATACAGTGATTCAGTACTGTTCACACACAAAATGTTTTTTTAAATGTTGCAGTAACAAACTTTAAAAGACTACAAGAACAATCCATGCAGTTCTTAAAAAGCATCTTAAAGTATTTAATGACAAAAGCTGGTTAATATATTGTATACGTTAAAAGGAAAAACAACAACAACAATGTATGAACTTGACTAAGCAGTCCAGAATGCATTAGACAAACATCTTAAATCACATAAAATGAGTACACAAGACTACATTCAGATTGTAAACTCAATAATTCCCTAGCCCAAAGACAGCAGCTAATCTGTTGGTGTCCGCAGCAGATATGTTGAGATGGCATTAATACATCCTGAGTATAAAATAAAACATGTGAAATTGCAGCCAGATTCTGCTTCAGACTTTAAAAATGCCCATGTTCCATTTATGGGGGTACCTAGTGAATATATACTATGTGCTAACCTCACATCTCAAAGAGACATTCTGCAGCATCATGGTTTTACTAGCATAATTATATAAAGCCAAAGTCATGCATAATGGAAAACGGAGCACAGGATCATCATAGTTTATGGCTGAGAAGTAAATGCAGCACTAAAAGAGTGAACTTTTACAAAACAAATATTCATAACTGCAGCTAGTATATCTGAATATAGAAATTAAACTGGGACATTTAGAACCTAAATCAATTGGGGGCATTTAATTCACACTGGTTTTATACAATCATGTTAAACAAGAGTTCCCAGGATATTAGAAAAACAATGTGGGTGAGGGAATATATTTTATTGGACTAACTTCTGCTGGTGAAAGAGTCAAGCTTTCGAGCTTACACAGAGTTCTTCTTCAGGTCTCTCTCACCAACAGAAGTTGGTCCAATAAAAAGATATCATGCACCCATCTTGTCTCTGTAAGAGTTTGTGACGAGTTCGGTCACAAAGACCCCCTTGGGACTGTTACCTGGTGTGCTGAAACTATCTCTGAGCCCGTTTTCCCTTTCAGCTTGGGACTCCAGAGCCCTGCCTTGTTGACCAGGCACGCTAGTTTGCTGCAACACAGACCCAGGTCTGGTCCGCGCCCCCAAAATTGCAGACTTTAACTGAAAACCACTCCTCAGGTTACCTATCTCCAGTCCCCAGACACCCAGTTCCCAATGGGATCCAAACCCCAAATAAATCCATTTTACTCTGTATAAAGCTTATACAGGGTAAACTCATGAATTATCCACCTGCTATAACACAGATAGAGAGATATGCACAGGTATTAATCACTTACTCTGGGTTAATTAATAAACAAAAGTGATCTTATTAAGTACAAAAAGTAGGATTTAAGTGGTTTCAAGTAATAAATAGACAGAACAAAGTAAGTTACCAAGCAAAATAAAACAAAACACGCAAGTCTAAGCCTAATACATTTAAGAAACTGAATACAGGTAAATCTCACTCTCAGAGATGTTCCAATGAGCTTCTTTCACAGACTAGACTCCTCCTTAGTCTGGGTCCAATCCTTTCCCCTGGTACAGTTCTTGTTAGTTCCAGCTCAGGTGGTAACTAGGGGATTTCTCATGACTGGCAGCCCCCTTTGTTCTGTTCCACCCCCTTTTATATCTTTGGCACGTTTAGTACATTCATACAAATAGGATGAACACACTCAGTAGATCGTAAGCTTTGTAATGATACCTTACAAGAGACCTTTTGCATGAAGAGTATTCTAATTACACTATATTCACACTCATTAGCATATTTCCATAAAACATATGGAGTGCAACATCACAGAGTTCTTACAGCATTTGTAGGAACTTCAGGCCTTGCCTGTGTTTATAAACATGACCTACTGAGAGAAAGTCTTTTGAAGCTTACCTAGGGTCCAGATCAACACCCTCTAGAAAAATGAGACTGCAAACTCCCACAAGGTTCTCTTTGCAGATCCTTCTGTGAGGGACATGGGCACCTTACTCAAAGGAAGCAGTGTCTCAGGGGGTCCAATTTTATGGAGGCCCTCTGTGATAGCTTCTGAACCCCTATCTCCTCTCTAGTGCCAATCACTCCCCCCCACTGATCATTGCATATCACCAAGTGCTGATCTAACCACCACAGAAAACAAGTACTGCAAGTATATGTTGCAAAAAGTTCTCCACTCAAAACCCACCCTATTCATCCTAGTCAACACAAACACACACACTCCCCATCCAGTCTGTGGTGGAGAAGCAATGAACTAGAACTGTAGTAGTAAAGAATGAGGAGTATCACCCAGGTAAAAACAGCATGACATAGGGAAGCCACTACCTTGGCTCCAATAAAAAAGGGCTTATGCTCCCATTCAGCTTCTCCCACCCCTTGTACTGGAGCTCAAGGTAAGAGTTGCTTAGGGAGATAGTGAGCAACTCTGGGACAGTATCATAGGGTTAGGCTGAACTCCAAGATGGGGAGCTTCTTCGTTTACATTCCGATCACATTAACTTGTCTGCTTCCCTGTTATCGTCACAGACCTATGAGGAAAAGCTCTTGCTGATAATAATTTTTTCCAGCAAGTCATTTCACAAGAATGTAAAATCGGACACAAGAGCATACCCAACAGGGCAGATAACATGTAAGCACATCGGTAATGCTCCCACTGCCACCCTACAGGAATTTTTGATAAAGGTTGGGAAGGGAAATAGAGACACAGTGAGGAGAAGTGACTTGTCCAAGGTCACACAGCAGGTCTGTGCCTGAGCAGTGAACGGAAGCCTGCTATCCTGATTTCTACTCCTGTACCATATCCACTAGATCAGGGGTAGGCAACCTATTGCACGTGTGCCAAAGGCAGCACGCGAGATGATTTTCAGTGGCACTAACACTGCCCGGGTCCTGGCCACCGGGCCGGGGGGCTTTGCATTTTAATTTAATTTTAAATGAAGCTTCTTAAACATTTTAAAAACCTTATTTAATTTACATACAACAATAGTTTAGTTCTATATTATAGACTTATAGAAACAGACCTTCTAAAAACGATAAAATGTATTACCGGCACACAAAACCTCAAATTAGAGTGAATAAATGAATACTCGGCACACCACTTCTGAAAGGTTGCCGACTCCTGCACTAGATTATACTACTTTTAGAACTGCCTTTTTTGGTGCAGTTCTAGATTTTTTTTTTTTTTGAACTTTAAAATTTTTTAACCTTCCCCCCTTCTGCCCCTTCCCCATCATGGTCAATTATGTCCCTGGAGCAGAATAACTCTAGTTTTAAAAAGGCCTAATCATTTTGTGCAGAAAGAAGCTGTCCAGCAAAAAAAGTTTAATAAAATTCTCCACTGACTTTTGGCCTTAGAAGCTTAAAAAAAAACCTTTCCTACTTCCATGTCTCTGTTTTGCATTTGAATTTTCCCTCCTTCAGTTAGAATGGGACTGAAATTAATAAGTGCTTTAGTTTGTCAATTTCAGATTATCTCCAGCCATTTCTTATGCCACATCATCTGCCTCTGCATAACAGCATCCATAATTTCAGCCCAGCTCTGGGCATACTGTTGGTTCAGTAACTGCTGCAGTGAGACACCCAATAGCAAGCCAATCCCTGAAGTCCACATTCAGTCCTCACTTGGGTAGAATTCACATTTGACCCAGCAATACTGGATTTGGAAGGCTGTAGGCTGGGATTTTCAAACCCATTACTACTTTAGGAATTAATAACTTGTCTATACTGTTCGACACTCTGGACTACAGGGGTGTGAACTGCAGAGCACGCCAAAGTGGTGCAACCTAAGTGCCCTGTGGATACAAAAAGTTACTTAGGGTATATGTCTACACTGCAATTAAAAATCCGTGGCTAGCCCATGCCAGCTGACTCAGGGTTCCAGGGCGTGGGCTGTGGGGCTGTTTAACTGCAGTGTAGTCTTCCAGTGTAGGCATGGGTTGGAGCCTGGGCTCTAGAACCCTGCAAGGTGGGAGGGTCCCAGAGCTCAGGCTGCAGCCCAAACCAGGACGTCTATATTGCAATTAAACAGCCCCCGCAGCCCAAGCCGCGTGAGCCTGAGTCAGCTCAGACAGGCCAGCCATGGATGTCTAATTACAGTGTAGAAATACTCTTAGTTTGCATTAATGTAGTTCTCTTTCAAACAGGATGAGGCATCCACACGAGGCAGTTAAATGGCAACACTTTGGTGCACTATGCAGTTCACACCCTCATAGTCCACACTGTGGCACAGTGTAAACATGACCACTATTAAAGTAGTATCTGAGCACCTCACAACCTTTCATGTATTTATCCTCGCGGCACTCGTATGATGTACACAGGTATTACCATGCCTATTTTACAAATGGGGAACTGAGGCACAGAGAAGTGAAGTGACTTGTCCAAGGTCACACAGGAAGTCTGTGGCAGAACAGGGAATTTAACTCAGGTCTCCCAGTCTGATGCCCTAACCAGTGGGCATTCCTTCCTCTCCTAAGGGAGTTTTACTCTTCAATTGGAGCACAGGTATACCAACCCTGAGCATTTCAGAAAACCGGTCTATATTTTTATCTCTTTTGTCATGTCCTACAAAAATAGTGGCTCTAGCCATCTTTAACAATGCTTCTTAGTAATGTAGCCAGAGCAGGGAGGAAGGCACAGTGTCCATATTACTTAGTAGGTAGCTAAGGAAGGAGATGTACATGTGCATGGACCTATTCAGTCACTTTTCTGCTTGTGTCTCCTGAGAAAGACCTAGGTATTTGCTGTCTAGACTTAGGATTTTGGTGGAGGGGTTTATGTTCTGTAATTTAATTATTTATACATATATGTCACTTCTGGTAACTTTAAAAAGTTTCTCTCAGTTTCTTACTTATGGATGTTAGATTAGGTATTTTGTTTCTAGCTCTAACAGGATAAATTGGTATAGTTATTTAGGCAAATGGATAGTCAAGAATTTAAAATAATGATGTATTAGTATTTTGGATAAAATGGCCCCCATATATGCCTCAGTTCAGACTATTTCTCAACAATCACCTTAATGTACGTAATCAGAATGGAGTATTCATTCAAGAATATTTGTAGGTACCCGAAGGGCTTGCCTATTCGTTTGGAACTACTTTTTTTTTATTATTATTGAAAACTCTGAGCAACAAGAGAAATTGTCCAACTGTCCTTTTTTCATCCTATCGATAGAGGTCACATCCAAAGTTCTTTGACTTCAATAGGTTTTAGATCAGGCCCAGACTTCTTAAACTAAGAAATATTAGCTAAAGATGGTTTCATTCTAGCAAGGGCTACATGCAGTGATTTTTGAAGACAGCTAAGTATCGGATGAGTGGCTCCCTGCAGCCAGTAGGTCTTTTGAAAGCTTTGGCTAAGTTACTTAATACAATACGTTTTCTCAAATGTTTTTGACAGATGACATTAAGGTAACACAGGGCTTAAAGCCAAACACAATTCTAAAACAAAGATTACAAGCTTTTTGAGACAAGGCCTGTCTTATTAATAAGTGCCTAGCACAAAGGAGCCATCTCTGATTGGAGCCATTAAGCATTTCTGAATTACAAATGATAAATAATTCCTTCTGTAGAGAAGCACTCTGGACCCATCAATTACTGAACCAGTTTCCAATTTACACATTTTATCATACACATTCAAAAGTCGCTTTTATTATAATTGCACTCATTTAAAATATTAATATTTTATTTATAGATGAGAAACACAGACCACGTGTAAAAGCACAAATATTAGTCAAACATATTAATGTAATAATCCTATTTAATTCCAAAATAACCAGTCAACTAAATAAAACCACACACAAAATCAAGTCAACATAATTTACAAACTCTGGCAGAATGAAGCAATTTAGGACTGGATATCCACAATCGTATATGAGACTAAGACTTGCACTTCATTTTAGTAGACCAATCTGAAAATTATAAAAATTCCAAATGAAACTATTAATTTGTTACAATTTTATCTTCAATCTGAGTTTCGCAGACTTCATACTCCTAAAACAACATGGTTCAAAGCATACAATGATGTCCTAATCGTGATGGACACAGATTCTCAGTTATTATTGGTGTCTTCGGCATTTCTAGCAGCATTCAGTAATGCAGCTAAGTGCAGTCCATTCTGATTGCTTTTCAGCTGGTTTACTTTCTTTCACATTAGTGCTGGTGTCTAGGGGGACATTTAGGTCTGATCAATTTTGTTCTCAAAACAAGTGGGCACAGGCTTTGTTCTGTTACCATAGCTTGTGTGTGTGTGTGCACGCGCGTGCATGTGTGTGTATGCACACACACATTGTTGTTGGACCTGTCATCCTTCAGTATGATCCAAGGTTCTTTTATGTAGATGACACAGATTGCCATCTAATTATAGCAATGCCATAACTGTCTTGACTATTGCTTGGGTGATATTAAGCATTTCAATTGCAAGCAATTTAATGAAGCGACATCCATTTAACGGCTGAAGTTTATTAACCTTTTCATAGAGATATGCTGAGCATCACTCTGCTTCTGACAGTTAACTTTGGTTATACATTAATATGACTTTACCATCCTGAAACATGAAGACCAGGGTTATAACATTACATTCTGAGGTGGGTTTTTTTGGTAAGCATTTTGCATCTGTAATCAATAAGGCTTCTGTGTATTATCAACATAATATTGTCAGATTGAGACCTTTGCTCAATAAAAAGGTTATAGAGAGGTAAATTAATACTTTGCTCTAAAATCTATTTTTGCATTTCTTTATTTTTGTTTCTTCCATTACATGACATTAAGAGACTGCTGCTGATAGAACACTCATTGCCAGGGCCGGCTCTAGGTTTTTTGCTGCCCAAGCAAAAAAAAAAAAAAAAGAATGGCCGGATGCCGCCCCTGGAATTGTGCTTTGCTGGTGCCTAGAGCCGGTCCTGCTCATTGCTGCCAGAGGTTTTACTGAATCTGGCTTATCTGATCATATTGATATCCTTTTGAAATCTCTTCTTTGATTACAAGCAAAATATTTTATAAATACTTTATTCTTCATAAATCAAAACTCCCACAGACATCCATGGTATTCTGGAGCACATCAGGAATGATGTGATTGAGATTATAGGACCAGATTTTCAAAGGTCTATAGGCATCTACTGGGATTTTCAAAAGTGCTTAAGTGAGTTGGATGCCTAAATCCCATTGATTTCAATGGTAGGTAAATTCCCTGGACTTTAACAAGGCTTAGTAGCCTAAGGGTACGTCTACACTTACCTCCGGGTCCGACGGCAGGCAATCGGTGTTCTGGGATCGATTTATCGCGTCTTGTCTAGACGCGATAAATCGATCCCGGAAGTGCTCGCCGTCGACGCCGGTACTCCAGCTCAGCGAGAGGAGTACGCGGCATCGACGGGGGAGCCTGCCTGCAGCGTCTGGACCCGCGGCAAGTTCGGACTAAGGTACTTCGAATTCAGCTACGTTATTAACGTAGCTGAATTTGCGTACCTTAGTCCGAAGTGGGGGGGTGGAGTGGACCACGCCTAAGTGCCTAATTTCCTTTTGAAAATGGGACTTGGACACATTCTAAAATTTTACCTTAGCTCAAAAATATTTTGACATATAGGTAGGTACCCAGAGTATCTTTCCAGTTATTTTTCTTGGGTTCTTGTTTCTGGTCATTTTCTGCACACAGATTCCCTAATATACATTGGAGATTCTCCAGGTTTTTGTGTTTATGCCCTTCGATTATGGAACTGGCTTCTCACATTCAGAAAAATTACTGACTCGGTTACTGAAAGTAAAAAGAATTACAGACTGAATGCTGGCACTAAACAAAGAATATTGTGTTATATTATTACTATAAAATCCAGCTTGTGGATATTAATTGTAAAATAAATTATCAATACAAATGACACAAAACAGGACAAAATCTCAAGCACAGCTTTATGTTTGTGCTGGGGGAAAACGTGTAGGATACTATTTGGGGATAAGATTTTCAAGGGTGGGGAGAAGACTATCTGGAGAGGGTAAATGGGTTCTTGTCAAAAAAATGTACAGACAGCAGAACACACATCTATTTATATGTGGTTGTAATTTATGTTGTGCCACAAAATAAGATTAGAATTAATCATTTATAGTTAAGGTCTGAAATTGTTTGCAGGGATTGCTAGCAGCTAGTACTTCATCAAGACTGTAGCCAGCTAAAAAATGTGGCACACAATCTGCATTAGGAAAAAATCTGACACACACTAAAGGGAAAATATTAAGCTATTTAAAGTAATATTAACACTGAGAACCATAACTGAATAATTCATGGACATAATGAAGTATTTCCCCTTCTGCCCTCTCATACATACTTCAAAAAGAAAATAAAAATACAAATAACCCAGTAAACAGAAAGAAAATTTAAAAATGCAGAATACTTGGCCAACATTCTACAAATCTCTGTATCTAATGTAAAGCTTTTGGAGATCTTTCATATACCACGGGCAGCTTCCTCTTCTGAATAGAGCCATCCAATAATCATATTTTTTCTTAGTGGTATATGAGATACTCTAAAAAGGAAATAATAAATCTTGTAATAGTTGGTAAGCAAATTTTCTATGGTCGACTAACATGTGGAAACAATTTATACAATAAATGAGTGTGAATTTAAGACCAGTGAAGAAGAAATTCCCAAACTACCAGTGAAAGGAATTGCCTAAGTACATGGCTTAGAGCAGGGGTGGCCAACCTGTGGCTCCGGAGCTGCATGTGGCTCTTCAGAGGTTAATATGCAGCTCCTTACCTAGGCACTGATTCCGGGGCTGGAGTTATAGATGCTAACTTTCCAATGTGCAGGGGGGTGCGCACTGCTCAGCCCCAAGCCCTGCCCCCACTCCACTCCTTCCCCCAAGGCCCCTTCCCCTGAACCTGCCATGCCCTCACTCCTCCCCACTCCCCCTCCCCATAGCCTCCTGCACACGTGAAACAGATGATTGTGGTAGGCGGGGGGAGTAGGCACTGATTGTTGGGGGCTGCCGGCAGGCGAGAGGCGCTGGGGGCTGGGGTGCGGATGGGGGGTTGCTGACGTATTACTGTGCCTCTTTAGCAATGTACATTGGTAAATTCTGGCTCCTTCTCAGGCTCAGGTTGGCCACCCCTGGGGCTTAGAGCCATCTTAACTTCTGTTCATATCTGTTTTCACCTGTGATTTGCCTGTGGTAATGCATTATTCTCCTATCTCCCGTATGCTTTTGTTTGTTCTTTGGACGACTACTGCGCATTAAATAGAAGATTCCATTGAGCCAACATCTAAAGTTTTTTTCTTGAGTGGTTACAGTTAATTCAAAAAAATCCATCTAATGTGTGTTACTTTGCATTTGTCAATGCTAAATTTAATCTGCTGTGGTGCTCCCCATTCACCTCACCCATCACAGACCACGTCACTGAATTGAATGGGAAATTTTACCACTGGATTCAATAAACGTAGGAGCAGGACCTAAGTATAAGGAATATTATTCTAAACTCTTTTTGAGAGACCCCTTTGGCTTTTTATGGACATGGAGTTTATATGCGGGCAACTCCAAGGAATCAGGCAAATAGTTAAGTCTATTTTATGTTCTCACTAGTATCTTCAAAAAGATTCCTGGTTCCAGTCAATCCATAGTTAAGAATCAGGTCTTGATAGAGCTGATCAACACACCAATCACGTAAGACTGCATTAATCATGGAACAATGGAGCATCAAGCTAAAAGCAATGTTAACATCATTACAGTGATGTGTGTACTGCTGTGTGCCAGCATGATTGAGATTTGACTCCAATCCCACCATGAGTAAGAAAAAAGAAAATCCAGTCAGAAAGGGACTGTTACATGCCACATTCGAAGATGATTCCAGAGCACTTGAGCTTTTTCATTGTGCTCGTTTTAAAAATCACAACAATCACATTCTTTGTGGTATCCAAGGTAAAGTAAACCCTTTTCATGCATAAATCTGGGCCTGCTAAATATTTTCAGCTACGAAGTCACAGGAGACACTGGGCTAGTTTCACAAGAGGACTTTGGCACGTAACTGCCACTTTAGCCAACTAAATCCCAGAATCAGGGCCCAATGAGATTCACAAAATCCCCACTCAGCTGCCCCCACAGGAGCCTAAACTTGTTTGGTGCCTAATTTTTTGCAGTAAACATTTCCCCGAGTGCGTATATTTCTGCCTCTGAACATGTGCAGCGCAGCCCCGCACCAGGTGTCAAGACACCTAAGCCCCAGAGCAATTCATGAACCAGGGGAAGATAGACAGAGGAAAGCGTATCGTTCCTGTGGGGCCCGATTTGGTAAGTGTGCTCAGAGCTTGCCTACTGCATCAGGCCCGTATAGATGAGCTTATATAAAAGGGGGGAAGGGCTGAGGGAGCCCCACATCAGAATATCCCATAGCCCAGTGGCTAGAGCACTCATGTGAGAGATGTCAGATCCCTGTTCAAATCCCCTCTCCCCTCTGGGGGAGAAAGAGGACTTGAACTGGGGTTCTCTCACATCCCAGGTGAATACCCTAACCATTGAGCTAAAAGTTCGAGGGGGAGGCCCCCCTCCCCTGACTTTTTGCATAAACAACAGAGGCACCTAATGCAAAGACAGTTTATAGCTGAGAATTCCAAATGGAGGGAGGCACCTTCCTGCAGCCCTGACGTAGGTGCCTATCTTTGAGAGAGGGGCAGGGCTTAGCACACCCCTGCACGTTTTGTCTGGGCATTTTCTATTAGCTACCTTAGGCAAGGAGCCAGCTAGCATGCTGGCTTTTACGAATTCCATTCTCAGGTGCCTCTCTCTTCCCATTCACTATATAGATAGCCTAGGCACCAAACTCGCGTTTAGTGAATCCCAATGATTTTCTTGGTGCCTAAAAGTTTGTTTATTTTGTGAATCTAGCCCTCGGCTCTTACTTTGATAACAACAAACCATACAAGAATGCAGTCAAAGGCTCAGATTCTTTGAAAAACCCACACGATGAAGTTTAAAATGATCAAATAAAACCTGGTTTAATTGCTTTTCTTCCATGAGAAGGAATACATCAGCAACACATAACTGATCCACAAAGCAATTTAATGTTTTTACAGTTGTTGTAATATGTAAAGCACCATGTATGTGCATAAGTAAAGGCATTATCATATGGGTTGGGGAAAATTTTCCACATGTATAGTGCCAAGTTTCACATCCAAAGACAAAACAAGCTCCTTCAGTATTCTCTATCCTGCATTTAGACAGAATACAATCTTAACTGCAGACTTCTATGTGAAGTACATTTATACAGGAAGTTTGTGGACAACAGATAATCTAAAAGATTATTCCATGGATTGGTCAGCCAAGCAAAACAATTTAGGCCAAACATGTTTCTTTTCTAATAAACATTCTGTCAGTTCACATTGGCTGCCATTAGCAGCATTATGTTTTCTGTAAAATAAAGGGCCGTACACCTGCTTTTTGGACAGGACAGGCCTAGAGTTGGTGACCTATTCACATCAAACAGGTTTTTGATGATTTTTTCCCTTTTTTCCTATTTATTTTTAAGAATTTGTTCATTACTGACCCAATGTTTCATGGGCAAACTTCAGTCTCTGCACTGCTTATAAACTATATTTGACACGTGTGTTTGATTGGTCACCCTAGTAACAGGGTATTCTAGCTGATCCCTAATTGGCTGAGTGTAACTGTAACAAGGATGAGGGTGGCGTGATTAAGTCTCTAAGAGAGAGCGTGTAAGCCATGTGTGAAGTCAGAAATTGGGCCTGCCAGATTAGGGCATTTTTAGGACGTATACATATTTTTCTTCATTTATTCAATTAGACTTATAAAATTGTATGCTGGACCAGATTTGAAATGAATCAGCATTGTAATTGTATGTAAGGTTCCAAACACGAAAGGTACAGTCAGATTCTTGTCTGGATTATTTAATGTCGCCTGTGTCAGGGCTCTGGCCAAGGGCTGCATGTGATCCTATCGGTCAGGGATATAGTCATGTATCCTTGTCCATCCTGGTGATCGTACAAGTGCCAAGACTATGTCTCATGGTTTTGGGAACACAATTCGTCCCTGTGATGATGCCATATTCTTGTTGAACATAATACGGAACATGGAACACCAGCTGCATTTATTGAATTTTCTGTCATGGTAACCAAGAAATTGGTAGATGATATGTGTGTGCACCTGCACAGAGCTAGTTGGGAAGGTTGTGATCAAATCCCCTTAAAAGCAAAGTCAGGGCTTCAGCCAGTAATCTGGGCAACATTTAAACAAATGTATCTGGGTTTTTGTAATTGTTTTGATTGGTAGAGAGAGTGAACCAGAACTATCTTTTACTGCCGAACAGCACAAACAATGAAAAAGGGACGGAGCAGTGACTCTGGGTCGGGGATGTCTGCCAAAGTGACACATTTAGGCCCCGTGGAGACAACTGAGGCAATCTTAACATAGCTACCACCAGCACTGTCATTGACACCAGTGGCAGCAATATAGAATGCAATACAGCAATGTTTGACCCCAAAGAGTTATTTAAATTAGAAACCTTGTACCAAGATTGTCATTGTCTCATTGTCACAACCTGTCACCAATTCTAGTGGCAAACCATGACAATCCACTTTCAAGAAAGCATTCTTTTTTTGGACAAACTGATGGGGCAAACTTCTGCTACTACTGATTATCACTTTCATTTAGCAAACAAATTAAATTTTCACGATGTGGTGCAGAATCCATTTTCCACAAACATCCATACAAATACAACTTTTTTCACATGAATGTTTGTGAGACACAAATATAACAAAGGGGTGTGGATATGGCAGATCAAAGTTCAGTGGCTAATTCACAAAAATATTTTCAAATAGTTTGCACATTTTAAAACATGGCATTTTCACCAGCTACTAGTTGCAATAGTGTATGTGGAGCTAAGACTGAATTCACAGTGATTTTTTCTGTAAGAGAAAACAGCATCTGAACCTAGTGAGTATGTATATAATATTGTACATTCTTCTATATGTGTTTAAATAAATACAATTGCTTCCCCCTAATAACTGGCAAAGGGAAGAGCCTCTCCCTCCCCACCCCCCCAATAAGTAATTGAACGCTGAGACTTCTGTTTTTAATGCTAGTTTCTAGTCTGTAACATTGTTTGCTTTCTTGGTTATAAATTACTGAAAACAGTGGCTTGTACATGAAACAGCAAGTGACCCTTGACTACAGCATTGTTAATGCAATACCATAATAGATATGCTGTTGCTAATATTATTTGAATTCTTTCTGTTTCCATGGTAACTTGAGCCTATAACAGTTTCACTGGTAAACAGGGGTTTAAATCATTCTTTCAGAAAGGGTTTTACTCAAATGTCAGATTTTTTTCCCCCCAGCACATATTTTCCCTAGCTTCTCTTTTAAATTCTTTTTTTCTTTTTTTTAAATTCTGAAGGCAGTATGTATAAGGGTGGACATGAAAATGTTGGTGCAGAAAAAGTTCAGCTGCTAATGCTAATTGTATGAAGAGGCAGTGAAGTGGGAACTTGAGGAATCGAAGCATCCTATGCAAGCTTCCAATGACACCAGCGGCAGCAATATAGAATGCAATACAGCAATGTTTGACCCCAAAGAGTTATTTAAATTAGAAACCTTGTACCAAGATTGGAAAGCAGCAACCCCCTGGTTCCTGAGTTTTTATAACACATTTCATTACTGTTGCCCATCGCTTAGGACACGTTTGAATGCTTGAAATTAACATTGTTTTCACAATCAATTTACCCTTTTCTTTCTGTCAGATATTTATGTACTTAGGGTACAACAGTGCAGCTGGGAAAGGCAATTCCCAGCTCAGTTAGACGTACACACACAAGCTCTGCTGCCACCGTGCTAGATTTATGTGGAGCTCAAGAGCCTTATACCATTCTATTTACTAGGCTACACCCTCTTACTCTGTATTTCTTGAGAAGGTGAAACAGCTGGTTCAATTTGTCTTCAGCTATTTCTGTTGGTTGTACAGCTTTGCAGTTTAAGTGGTACCTGCAGTATTTCTTTGAGTGATCCAATTCTTTCCATCTCGTTAATGGGCATAAAGTATTTTTAAACAAAGGTATGTTGTTTCTTTGTCTTTTTCTATTATAGGGGTGTTAAGTGAAAATACACATTCACTTAATAAGCAAATTATAGCCCTTGCTGAAGGTTCTGTAGAGTGCTACAAAATAACATATACTGTATCTAGTCACTGAATTAGTCATCTTGTTCACAATTCTGTCAAAAAGATGAGTATGCTACTTGCGTAAAAGCGGTTGGGTAGCTTTTTATACTAACTGAGAGGTGTCCTGTCCTTGGCATGAGATATTTAGATTTAGCTACACTAGAAAGTATTCCTAATCCCTATTTTTCAAATTAATGTTTACATATCTGCAGCACAGAAAGCAATGTAAGGCCATTTTTCTTAAATCTGATTACTTTATTATTATTATTATTATTACCACCCAAATGAGTTATTAATTCAAAAAACCTTCAAGGTCATGGAAACACTGACAGGTTTTTGTGCAATTCCCTACCAAGAAGGAAGGATTGCCACCGTAATGATTTTTTTACTTGCCAATAATCCCCAACTGCCTAATTTAGGAGGGTGGAATGCAGCCCTCCTGTACTAATTGGAATAATATTTTAATATAATTGTCTAGAGCGCCCCAATTTTTAGCTGTCATTGAATCAGTTCCATTATTTATTATTTGCTAACAGCTGTGTGCTCAGTGTATATTGTCTTTAGGCCAAAAAACTTACAGCATAAATAGACAATCAACAATGCACACATACTGAATAGGTTTCTCACAGTATCTATTTTCATTTAGCAATGGGTGCATGACAGTCTTTTAGTTTAAGCATATTAGCATTTGCAACTCAGCTAACAGCGTGTTGCTATTTCTTCTTTGTTCAAATTATGCACTACACTTACGCCCTGATTTTCAGAGGTGCTGAGAACCCACAGCTCACACATAATAAAAGGCTTTAATGTCACCGTTCAGTTAATCTGAACTGACTATATCCCGAGGGATGAATCCTGAATGGCAAATCAGTTGGGAGATGATCTACTGACAACAGATTTTCAGCATAGTAGCTTAATGTTGAAATTTGCATTTTAAGAAAACAATTATCTGTTCTATAAACTTTCCAGTTGAATACTGATCTTGTATGTCTAGGAAATCAGCATAAGCCTCCAAAAGTTTTTATCAACAGAGTTGTAAGCAAATGTTGGATGACTTTAACCCTAGTGTTAGAAAAGCAACTCATATCTCTTACAGAAACACCCCCATCGATATTCATTGCTATGGAAACACTTAAGAATGCTATTATCATTTTAAACCATTTATCAGAATAAGGAGGAGCTTAAAAAAGGCTGACTCATTCGTACCATATCTTTGAGCATAGCTGTGATAGTGAGACTGGTGTAAGTCACTTGCATATTTATTCTCTCTGATGTCCTGCCTTTGGTCCTGATCCAAATCCACTGAAGTAAATGGGAGTTTTTCTATTGATATCACCTGGCTTTGTGTCATGCCCCTATCAAGGGTAAACAGAACTCTTCCTGTGTCCAAGCTAGGGCACCAGGTTCTTTCTTTGATCAATGTTTCTACTGATGTTCTCAAAAAATACTGTAGAAAACTCTCAATCCCAGAGTGCCTCCTTGTGGCAAGAGCTGATGTTGCAGCCCCTCTGCTTCACCCTCCTCCTCCAGCGGTCTGCATTGTGACTTCATTCTCTGCCAAGAGGACTATCACGTAACCATGTCCAAACACAAAGGAACCAAAATTCTTCCAACACTCCTGGACCCAGTCATCTGCAGACACTTCACCTCTTTCCCAGGCTCTGCAGAGTTCTTCCTCGCTCTATGACAGTGCTGCCAGGGCTTTCTCCCTGGAGGCCCAGCTCTTCCTGAGCCACTGACTCTCAGGACTTCTTTCCTGGGCTTTCTTCTCCCAGGCCTGATTTAGGAGTCTCCTTCTCCTCAGCTGCCTTCTCCCTTCTGGAAAAGTCCCAGGATACAAGCTCATTCCTACAAGCCCCTCAGTGCATCTTTGCTCAGCAAGAGTAAACTCCCAACTACCTTTCTCCTGTGTCTCCTCCCCCAATTGCCCTGCAGTCCTTCCAATATGCTAACCACCCCAGCTGAGTGCTTAATTACCTCTCTCCTCTAAAGGTGCCACAGAATGGGTTAATTGGGCTCTCTAGCTCCCCTTAACCTTGTCCCTCCCAGGACAGCTGTGTCCAGGGTGGAGTGTACACCCCTTCACAATACATTTGTAAGAATGTTTTCTTTTTAAGGCTCTCTCCTAAGAAGTCAAGGGAGATGGGCAGAGGTCCTCGAAATACACATTCTGAAGTCTAACTTTGTATCTGTGAATGAAGATTATACATTCAATGTGCTGAGTTGAAGACACCTGCAGAAAGTCCCGGGCCAGCACCTGCAGAGTCCTAATTCTGAATTTACAGAGCCTATACACATAACTTAAAATGGTGAGAATCACTTTCTATTTTGTTTCTGGTGATCATGGACTCAATGTAAATACTGCACTATGATGAAGGCAGAAGACTGTAAACAAATGTAATGAGTCATCAATGTTGATATTCCCAGCTTTACAGTGAAAATATTCACATTGTCCCAGCTGACAACTCATTTGCCTTCTATACCAGATAACAAGATACCCCTTGCACAAAAAATGCTTCATCCCTTCTATATTTTCTACTCATTTTGCAAATATTAATTGTTTCCTTGTGCTACTATGTGGTGAATCAATATCTCAATTTTTTTTTTTTTTTTTTTAAGATGTGGAATCCCAGAAACACAGCTGAAGTGACATATGCCATAGAGTAAGGCACCAGCCATTGGGTTTAGAATACAGGTGTACCAAGCTCTTGCTCCATCACTAAGCAACCAGACCATGCTGACAATTATTTTATCATGTCTTTATTTATGTAGACTCTCACAAACCTCAACTGAAAATAGTTATTTATATATTTACATACTACTGCAGCTTCTTAAATGCCTTTGCTACATGCATTACAATGGAGAAACCAGTGCCTTTGCCATAACAAAGCAACTCTTTTAGCAGCCTCTAATGGTATAATTACGTCCAGCCTGCGAATAAAGAGATAGAAATTATTTTTCTTGAATATTGCACTCTACAGGCCCTACAACTCAGATGGGTGGGAACCTCAGGTAGAAGGAGAACTATCTCCAAATTACTACACTTAGGGGTTCATTATGTTCATGATTTCGTGTAAATGGAATAATTATATAGCTGTGATTCCTGCAACTCATTATATCTAAGGGCAGGTCTACACTTAAAATGTTGCATCGGCGCAACTGCACGAATGCAGCTTTGCCACCGTAGCGCTTAAGTGAAGATACTCCTATGCCGATGGGAGAGCTTCTCTCGTCAGCGTAGTTAATCCCCCTCCCCAAGAGGTGGTAGCTGTGTCAACAGAAGAAGCTCTCACGCTGACACTGTTCTGTCTAGATGGGGTGGCGGAGTTAGGTAGGTATCACTACATCACTCAGAGGTGTGGATTTTTCACACCCCTGAGCAATCTAGTTATATCGATATAGATCTGTAGGGTAGACCTGGCCTAGGAATGAATAAATGTATTTTGGTACAAAATGCAGCAGCCCATCTGCTGACAAACACAGATCACCATAACACATCATTTCAGTATTTTGATCCCTGCACTGGTTCCCCATTAAATACAAAGTGCATTTTAAAAAGGGCTGTGGCCTGATAGTCAAAGACCTAGGAAATGGCCCTGAGTGATCACTATCCTTGTGGCAATGACCTCCTCTGATAGCTATGCTACCCTGAAAAAATACAACTGTTGACAAACAGATGGAAACTTGGGAGTGCAATAGGGAGAATTTTCAAAGGAGTTGGGCCTGGATTGTGAAATTCACTCTGGCAAGAGTTAAGTATTGCCACAAAACTCACCACTGACAGAGTTCAATACCTAGTATTCTCTCAGTAAGTTCTTCACACACACTGACAGAAAACACACTCTCTATACCCACACACACATAAGCCCCTGTAAATTAATCAAGCTATTTTCCCTCCAGGTTGAGTAACTAATAGTACATAAGAGAGAGATGTTCCCTCCCCCATCTCACCCCAATTTTTAAATATTTGAAAGGCACTCTGCTACTATTGTGATAGGATCCAGATGTTCTGAGTTCCAATCCTATGTTTTAACCACAAGACCATTCTTCCTTCGCTAGACTGCTTTGGAAGACCAATCTGATAGCACTTTGAGTAACAAGGGTTTCAAATCAGACCACTGATACAAGGAAAAAATGCCAACATTTAACAGTTTAGGTATTTTTTTACTTCTCAGGATACAAACGTTATCTTGTGGAAGTAGCTAGCACTACAAAATTTGTGTACAGTATAGCACAAAAAGTTATAATTTTCAGCTTTGTGTTGCAGTAGAGGTGAAATACTTCTAAACAACATAAAAATGTATACTTTATTTACCAACTTTGACCCCGACATTGAAAGTTACACATGCATAAAAATGTATGTGTGCGGTGTGTTTCCAGATATTGTCAATGTATGTGTAGTAGTAGCTGTCTCATGCACGATTTTGTATGCCTTGTTTTAAAAATCTGGGATATGGCATGCAAAATATTTGTGCTAGTCACACAACATGCTAAATACAAACAAAAATACTCCACTCAAATTTACTGAGCATAAAACATGTTCTGTAAATTTGGCCAGGATCTATATTTTGTATTTCTGCATGGTTAAAGAGATAGCATCCCTGCCTTTGGCTCATAACACTATGAAAAAACAATGAGGAGTCCTTTTGGCACCTTAGAGACTAACAGGGGCAACTGTTGCTCCCAATGCATAAACTAATTCAGTACCCAAGAATCAGGAAACATCTTTTCTTCCTTCTAGTTGCTTACAGAAACACAGGAAAAATATATGGGGACTGGCTGGTCAGTCGTATCATTTAGACACCATATCTCTGCATCACAGGCAGAAACACTTAGCCTACCAGTTGTTCAGTGGCTTGGGGCTCACTTCCTTCTGTGCCACACAACACGCTACTCCACTCCAAATTTTAAGCTTGATGCCAGACCCTTTAGAGCTTTAACGTAAGGATCTGACTTGTCAAGATAATTTACCTGTCAGGGTTCTTTACTGCTGAGTGATCTCACATGTTTCCAATCCCTGGAACAAGATACTGCCACTTTCATAACATCACAGGTTTACTGCTTCCTGGCTGTGACAGTAGTATCAGCAGTAATAAAAGCTAAAAACCTTCCTTGTCATGGACCTCAAGTGCTGGGAAACTCTAATCTTCTAATTTCTCTTCCACTGTTCTGTGCCACAAAACACTTTTGCTATGTCTTCTTCCACTAAATACTCCTGAAGCATTATCACTTACTTATTAGTAGAAAATAAGGAGCTCATAATTTATGCTTTAATTGAAAGACTTATTTTTAGTATTATGTAGGAAATCAAGCCACCCTCTACTCTCAGAAATATGGACACATTTTACATTAACATTTATTGTGTTATAAAGAGTCCTACTGCCACCAAGTGGCTAAGAGAAAAACAAACTCCTGGTGAAATACACAGTCTGAATTACAAGAAAGTCTTCAGACATTTTGAACTTCAGTTGTACTCTGTTTGTATTAGAAAAGCGTCACCAAAAATTCATTTAAAATCACAAGTAGTAAAGGACACTCAACACAGATCTGTGTAAAGACAAAAACAAAATTGCTATCGTAGTATAATTGCCTTCAATTTTAGCCTCAGGGTTCTGCATCATAAATTTACTTTGTAATTCAAAGCTGTAAGAATTTAAATTTTAATGCTTATCCGCAATTAAAACAACAAATCATTACTGCTGTTATCAGTGGCAGGTATAATATCTATCTAGGCAGGTTTTTAAATTAATTCCAATGACACAGACGGGGGTTCCAAATGGAAGTAAATTAATTTCTCGATTATATCTCACGTTCTGCCACGTACCCTTAGGATACCATTTCTGTCTAACATTCTTACATGGGAGACTAAACTTTGTACTGACTTTCATCTAGCCTATTAGGGATCTGTATCTATAAACCTAAGGGGCTTATACTGCAGACTGTACTTGATATCTGTTGAATAATGGTGGGATTTTCATAAGCCCCTATGAGAGTGAAGAGCACAAATCAAGTGAAAAATCATTGGGAAGTTGAGGTGGAAATTTCAAAAGTGCCTAGTGACTTAGGAGTATGTTGAGTTTCAATTGATTTATATTCTGAAAAAACGAGTAGTCCTTGTGGCACCTTAGAGACTAACAAATTTATTTGGGCATAAGCTTTCATGGGCTAGAACCCACTTCATCAGATGCATGAAGTGGAAAATACAAAAGCAGGAATAAATACATGAAAAGATGCGAGTCGCCTTACCAAGTGTGAGGTCAGTTTAACGAGACAATTCTATTGACAGCAGGATACCAAGGGAGGAAAAATAACTTTTGAAGTGGTAATGAGAGTGGCCCATTTCAGACAGTTGACAAGAAGGTGTGAGTAACAGTAGGGGGAAATTAGTATTGGGGAAATTAGGTTTAGGTTTTGTAATGACCCAATCACTCCCATTCTTTATTCAGGCCTAATCGGATGGTGTCCAGTTTGCAAATTATTTCCAGTTCTGCAGTTTCACGCTGGAGTCTGTTTTTGAAGTTTTTTTGTTGAAGAATTGCCACTTTTAGGTCTGTTATTGAGTGACCAGGGAGACTGAAGTGTAAAGGATAAAAACAAACAAACAATATGGTTCACTATTTCTTTAAAAAAAAATCTTTCCCCCACTCTTGGCTCCATGCTTTCTTCTAGGCTGGCCCTTACACTAAAGCCATGTCTACACTAGCACTTACGTTGGCAAAAATTTTATCGCTGAAGGGTGTGAAAAAACACACCCAACTGACATAAGTTTTGCCAGCAAAAGCACTTGTTCGCCCACCCAGTGCTATGTCGGTGGGAGATAGTCTCCCGCTGACATAGTTGCCGCTCATTGAGCTGGTTTTATTATGTCGACGGGAGAACTACACGAGCACTCTTACAGCAGCACAGTGGTAACGGTACAGCTGTGCTACTGTAAGCTTGTAAGTGTAGATACAGCCTAAGAATGCCCTAGCCATCAGAGTGTGACTAGCCCCTATTATTTTGAAGCCACTCCCAAGGAAACACTTCTGCAAGATCTCTAAGTGTTAATACATCCCCACCCCTCTTTGATGTTTTGGAAACCTGGAGATTATAGTTAAAAGAACACCTGCACCCATATGCATCTGCACCATGTGGTTTCCCCATGCTTTAGTGTTTAATTGTTGCTAGCGATTGCCTTTCTGGATATAAGAACTGAACTGAGCACACCGCTAGTACTCAACAGCATTAACAAAAGCAGGTTACTCGCGTTATGTCTACACTACAAGTGCTACCGCTGCAGTTCTGCACCTATGCCACTGTAGTGTAGTAAAACCATCCCCTCAAGAGAGGGTAGTTAGATTAAAGGAAGAATTCTTCTATCAACATACTGGTGTCTATACCAAAGCTGAGGGGTGTGTATTTTTCATACCCCTGAGCAACAGAGCTCAGTTGACTTAAATTTAAGTGCAGACCAGACCTCAGTCCTTATTGAGGCAAGCCACCATTTTCAGAACTAAATGTAGAATACATTTCTTCATTCTAGTTTTATCTCAGTAATTTCTACACACAAACCAAATGTAAACCAGCAAACAAAACAACCAATAAAATAACCACACTTATTGTTCTATAGGCTGGGGGTGGGGGAAAAGAGATTTTTAATTATTATTTTTATTTTTTGATACTTGGGAGACACTCTGATTCTACAGTGAACTGTTCTGATCTTCTGAACAGACTAGGTACTGAGAAAAGACCTCCAGATTTGACCCAGTAATAATTAACACTGCTTGCAACGAAAAGTAAATGCCTTTGTGATACCTCATAAAGCAGAGTTCATACCAAAATGATAAAATTATTTTGTTCAGTCAATGATTTTTTTTTAAATCATAGAATTCTTTTCTAGGGTAGTGAAAAATAATATCTTCTCTCTATTAAACTCTATATTCCACAGGTTAAGGAAGTTTCAACTTACAGCTTGGCTCAGAGAAAAGATTTGAGCTTGAGCTACACAAAGAAAATTGTTGGCATAGCTATTCCAGAAATGAAGTAATTATTCTGAAATAAAGTCACTGATTTCACAAGTGTCCACAATGGGAGTTATTCCAGAATAGCTATGCCTGCTCATTTCCCCATGGAGAGAGCCCTTAACCTTTTCTGATCTGTTGATATACCAACATGAGCTGATTTTGTATGCTGAAAGATAAGGGAGTATTTATTGTTACAAAAATATAATACATTATATATTTGTACATGCACGCACACACACACAAAACAAAAAAGCAAAGTCATTTAAGACAGGTTACTTTTTTAAAAAAAAAGTTTGGTTTAGATTAAATCTATTCATAATAATTACTTATGAGCATGAGACTTCTGTGGATGGAATCCTAGCAACTAATGTGAGGCCCACAATTATTATAGGTATTTGTATTGCAAAGGTGCCCAAAAGGTGCTAGGTACTGTACAGACATATTGGAAGACGATGAATTGGAACCATAATGGTTCTACTATGTGTACAAGTCATTCGGTAGAGGAATAACATTGGGGAACATGCAGCCGGGAAAATATTGAAGGGAAGCCACAAACTGTCGATCAGCTGTCCCACGGAGATACAAATGAAGTCAGAATCATTCCACAGACACAATTATTGACATATCCATATCAGTTATTTCCGCCCAAAATATATGAAAGATTGGGGTTGCGGATTCGATGACAGCAAACTTTGGTCTTCATATTATAGAAGCTTCTCTCTACAGCCTTAAAACTCAAAGGATTGCTAACATTATAGCTATGTCTACTTGATCTGCATTACCCATTGGTGAGGGCATTGTGCACAGTTTCAGTGAACTTGCTTCTGATGTCACTAAAAGTGGCAAAGACTAGACTAGAGAACGTCACTTACATTTGCTGGCTCCATATTTAAAGGGCTTCCTGACTTAATTTCTCTGACTGAAAAGCTCAGAGATAAAAGTAATTGGTATAAAAAGTTTGAGGCCCTAATGATCAGCTAAATGAATGATTATGATCTGCATGTTCACCTTCCTCTGCAGCATGGGGCCCGGGTCACTTGCAGGTTTAAACTAAGATAAATGGTGGATTCTCTGTAACAAAGTCTTTAAATCTTGATTTGAGGACTTGAGTAATTCAGCCAGAGGTTATAGGTCTATTACAGGAGTGGGTGGGTGAGTTTCTGTGGCCTGCAATGTGCAGGAGGTCAGACTGGATGATCACGATGGTCCCTTCTGGCCTTAAAGTCTATGAGTCCAAAAGAGCCTAACTGAGGGTTCTGCCACCAGGCTCCTAATTCCTCTAGACATTGATGTATATAATTTTACTTTCTCTCTTAGCAAAATCATTTCAATGAAACTAGATTGGTTCATATCACTTATGAGTCTTACTTTAGATATTAAATACACTACAGAAGATTGTCATGCTTTTCTGACTTCACAATTAAAAATAAATCATTTTGGTTAAAATGATCTTTTTTGAAAAATTATTGGTGAACATTTTTAGTTAAATTTGCAGTAGCCAAACATACCATGTAAATTATTCAGTGAAATATTTTAAAACAAAAAACCTTCAGTTTTCTTTCTTCCCTTTTACCTCTACTGGATATTAAGTCCTGTTTTCCCCAAAGCCAATCACCTCTGTACACTGGCACATGCTAGCACAAGGCAACCATATATACCTTTCTGAAGAGTAACAGATTCAATGCTGAAAATTATTTTTTCTTTTATTTGTTCTACCTAGAATATATTTTATAGATGGCACAGGCCACACACTAGCTAGCTACATCCCCTCGCTTTAAAGGTCAAATCACAACCCAATTAAGTGAAACTTTCACAGAACAGTAAAAAATTTCACATTAGAAATAGACTTGGAACAATTAGATTTTTATCAGTACATGTCAGTAAACACTGATTTCATTGTACACACACAAACAGACGAAAAATACTTCAGTCAATAATCATCAAAACTGCAGAGAGACAAAGTAAGAAAACTTGAGAAAGTCTTAAGAGTCTGATTTAAGGATATTTACTATGTATATTTTGTGATGTTGACAATTTGTATTTTAACAGTTATAAAGCTTTAACTTTTTCAATCTCAACATCTACTGTCACACCATTGCCGCTCCCCCCCCCCCCGGTTAATTTTGTGCAACTATATAAATTCATATTGATAAAATAAAAAATGCTTACTAAATATTGATATTATCCATCAACATTATAAAAAAATAAATACTGAATTCTGCCAAACCTAATTATAATCACATCATACTCATTTGATAATGGCTGAGTTCATTATAATGGAGCCATCAACTTCAGCATTCTATGTAATTTCCATTTCATGACAAGTATGATTTGAATATATTGAATCATCTGGAATCATCTTCTGTCTTGCATATAGTTAAACTGACTGGATCCCTGTCTAATTTCAGTGCTGAGAATCAGCCTCCCTATGCTGAACGACGGGACTGCTCATGCGAATTGTACTTCTCTAGCCGTTCATCTCAGGATTTCAAAGTAATCTGCAAAAGTAGTTCAGTTTTAGCCCCCATTTTACAGGTGAGGCCTTTTCAAGTCACACAGTCAATTAGTGGCACAATGGGGTATAAAACTCAGGCCTCCTCATTCTGCCTCTCATTAATAAAAGTTAATTCAAAGCATTTTCTTTTTCTCAAAGTTTGGTTTGAATGAAAGAAGTTATTGATATTTATTACTGGAGTCTTTTGACATTAGGCTCAGAACAACAGCACATTCAACACTGAAGACACCACATGAGTCAAAGAAGCCCTGTTTTAATTAATGGTCATCATAAAGATACAACTCAAAGATAGGAACCACCTCATTGCCCAGCAGATGTTTTGGGGCTGGGGGAACAAATGACCCACATACGGTATTATATTGGTGCATCATTAAAGTTCTGATTTGAAATTAATCACATGCTCACAAGGTGGCACTTTGACTAATAAGAGAAAGTATTTGCTGGAGGCAGCAATTTTTTTCCTATTAGTAATGCCTCTGCTCATCCCAATTATTCTCATGAGTGCCACAACAGTATTTAATCAAGTGTAGAAAGATATAGCAAATATAAAATGAAGTAGTAAATGTGCACAAAAAAGAATTCTTAACTGAGCTATCTTCCATCTTAAAGCAGTTAAGATCTTTCTTCAAACCGGGAGCTAAAGCATTCAGTGAATAATATTACCTCCTTTCAACTAACTAAACTGAAAACCGCTTGATAAATTCACTGCGGCAGGACTTTTCAACATTTCTATACAATCAGAGCGTTACCTCACACAGCAGTAGTGTTTATGGCTGCGTCTGGTTAAAACAATACATTGTACATTGCAAGATTCCGCTACAGGCCTTTTGGGAACGAAATTATCTGAAGCATGTTTCTGATGAGCTAGCCAGTAAGCCACCTTTTTTTTTCTTAATGAGAATGCTCAGTAAACGAAGCATAAAATCATTTTTTTCCATCTTACTCTTTTCAGTTAACTAGTCTTGCATATGGGGGGAAAAAAAGATTTTGCAAATGAATATCCAATGTGAACAATTACCTGCTTATAAATGTACATGCATTATTGTAGATTTATGTACACAGGTAGCATGTGGTAATTGTGATTTCCATTTGATAAACTACATTTCTCAGTCACTTCTGACTATCTCACCTGCACTCTGCCCGCTAATCCATCTCTGCAAGCACAAGTTCTAATAGTCCTAGACTTTCAGTCTCTAATGAAATCTGGCCTGCTGGAAAAACATTTTTTTCCTAACATGGAATTTCTCTTATAGGTGCAGGATGAACACTAATCAGTTCTACATCAGTGACAGGTTCACGGTCCCGTTATCTTACAAGACATGCACATTTTATACAACTGAAAAAACTGAAAATCTCCCCTATTCTATCCAGTGATGGCTTTTGTTTCTAACCCAAAGCGATTGTGAGATACTAGACATTAAAATCAATATTAGGGAAAAAACTATTCCAGTGTATTTAGACATGTCTGTTATTTATTGCTTCTGATTTTAAACATTTCTTAGGCCAGTAAGTACACTTTGACTAAGAGAGGGATACAAACTGACTATATATAGACAAATACAGCAAACTATGAAGTTTTTACAAACTCTACGACTTTGTAAAATCACTTTCCTAAAGAAGTGTGACATATCAAGTGTACACGATTACACATTCCACTTACGATCAGTGCAACTGTATCAAAGCCATACTGATGAAATACACAGGCATGCACAGGTTAGCTCCCAGATACCATGGTTACTAGTGCAATATAAATTCCTAGACCATCACATATACCTCTCAGGACATATCTCAGAGAAGAGATTTAAGCACAATGACACTTCAAAGCAATGACTTCTGCCTAATGGGAATGATAATTTCATTTAATGGAGACTCCTTCCAATGATTTAATGGTGCTTTCTGTGGGGTTTTTTATCTCACACTGGTTCTCCTGTGTTTGCTCCTCTAACAACAGCTTTCATTCTTTCGTTACTCTGATGTGTGCAGGAAGTAAAGGAATTTCCTCACCCTGCCTGCTTGTGGCTGCTGCTAGTTTGCTCCTTCTACATTCATCAACTACACACGCTGAGACACAATTGCCCCTACAGCTCAAGCAACAGGCTCAAATCATTTGTAGTCCAGAAACTATCTCCGCCAAACTCTATGGGCTTGTCCAGTAATATCTATGTGGTGTTCTCCAGCTTCCAGGACGGCAGCTTTACCATTACTACTATACAGTATTTTCTATCTATCAGGAGTTGTGTGTGCTCAACATGTCTGAAAGTCAGGTCCTAAATGCTCACAATGGTTTAGCAGCAGCTACAGTTTAGCTCAACCCAAAACTATGTTCCCAGCTCAGCACTCTATTCTTTCTTCAGTACAGCAGTTAAGCATGTGCTTAAGTGTTGTTCCAAATAGGAACAGACTCAAGTACAAGCTTAAATGTTATGCTGAATAAGAGGCTTAAAGCACTGAAAGCTAGAACACCTTATGCTGGCGAGCCTAGCTCCATTGACTTTAATGAGACTACTTGTGTGAGTAAATACTCACCATAATGAACAAAGGGATCACAGTATGGTCTCTTGGCGTGTACATGGTAATGACAGGGAACAGAGGTGCAACTGTGACTATATCCTTACAATACCCTAGCAACTGCCCTCACACAATCTACTGCCCTCACAAAATCTACATTGCAAACCACCATTCCCCTCTACACCAAAATGAAGTGCTCTGAACTCTTTCCTACCTTTTCAGTGAAAAATAACTAAAACTTTAAGAACACTTAAAAACACTGTTAAGAAACACAAAACTGTATAAAAATACAGATCACAAGAAAGAAAGAAATTTTGACATTAAGGCAGGGAGTAAAAGCTCTATAATAAAAGAAGTCTTTATCCTAGTATCCTCACCAGCCCACATGCCTTGTAGTTTTGAGTTATTAAAATGAGTGACTTGCATAAAGCTACCTAAAATATTCCTGCACGTATTGGGGTATTTTCAAGTTACATAAGGCAAAAGCAGAGGAAATGAGATGCCTAGTTCTTTAGCTTCCACTGTGAATTTTTTGGCTGCCAGCTATGGATCTGTATTATAACTGAAGTACTAGTGACACATCGAGTTAAATCTGCCCAAGTGTTTCCACTTTAAGCCCTTTTTCAATTACTCCTAACTTTCCAATGCTTTCCACTTCGGGGCGATGAAATTTTCCAATCTTGTTTCTGCCCTGAAGAAACTTAACTAAATTGAAGGTAAAACTATGCTAGGGAAACTTCTGGAAGCAAGAGCCAGTGATTAGGAATAATACTTCACACCATGGACAAAGCAAAGTGGGAAGCTAATAAGAAGCCTCAAGACAACCTGAATTGGCACACAAAAATTAAGTGCTTTCTTTGGTCACTCCTGCCTGTTCAAGTGTAATGTAAGTGAAATCTCATTCAGAATCCATAGCTAAAGACTGACCTTCTCCACTGTGAGAAAGTGGTCAACAGAAAATAGGGAAGCATAAGGTGTGGGAGCTCATTTACATGTCTCTCTTCCCCTACAGCTACTCCCTACAGTTTAGAGCATTGGATTAGGGAATGATTTTTTATCTCTGTAGCAGGCCACCCTTTTTCCTGAGAAAGAACCCAGCATTCATAACTTCCCAGGACTTGCACTGCTCGGGCAGCAATGGATAATTTTTGCTAGATCGAATTTATCATAACTGAAACCAGTGGTGTTCTAAAAACATTATTTCACAAATAGCATCTGAAGCACCTATATTTTTGAGGCCTTTATTTAACTATGACAGGCTACCTGGAGCTCATAATTCATCTCTCTTAATCCTTAAAAGTATGTTTTATTACTTCACTGGTGAATGAAAAACCAGCTACCTTGCAGTACAATATATTTCCAATACCGCAACTCCAAACTTGGGTTGATTCTCGTCTACAGCTTTACAATCTGTGCTGATCTGGAAGATGAAAGCAGAGTCAGGTCAGAGCAGATTGCTCCCCAGTGATACATAGTTTGGTTAACTTGATCAAGCATTGTATTAAAGCATTCCAAATTCGGAAAATGAAAGCTTAAATCACTGCCTGTTGCTGCACATGAAAACCTTTGTGTGTTTTAGTGGGTGATCAGTCTGGACAACCAAATGGGAAGATAATATATGAACAAACAAGGGCAAATAGGATTGGGGAAAACTACAAGTTATAAAGGATTCTGTACTTCTGAGTGAATATATAGGAATTACAGACCAAGTAGATTATTCTGTATTCTTATGGGGAAAGCCAAGACTATTGTGGTTTTTTAATAGTCTCCATCTTTTTTATAAAAGATAATATAAGGCTAGAAAAATTGCACCCTGCGGATCTATAAACTGCAGTTAGAGATTTAAATACCACATGCTGTCTATTAGTCATTTTGGATGTTCTCTAAATCCTGCTTTGGATGTTCTCTAAATCCTCTCAGTTAATGTTATCTACAGATAAACGCAAACAACTTGAGCTTCATATCTGAAAACATGATAACAAAATTCATCGTGAGTCCTCACTATTGTAATACAGCTTCAATCTACATTGTTACTGATTTTAAATCAAACTATTTTTTTTTAAAGTTGATCTAGTAATATGAGAAAACCATTCTGTTATATAAACAAATAGACAATCCATCAAGTCCAAAAATAGTAATTTTCCATGCAGGGTACTAACCAGTCAAAACTCTCAAAATATTTGTTCTAAAATTTTACAGCAATAAAGGGATAACACTTTTTGTGGTATACAGGTCCCCTGCAATGTAAGTCTGCTTATGTTTTTGGATTTGATAATCATCCACAGCAGTGCACTCCAAAAATCTCCATCAAGTAAATTAGGGAAATTTCTACTGTCTGATAGCCCAGGTAGTTAACAAACATGTTTTATTTAACCCTGTGTATTTAAATTGAAGTGTCTGGAAAAGTCTATTTAGGGTGACAAGTTGTGTGCATATTATTCTTTTTAAGAAATAACAGACCTAATCTGACTTGCATTTTCCAGGAGATGCCTAGGCAGTATAGGACATACATTTCTGGGAAAAGATCTAACACTAGGGGTCACTTGGTGGTCACCCTGCTGTATTACAGAACAAGGAGTAATGGTCTGAAGTTGCAGTGGGGAAGGTTTAGGTTGGATATTAGGAAAAACTTTTTCACTAGGAGGGTGGTGAAACACTGGAATGGGTTACCTAGGGAGGTGGTGGAATCTCCTTCCTTAGAGGTTTTTAAGGTCAGGCTTGACAAAGCCCTGGCTGGGATGATTTAGTTGGGGATTGGTCCTGCTTTAAGCAGGGGGTTGGACTAGATGACCTCCTGAGGTCCCTTCCAACCTTGATATTCTATGATTATTAAGGTTGGTGACAGCCAGAGTGTAACCCGTGTGTGGCTGGCAGACTGCAGTTACGCACGGACACTCAGGGTGTGGCTTGCATGCTGGAAGGCTGTTTGCAAGCAGTCCAGGTGGGAGCTACTTCAGCAAGGCATTGAGAGGCACCTACGGTTGGAGGGCAGGGGTGACACAGCTGCGCACTGTACCCTGGTATGTGTCACTGGCTGTAGGCAACAGAGTTCTTAGTGTGTTTATTACACTGGCACCTCCATTGGACTGATAAAGAAATAAAATTAAATATATTTGAAAATCTACACAGAAATCCACACATTGGATGAAATACTTAATACAAGTGACAGTGAAGAATCAATACTGCAAAAATTGATTCATATGCATAAATATCACAGAACAGGCAAATTTCCTGGACTATCTGGAAACTAACAACATAGCAATAATTTTGTGACAGAAGTCACATTAAATCAGGATACATATTATATAGAACACAATGCAACCACAGCCTAGAAACCACACGATTAGAATTACAGATATGATGTTCATGTCTACTAAAAGATTCATTTAATGTTTATCTTGTTTAATACAAGCACAAAATATTGGTGCTAATTTAGGCCCAGACCTTGCTTACATTTAACTTCACTGATCTGCAGTGTCTGATTTATTAAGGGTACAACTCGTGTATTTAAACTTATCCTTTTCAGGATCAGAGTTTAAACATGCTACCTTTATAGCCATGCTAAAGCCAAATATACTACTGATACAGAAAACAAGTAATGCAAGTTCAATAAAAAATATTTAAAAACAAGAACAAGTGCATTAACTAGCACATCTGATGTTAGGGTAAAAAGTTTCTTTGTATCAGCAGAATAAATGGGAATTTGCCAGTCTAGCCTGTTACTTTGCTAAATTCCTCTTAGGGCTCTGCTCAGACAGATTTGCCCCATAATCAAAATGAGGAAACATGGGTAATTGTATCCATTTAATTTGCTCTTCCATATACAAAGTTTAGGTTTGCACTCACAGTTCGACTATCTCTACAAGCAAACTGAAGTTGGAGTGTAGTTTCATTTTCAGCCTAAGATTGGATGTGCTTCATCAGTCAATGCCTTGAATGCCTCATTTTAGTCTCAGTAGCATAGATGCAGAATGGGAATAACTCTTATGAAGTCAATGAAGGTGCATACCACTCTGAACACCATGTAAGTGGTAGGCGAATCAGGTGCATAGGTGGGTTGTTTGGTTGTTTAGATGTAGCAATTTGACCATGAAGGAGGGACATGCAGTATGACTTAAAAAAAAAAAATCCTCATTCTGATTATACAAAAACAAACAAACAAACAAACATAATTTTTCTTCTCAAACAGTCAACTCTGAAACTCAAATTATCCTTGTACAGGTTATATTAATAGTCTGCCTTAGCTGATTAGAATATTAATATTCAGAATGTCTATTTCACGGAGCTAACTTTTTTTTTTTTTTAATTTTACTTACAAATATCATCCCACTAGAATAAACTATTGATGTAAGGCCTAGTGGCTTTTGTCAAGATCATCTGGACACTCCTCTTGACAAATGTCCCTGAGCTGAAATGTCAATACTTGTTGAAAAGGACAGATACCTGTAATTTACAATGGTGTTTTTAATTAATGGAAAATACTATTATATCAAAACTATTCAGAATGTAACTTTTTCTTCTGCAGTAGTTATTGAGAATAAAAATAAAAACAAAAAACAACCACGACTACCAGAAATTACTAGAAATAGACAAGTGGTAAAACAAAGCATAAAGAAAAATACTTGGGACAAAATCACAAACATAAAGCTGATCCAACGCCGATTTTTTTTTAATCTTTAAAATTGAAAAGTATAGTTTCCTGTGAATCTATTAAGTATGCCAAAATGCCAAATTCACACAGGTTTTTAATTACTGTAGCACAAGTTCACAAACTGAGCTGAAATGGACAAACTAGGTGCTAGCAAAACCCTCTTAGGAAGGGATTCTCATCATCTTGTTTTTCCAAGGAGAAAAATGCTCCATTACATCAGGATATTTACGATATTAACAATACAAGTTCAAAGTACCCCATTCAAACCTTAACTAATTGAGCTTCACAACTCCCACGTGGTTAAGTTTTATTTCAATTTCATTTTTTCTGATGGGGAAAGTAAGACAAGGCGGTTAAGTGACTTGAATAAAGTCACACTGATAGTGCAGGAGTTGGGATTAAAACTCCAAATTTAATGGTTTCCCAACCTTGCACAAACCAGTATAACATGCATAACAATATGAAATTCTTTCCTCCTCCATTTTATGCTTGAAACATCTGTCTATGGTTTAGTACTGCTCCCATTCACTACAACATGTGAGGAAAAACAGTAGACAGATCCATACTATACAGTAGAAAAAACAAATATATGGCATAATAATACACTGCATTTAGGTAATTATGAAACAATTCCCTGCTTCTGTATATAGAATTATAATACCCAAAGAGTTCAGTTAAAATTCAGTGTGTAACTTAAATGTTTATGTAGTATCTACAGCATGCTGCATGCTTTACAAATAAATAAGAGGGCTAGCACTACCTCTACTGAGTTTATAATTCTAATACATAAATAGTAGTTTTGGCTAGTCTTTTCAGCAGCAAAACAGGGATTAAAAATAAGCAGAGTTTGAAAATGAGTTAGAGTATTTCATTCATAAATGGAATAAAGTTCCCAGCAACTGTTCTAGGTACAGAGGAAAATGCCAAGAAACACGGATTACAAAGACGACACACCAAAAACTAGGTGTATAGTTTAACAATGTGGCATTATTCTCACATTACCTGCCCAGAAAGGCATTAAACTTCAATACAGTATAGTATGTATGTTTGTTCTAGAGATAGATGACAATGTTCTCATTGAATTGTGACTTGATACAATGCTAAGAACATTACCAAGGATGTCCTCAGCTATTGTAGAGTGAACTTTAATGCACAGTCATTCATTAATTTCACCCTCATTGCCAGCTACAATGCTCTCTTGATGTTTCTTTTTTCCGCCACATTCACCACTTATGGTGGTTAATGGAGAGGAAGGAAGGAAGGAGGAATCTCACTACTGAAGGTAGTATTCATCTATAGCTGACTTGCGAAGGCATGCAATCTTCATTTTTACATCATTTGTCTATCCAGATGGATGTGTTGGCTGCACAGTACTGACACAAATTTCACACTTAAACAATCAGTCTCAGACACTGAACAGAAAAAGTATATATTATTACACAGTGCAGTGTACTATGGTATGTATGAATTTAGGAGCAAATCCTGAATAGACCACTGTATCAAACAACAGCGGGAACTGGGTTAGTACTGTTTGCTCAGAATAATAGTCCCAGTACTCTCAATAAGAAGCCGCTTGTTCTCTGCTTCTGGTACAGTTTGCATTCCCAGTTTATTGGTCGAGACACAAAATTAAGATCCTCACAAGATAAAACTCGATATTCTACCAGAAGATCTTCCAAGTTCTACTTTAAATCCCAAGGATCTTTAACCTTCTTCCACATTTCCACTACTTGCCTTTTCCACTCTCCAGGAGACCTATGTTGCAACAACACTTTTCAGTCAAATTCCTGATCCTGCAATCAGGAGGGTTCCAGGTGGATACCAGGCTCCGCTCAAGTGGATCCAAGTGCTGGACTGGGCCCAAGAAAACAATGAATGTATCATCAGAGATTTTTTGAAAGCAACATTGTTTCCTTCCCTTTGCCTTCTTTTCTCTAAAAAGTACGCTAAGTGAAATAGTGATTTTTAGGTATTTATGAATTTGAATGCATCTCCGACTCTCTCATGCTCCAAAATATTCTGTTTGCTCACTGACCTCTATTTCCAACTTGATTAACAGGGCACAAATCTAATGTTCTGTTACAATGGTGTCTCAAGTCATTAAGTCCAGGATCATATAATAAAAGGCTTCAACATCAGTTCATCTGGGAAAATGTAATTCCTTAAAAAGAAAAGAAAAGAACACCACCCCCACAGAGAAAAGTTATTTGATCCACACAGTACTCTATTCCAGTGAATTTAAGCTATACTTTTTCTGGATTTGAAATAAGAAAAATTATTGAGAAAGCACATTAAATGGACTGTAATGGAAGCAATCTCGATCACATGAATGACTTGCGTTCTGGTACTAGAACATCTGTTTGCTATCCAAATGTCATGAAGAATAAACTTCAAAATTGCATGACTAGTACTATCTTTTGGCCATCTCCAACACTCCATACTCAAGTAAAATTCCCATTGATTCTAACGAGTTTCCTTGGGTAAGGACT